>NC_058130.1:306840055-306893617 GCF_016433145.1 Gracilinanus agilis | reverse complement strand
GGGTGGGGGGGATGCGGGGGGGGGTTGAAGGGGAAAGGAGGAGCATGAATCATGTAACCATGTTAAAAATGAATATTAATAAATGTAAAAAAAATAAAAAAAAAAGGAATGAAGAGTATAGGATATATATATATATATATATATATATGTGTGTGTGTGTGTGTGTGTGTGTGTGTGTGTGTGTGTGTGATCTTCTTTCTGTCTTTGTATCTCTTCCTATTACTACTATCTCCCTAGAGATCTTCCTTCTAGATATTAGAGAATGGCTAGTATGTAGATCTTAGGGATAGTATGGATGAAGGAGGGATCAGGTGCTCAAGGTCTAAGTCAGCTATAATTGGTGAAGGAGGAACACCCACTCCTCTCAAAATAGCTATTGATTTGATCTATCCCTCTTCTCTCTCTGACAAGCTTGGTAGCTTAAGTCTGTCAGTTGCTTCCTTCTAATAGTTGCCCAGGTTGAGACCCCTTGAAAAGTTAGATAGATGGTTAACCTCACTAGGCCCAACCTGAGGTTGTATTAATTGTTAATAGGCTTTGGAAACATTGGTAGCCAACTGCGTATTGATTCTCTCTTCCTAAGGGCTGTGATAGAATAACCACTCAGGAAGGTAGTTGTTGTTAAATCACTGTATTAACTATTAATAGGAAAAGGATAACAAGGTAATAGGTTTGGGGATTGAAAACCCTATTGCTATTGTTTGGCTACTAAACTAATCATTGATCTGGACTGGAGATTGCTAGGCTGGTAGAGGCTTGAGGTTTTTACCCTCTCCCTAACTCTGACCTGACTTGGCCAGAGCCAAGTCAGAGAATAGAGAAGGCTATTGATGTAGATGTTGATTGATGATCTGTAAATTCTCTCAGCTCTACATCAATAATATTGATGGATCACTAGCTCTCTCTCAGTCATGCACAGGCAGGCCTACCCTCTTCTTCTTCTACCTCCCTTCACCCTTCACCTCCCTCTGTCCCAGTTCTTACTCCAAGAGAAGTTTGCTCAAGTCCCAGCTCTGAGTCCTGAGACCTCAATTGTACTTCTTAGGGAGTATTTATAAGGTGGGGCCAATTGACTTTTGCCCCTGGCTGATGGCACCTGGGAACATTCCGAATCTCTCAACTGCCATCCCTGTTAGTCAAGGTGGCATCCATCTTATCCCAGATAATGATTTTTACAGGCTTTGTAACTGAGGTGAAAGGAACACTCTTCCAAATTTCAGGTTCTTTGTGTAGCTGCCTTTAGAGCTGGCTGTGGGCATCTATCTGCTTTCAGTTCTTCCAAGGTGGTATGATGTAAGGAGAGATGTGTTTAATATTCTCTACATCTAAGAGTAACCACCAGTATTTTTTCTGCCTTGGAACTGTGACCAGGGTCCCTTGCTCTCTTATTGCTGCATGCTCTGGTGTATATTAGTGCTTCTCCTCCCCCTAAGACCAAATACCATGTCTAATTCTTGGATTTGTGTATGAGTAATCCAAGAAGAGTCTTGCTGCCAGAGCCAGCAACTGGATCCCTGTAATCGCTTTTTGAGCAGTTGTTTGATTTCCATTACCATCTGAAACTGAGAGCTCTGGAGGTCTTTCCTGCTGCTTTAGCTGTGCCCAGGGACTTTTGACCTGGTAGGGTTTGTCCTGGCACACTGCTATGTGTTTCACCTCCACCCCACTGTACTATGTTCCTTGTGCTGGTTTTCCAAGTTGTTTTGTGCTAAAATATTACGTAATAACACTTAATACTTAGTACTTAATCTTACTAATCCTTTCATGGGTTATGCTGCTCCAGAATTCATTATAAAGCATTATGTCATAGTTTTTTGGAAGGTAATTTGTTAGAGATCAGATGGATTTGTATACCTTTTCCACCATCTTGGCCTTGCTTCCCATACCTTCCCTAGAAGGTTTGTATTTAATATATACTTAATTTTTTCTATATTTTGGTTCAGAATTAGAAGCTCCGATTGGTCCCTCAGTCTCTGTATTATATTCTTTTATGCTCCACTCAAAAAATTACTCCCATGATAGAACTGATAGGAAATCAAAATTATGGGAGAGATGGGAGATCTATCTTACTTAGTAAATAGAACTAGCTGGTGCTGAGTGTACCCACACATAACTCAAATGAATCCTTCCATAGCTCATTTGGAATCACTGTAAAAGTTGATTGTAACTAGGCAGAATTTGATTTCTCTCCTGGCTAGTTGAGGAGTAGAAGAGAGATATATGACTGACCACCATTAACGGGGGCGGGGGGGAGTTGGAAGTCTTGATGGACTATTTCCTCATCAACTATTCAATTAGGATATTTGGGATATCCAAGGGAATGGCTGAATAATAAATTCCTAAATTGTATTTATGGACCTGCATGAGGGGACTGACTGCAGGGTTTTAGATCATTGAGAGGATAATAGAGCATTGATTTATTGGTTAATGCTAGTCTAATCAATAAATTCATATTCTTTCCTAGAAAACAGTCTTAAAATTTTAAATTGTCACAAGGTCATATTTGAACTTAGATCTTCCTGACTTCAGGCCCAGTACTCTATTCACTTCACCATCCTGCTCCCCAGGTATGGAATCTTTTATATGTGTAAGTAGGGTGTGTAATCTTTTCAGAGTCTAGCTCAATGAAGATTAAGAACCAGTTCTCTGGGAGAAAAAAGGATACATGATACATTTTAAAGTTTAATCTTGATTATTAACATTTTCTCAATTACTTCCTTAATTCTAGCAATCAACAAAACAGGTGTAAGACAATAGTTATGCTCAAGTCTTTGAATCATTATCATGTGAAAAAGGGTCCCAGAGGGCAAAATTAGATGGGATGAGTGGAAGTTGTAAACAGGAACATTTTGTCTTAATTCAGTTCAATTCAGTGCAATTGAATTCAGTTCAACAACTGTTTGACTTGTGATATCTTCCCTAATGACCAGAGCTGAGGGGATATAAACCTAGGCTTCTCTTTGGGAAAAAAACACAAAGTACAGCTAAATAAGTAGAAAGCATATACAAAGTAAATAGAAATAATTTATTTTGAGATAGCACTCACTTAAACCTCCATCCCTATCTACTTTAATAGTCCCCTTCTTCTTCAGACTTTACCACAAGAAGGTCTATATTCCCCCTCCACATCTATCTCATTCATTCTTGAATTCCATACACAAAGAAATAAACAAAGCATTTATTAATCATTTATTATGTGCAAAACATTGAGATAGCTTCAGAGGATATAAGTAGACAAATTTCATTGTCTCTTATCTTGAATAGTTCACACTCTATTTGGAGAAGACAACAAATAAGAAGTTCAGCTACAGAACACTAAGAAATCCCAAGAGTTCACCTATTAGGGAAGAGAACAAGAAACTAGTATGGTATTAGATTGCATCCATAGGCCAGATGACAATGTCAGATGACTGTTGGGTGTAGAGGCAAGGTAGATAGTAAGCTATGATAATAAACCATTGTTTTGAAGTTATAGCATTGTTGACACTCTTTGTAACTGATATTGTGAATAGTCAATCAGCCCAGCTAAGAAGAAAGGCAAGGTGGAAAGGAAGGAGCCCTTTTGTTGCCTATTACTTACTTTTTACTACTTGGTGAAAGCTACCTCCAATTTACTAAATTCAACAAATCCAATTTTCTCCTTTAGTTCTAGCTATTCTCTACTATTTTACAGCAATATTATTCTATCTTCTTGACTCTGACTAATTCATTAGGCCTCATAAAACCTTGGATTTCTCATCAATGGGGGCAAAGGTGGGTGCTTCTTTAGGCATCACTTATTCTCCTGAAATGGAAAGTCACCATTGGCGCATCCATTGTCAGTTTGAATGTAAAATTTTTATGGTACTGTGCTTTTAAATTTTCTTTGCTTGCTAAGTTTGTCCCCTTTGCTATGCTGTAGATAGGAGAAAAATGGCTGCCATCTGGTTCAAACAGAGGCTTTTTTTTCTGGAATTATTTAAGTACTTTACCTAAGATGGCTCTGCCAAAATTGTAACAATAAAGAGAGCCAATAATCAATGTTAGATAGAAGGGAGATAGAGAGAGAGTCTATGTGGTGACTCTCCTCTAGCTCTCCCCTGTTGCTGAATATACACTAGGAGACTTTGAAGGGGTGTCACCCCAAAACTGGGTGACCTGGATGGTCCTGTGGCCCCACAGGAGTTGGGGGCAAGGCTTCCCTATAAGACAAGGTATGTGGTACCCCAATCTGATTCTGAATGAGGGCGGGGTTCACACAAGCCTCCCCCAAGGTCAGTCAACTTTCAGTGGGTAGTCCAGCTTCAAGATGGAGGCATCCAGACCAAGCTGTGGTTCCCCTCTCCCCTGTTGTCTCTCAGGCACTCTGGAATGTTATCTCACTAATGAATGGCTTTTTATCATTCTAAATTCAGGGACTGGGAAAAGGAGTAAAGAATAGAGGGATTTGGGGGGTTCCCTCTCCTTTTTTCTATGGGTCCTTTCCCTCAGGAGGGAACCTTTGGGGTTCCCACTCCCAAGCTTCTTCCCCTGCCTTTTTTCTTTCTGTTTCTATTTCTAGATTTCTGTTTCTATCCTTTCTCTTTAATTGTAAGTTTTGACTGAAAGGGGGTCTCTCAGCAAGGTTGGGTAATGGGATAATGAAAGCAAGAGATCACTCCCAAAATGGGGTCCAAAAACTTAGCTAACTTGATGGTTGAAATCTTGATGGGTGAGATGCTAAAGAATGGCTTTGATCAGGGAATCAGGGTTTCAATTTCCAAATGAAAGATCCTCAGGAGTTGATCTGAGCTGGGATGTCCACCTCCTCCCTCTCTCAGTCCTCTGCCTGAAAAACCTCTCTTCCTCCTTCTTTTCCTTCTTCCTCTTCCACGAAATTCCCAGAATTCCCTCTCTTCTCAACTGTCTATGACTGTCAGCAACTCCTTCTCTGGCTACTTTTGTCCCATCGCCCTTGCACAAATCCCAACCTTACACCAGATACTGGTGCCTCATACACACTCTCCTGGATGTCTGAATATGTCCCATCTGGTAACTCAAAGTGGAAGCAGCCAGTGTCTAGTCTCAAGTAGTGACTTCACTCAATATCAGACTAAATATAATGTACCTGGTAATGCCGTTTCTAACTCTAGTCTTGGCAGTCATATCAAGGGCAAAGGAAAAATTACCTGTCTCTTTAAAGTTTATTCAATTTCTATGTATTACTTAGAGGTCATATAGACAAGTTCTGAATGCTCTGTCTGAGAATAAAAGAGAAAAAAAAAACTACCCCTCCAATACCCTGCTACAAATATAGTTAAGATGTCTTATCTTCTCTATTAAACTCCAAGCTTCCTTAGGGCAGTGATTGTGCCCTAGTCTACTTACATCTATCTGGATTAAGATAAATATCAAGACTTATATCTTGATCTGGCCTATCAAGCTGTGAAGTGAGGACAGATGGAGAAAGGAAAGTGAAATTCCAGACTCTGATGTTGGGTAGAATTGGTGACATCTTTACTCATGGAGCTCAGTGAAGTAGTTGAGAATTGCAGGTAAATCATAACTTATGAGAAAGAATGCTATCCACATCCAGAGAAAACTGTGGGAGTATAAATGCAGAAGAAAAACATATGATCAATCACGTGGTACAGTGGGGAAATGATTGGGATTTTGGCATTACAAGATCACTCTATTGCAGATATGAATAATATGGAAATAAGTTTTGAACAATGATACCTGTATAATCCAGTGGAATTGCTTATCAGCTCTAGGAGGTGAGGGCAGGAGGGAAGAGGGGTGGGAAAAATCATGGATCATGTAACAATGGAAAGTGTTTTTAATTAATTAATTAATTAAAATAATCATATAAAAAAGGTCTAAATCCCTCTTGATTAGATAAATGCAAATTAAAACAACTCTGAGGTACCACATTACACCTAGCAGAGTGGCCAATATGGAAGTAAAGGAAAGTAATAAATGTTGGAGGAGATGTGGCAAAATTAGGTCACTAATGCATTGCTGGTGGAGTTGTGAACTGATTCAATCATTCTGTAGGGCAATTTGGAATATGCCCAAAGGGCTATAAAACTGTACTTACCCTTTGATCCAGAAATAACACTATCCAGTCTGTAACTCAAAAAGTTAAAAATAAAAAAGAGGAAAGGATTATTTCTACAAAAATAGTTATAGCTGCTTTTTCTGTTGGTAAAGAATTGGAAATTGAAGGGATGTCCCTCAATTAGGGGATGGCTGAATAAATTGTGGTAATGATGGTGATGGAATATTATTGTGCTATAAGGAAAGATGAACAGGATGATTTCTGAAAGAGCTGGAAACAACTATGTGAAATGAAGCATAATGAAATAAGTGGAACCAGTAGAATCTTGTACCCAGTAACATCCATGTTGTGGAATGATCAACTTTGATCAACTTGGCTACTCTCAACAATACAATGATCCAGGAAAATTCTGAGACATCTTTGACAAAGAAAGCTATCTACCTCCTGAGAAAGAACTATTGGGATTTGAATGTAGACCAAAGCATATGGTTTTTCATTTCAGTTTATATGGGTATTTATTTGTTTTTGGTTTTTTAAAACCCTTACCTTCTGTCTTGACTCCAAGGCAGAACAGTGGTAAGGATAGGCAATGCGGGTCAAGTGACTTGCCCAGGGTCACACAGCTGGGAAGTATCTGAGGCCAGGACCTCCCATCTCTAGGACTGGCTTGCAATCCACTGAGCTACCCAGCTCCCCCCTGTTTTTTTTAATATGACTTTTCTCTTAAAAATATGAACAATATGGCAATATGTTTTGCATTATAATACATATATAACCCAGATCAAATTGCTTGTCAGTTCCGGAAGAGGGGAGAGAAATCAGGGAGGGAGACAATTTGGATCATATAAGTTTGGAAAACTTATGGGTAAATTTGTTATTATATATAATTGTAAAATAAACAATGACAAAAAGTACATAGAAAAAAGTTCTCTAACTAGAATAGGAAAAATGACATGATAAAATGCTTAATAAAGCTTTTCATTTTAATATTTTATTGCAGTAAAGGCATTTCTTTCAATGATTTGAAGCTTAATTACCTTGAATTCATTATCTTCATTGTGATCATATGAAAACATTAAATTGTTCAACTAATGAAGGAATCTACCTTGTTCTCCAAATTCACTAGTCTCTGTGAATATAACTAAGACCTATAAAAGGAGTGGCTGCCACTTCAATTCGAATCTGCTTGGTCCACTAATCTTATTTTTAGACATACTTGATTCTATTAATTTTGTTACTTCACAACTAAATCTAGAATTTTTTAAACCCCTATCAAAATCATGACTCTCTAAGTTTTATATAGGGAATTTATCAATTTTAGACAAAGTCAAGTCTACCAGAGCAGAGTGAACCAAAATTATAATCTGACTTCTTTAATTCATTTTCAAGAAAACAAAATTTTGAAATCACAAAATTTTTATAAATATAACCAATCTGAGAAGGGTAAAATACAATTTGTAACATAGAATTAGGAATATTTTAATTTTTTTAATAATGGAATCTAATCATTTGCTGCTTTTAAGTACAATAAAACTCATGGTGTTCCAATGGTACAAATGATTAAGGTAATCTTTATATTTTCTCTTCTGTAGTACTCTAATATTAAAACTAATATATGAAGCCAATCAATGACTTATTGTCTACAAAAGTAGAAGCAGAAAATGTGTTGTTACTTTTATTATATTCACTATTGGTAGAATTATTCTTCTATGATTTACTATCACCACAGACCATTATATTGAAATGTTTATTTGTGGACAAAAAATTATCTTCTGTTAATCGGACCATGGTATCAAAATTAAAGTAATCTCCACAACAATATACATTTGAATCATTCTTTCAGAGTTCCTTGATTTCTAAAGTAGCAAATCAAACACACAAAGGACATTTGTTGAATACATTTTATCTGGCAAAACTTTTGCTCTTTCCATATTAACTACAGTTCCTGTAGAAGTAATTCAAGCAGAGCTCATGAATTTTCAAACATCATTCTATTTTCCTAGCTTCCATCAATCTCCTAGTTAAATTCAAGAACGTAACATTACTCAAGAAAAGATTTTTTTTTAGTTTTTCATGTTTGACTTTCATAGGGCTTTGGCCTAAAATGATTCTATTGTTCCCTCACATAAGACTGATTTTCATATAAATTACCTAGCATATTATAATCCAGCCTGTACATAGATGATTTTTTTTCTTTCCACTGAGATCTTCATCTGATGTGAGAAGTATAAGAGTGAAAGCACATGGGAGAAGAGTAGCAATCTAGTTTTAAGAAATAAAATATTTCAAGCCAATTCCAAAATGTGAAATTAGAAACCTTTGAGCTGGCTGTGTGTTAAAACTGAGGCACAAATCTAACCCCTGGGATAACTTTAACTTATTGGACCACGACCCATAAGGGCCTTCTACCCACTTTCCAGCTGTGCCTGCATAATAAAGGTAATAATTTCACAAGGATGAACAGTTCACAAATGTTCTTTAATAATTTCTTCAATTTGTGAAATGATTTGCTGTTTTTTTTCTTCCTTCTGAAAGACTCATTTCTCTTCTTCTTTGTAATATGTATATTTGTGTGTCACCTCCTCTTTGAAATAATTTTTGAGGCCTCATGGTATCAGTAACTCTGTAATTCTTTGAATTACCTTGGATATGTTTTTTCTGTGTATATCTGTCCATAATGCCTACCCCTCTCCCTTTCACAGTCTAATAGAAGGCAAGAATATAAAAATTAGAAATTACCATTAAAAACATGAGATTCTTTCCATATGGAAGGAAAATGTGGTTCTAGGCAATCTTCTCTGTTATTGTCTTCCTTTAATTTTGGGTTATTTTAGTCCAATAAGATTTAAAATGATCAGTGTTAAGATTATATTTTCCTCTATTTGATTTTTTAATAATTTCTTTGTTCCCCTCTCCTTTCTTATTTTAAATGCCTTGACCCAGCTGATGTTTTTGCTTAAATTGCTGCTCTTTCCAAATGCCTTGTCCATCTTCCCAATTCCCATTCACTTGCACTTTCCCTAAATTTGGGGTTGTATTTTATTATTTGTTTAATTTTACATATCTTAGTCTTTGTTACATTTCCCCCATTTCAGGGAAGTAGTTAGTTCAAAATTAACCTTCCCTCATTCCTTGCCAACATCTTATATTTTTTTGTGTTGAACTCTTTTTTAAAGTTTTGCTATACTTTGTTCTCTTCATTAATTCTCTCCTCTTCTACTCTATTCCAACATTTTTTCCTGATCCATGACCTAGCACTTTGGTTCAAGGTTTTTGGTATGTCTGTTCCTCATGTGGTTAAAGCTTCATAGATACAGAGGTTTTAGCCACTTGTTCTAAAACTAAAACAATTCCTGTTTTACTATTTTTAGAGATCTTTCCTCATCACTTTTTTCTTACATGCCTCATCTTGGAAATATCCATTCAGTAGGGAAAAATGTTAGGCAGAAGCAGTGTAACAGATTAGAAATTATCCTCTGTCCCACATGATGTAGCTTGATGTTTTGCTCTCTGCCTGCAGGATGATCATTTTTCTTATAAAATGTTGGATTATTTTATCTCTCTCATCATTATGAATGCCAGTTACATGTAGTTCACACAATATTTCTGGTCCAGAATGCTTCCCATGAAGTCACAAAACTGAAAGGAGCTAGTTTTCCAGTGTACTAGCTCCATCCTAATCAAACCCATTACAAAGTTCCATAACAACATGCAATTCCTCACCCATACGGTCCTGTCTCCTATTATTGTGGTAAGGCACTCTTATGATCCTTAAAACAAGTATTTACTAAACACTCATTATCTTCAAGAATCTGCTAAAGCAGAAGTTAATTCTCACTCTTGTACTACTTCTCTTGAAGCCTCCCTCTAACAAGAGGTTATGGAAATCATCATTCCTTTGTCGTACATCCATGGACTCAGAAGGGGTACTCTAGTATATATTATATATATATTACACTATATATCCCATTACCCCTCTTTTTCTCACCAGTCTTCTCATTTATGCAACCTCTTATTCTGTAATCTTATCCCACAAATGAATGGACAATGTGTTTATTTTTTTTAACCCTTACCTTCCATCTTAGAATTAACATTGGATATTGGTTCTAAGGCAGAAGAATGGTAAGGGCTAGACAATGGGGGTTAAGTGACTTGCCCAGGGTTACACAGCTAGGAAGTGTCTGAAAGCAAATTTGAACCCAGGACCTTCCATCTCTGGGCCAGACTCTGAATCCACTGAGTCTCTCAGTTGCCCCCTGGACAATGTGTTTAGACCATTTTGCTTAGTTTTGCTGTTCCTTCATCTTCAATTCTGGGATTTTTATTCCACTTATATCTGTATTTATAATATCCATTTTATCCCTTAAAAATTTTTATTTTTTTAACCCTCTCTTCCCCCTCTCTGCCTCTCCGTCTTCCTCTCCCTCTCTCTCTCTCCCCCCTCTCCTCCCAATCTCTCTCTCTTTCTCTCTCTCTCTCTCTCTCTCTCTTTCTCTCTCTCTCTCTCTTTGTCTCTATATGTCTCTCTCTCCTTCTCTCTCTCTCCCTCCCTCCTTGGCCCTCTTTCTCTCCCCCCTCACCCTACCCCCAAACCTCTAGCCATGGAATAATTTATTTAATTATTTGTCATTTTCTTGTAAACAGTAGTTGCTTATATTATTTTTATTTGGTGATGGAATTGTAAGCTAAAGACACTGCTCATGCTTTGTTGCTTTTTACAGTGAATGTCTTATATTCTTAAATTCAGTTTTTTATATTAAAGATTAGGTCCATATTTGCAAGATCTATCATTTTGGGATCCAATCTAACCTTCTTTGCATTTCACATTTTCAATGATCATTTCTTATAGCTGTGAAATATTATGTTATTAGAATTATATTTCCTTTATCTTGAAGGTCTTTCTCCTGCCTGCTTGCAATTTTTGTTGCTGTTCATGGTGGTGGTGAAATTGTTAAATTTACTACTATATGTCTTGAATTTTTAAAGTGTTTTTTGCAGTGATTCCAAAAGTAGGCACCATCACCCCCTAGTGGGTGCTGAAGAGATCCAGGAAAGCGGTGATGACAACAGGTGCATTTGTCTTTCCTATTAATTGCTATTAAAATTTTAAAAAAAATAATTTCCAGGGGCCTTAAGTAAAATTTTTCTGGAAAGGGGGCAGTAGGCCAAAAAAGTTTGGGAACCACTGATTTATTGTTTCCAAAAGTATAATTTTCTTTTTTTATTCTGTCACATGCTTTTCAGAGATCTATGAGGCCTGAGTTGTATATTCTTTCATTAAGATCATTTATTTTTTCTTGTTTAAAATTCATTTTTGAGGATGTTACCTTTTGCTTCTTGCGCCAAATTTTCCTCTCTTTCAGTACTTTTTTTTTTCTTTCACATTTGTTCTTCTCTTTCATCATTTCAAAGAGAGTCTCCATTGTTGATTAAACTCTTTTCTAATATAATAAAGTTTTTAAAGCTCAGAATTTTTACCGCTATTCATTCCTGTTTTCTCCTATATATTTCTTTCATCTGTTAAAACCATTCTGGAGCTTCCTAGCATTCTAAGCTCTCTTCAAGATATACTAGGTTTTACGTATCATCAGGTATTGGTGCATCTTAATTTGTCATTTTTTTAAAAGAATTTTAAAAATTCTTTGATGATTTACTATTTATCCCTATTTTTGGTTTTAGGATTTTGTCTCTTGATTTGTATACTTATATCCTTGGCTTTTATTGAGGTTCATTCCTCTTGAAATATTGTTGCTTTAGTGTTTCTGCGTATTTATGTTTTTCTGTTATGCAATTTCTGGTTCCTTCCAGTTTCCTGGTAGTTAACGCCTGGAGACTAGGCTGAAAGAGTGTCCTACCTTCTTTGTATTCATGATAAGATTCATTAGCATGACTCCATGCCCCCAATACCTTCTTAGGACACATACCTTTACACTACTGTAACTTCCATCAGGTGCAAGCTGTTGTCTTCTTTTCCCGCTTTTGTTTACATCTCTTCTTGTGCTTGAACTTAGTGCCTATTGATTATTGCAGAGTTGGGGAAAGCCAGGAAGTAGGTTCTTTGCTTAATCTCTATAGCAGTGAGAGGAATAACAAGATGGTTCTTTGCATAAACTTTAGACTCAGCTTAGGTTTCTGCCCTAGTAGCACAGAGACTAGTGATGAAGGGTTATGGAGTGATCACATTAATGATTAGAGAGAATCCTTTGATTTTTTTGGCAAGAATTTTACTTTATATGATTTGCCTCCTTGCTCTTGAAGGTTCACCTGTAATTCCTTAGCATCTGATGTATAAATCTTTTATATTGGATAATTAGTTATTATTATTGGGTTAGATCATTTAAGTGGTTTAAATGAACTAACAAATCCATCCTCTTATTGCTGATTTGATGTGCAAGTTTATTATGGTTAGTATTGCAGCCTTGAATATATGAGTGTGTTTTTGTACTCATGCACACACATATACTTTATTATTTTTATATCTATTGCTTTATGAATTGACTGGGGTTAAGATTCTCGAGGGATTTTTCTCAATGTATGTGGTATAAATAAAAGGTTTTCATGTGAGAGACAAATAAGACTTCTTCGCTTTGATCTTAGAAGGCAGGATAAGTAACAATGAGTAGAAGATACAAAGAGATACATTTAGGCTTAATGTAAGAAGAAAACAAAATGAAACAAATGATAAAGTTTAGTCAAAATGAGATCTACCCCAAAGAAGAATGGGTAGACTCAAAAAGATGTAGGTACTATTTTATAGAAGGTTGTCAAACAACAGATAGCCATTTGTTGGTTGTGTTAGACTAGATGATCTGTGTATTACTTTTTGGTTCTGAAATTCTTTGGTTGTATAATTAAGGACGGTCCCAAGCCCGGCTGAAAAAGGAGGAGGGTTGGGCGCGAGGCTAGCAACCTCACCCCATAAAAATCTCACTTGCTATAGAAACTGCAACCTCATTAAACCAACAAAACCAAGGATCGCCTAGTCTGGAAGATTGCTCTCCAACAGAGTCCACAGCGCGTGCTGGCAAAAGCCAACAAACTCCGGGTCTTTGTTAACAGATGCCTACATCAAATCTTGAACATCAGATGGCCTGAAAAGATCTCCAATATCAGACTCTGGGAAAGAACAATTCAGTATCCCATCAGTCAGGACGCTATGAAAAAAAATATGGAACCCACCAGGGAGGAGAAAAGTCAGAAGGCCAAAACAGACCTGGCAAAGATATGCCCTGTTGGTGGAAGTTTCCCAGAACAGAGTCCATTGGCGTGAGATGCCCAGTTGGGGGAAGTTGCCCAGAATAGAGTCCATTGGCATGAGATGGTTGCAGCCCTATGCTCCTCTGGGAGTCAATAGGAATAATAATAATAATAATAATGATAATAATAATAATAATAATAATTAAGGATATCCATTAACTAGAAGTTTTAATTTTTTAAAAGGCCCAGCTCAAAAGCCCCACTGTTAGCCCATTGGATGAGAAAATTCAGACTGTGTGGACGTCTGTCATGTTCAAGGTTGATTGCATATCTATACAAGTATTAGTGATTTTGTCAGTTAATAGCTCGTTTTGTTCTAGGATTCGATTTAAGGATATGTTGCACTAAGGTGCTACTAAAAGGTAAACATCTAAAGAAAAAAAAAAACAAACTACTATAGTATATATCCTGGACCATGACTTCTTATTTTAGCCTCAGGATTTGTTGGAAGAGATTTTGATGGAGTTGGCAATACTTTTTGATCTTGCCTTGGGGTGTTTTGAATCACACTGCTTTTGCAATTGTTAGAGAGGGAAGGGTAAAATATATCATTAGAACATAGTCCCTTGTAGTTTATATATTTATAATTCACAGCATTGCCAACAGTGTAAAATTTAACAATGTACTTAATCTAATTGTGGTTTTGGGGAGCAGATTTAAGGAATTAAATGTTTCCATGGTAACATTTGATAGTATATCTGAGTCTTTAAGAAAAAATAATTGCAATTCCAAGGTCGACTCTTTTTTTTTTTTTAGCAAATAATTAAATATTCCCCTTCAGCCCTGATATGCTGAAATTCAAACTTTTGTTCAAGACCTTTAACATTTCATCCAATAGGAGAAATATTACATTGAAAAGGTTGCTCAGAGTCTCTATCCTGGTTCATTAATAGTGGTTTGATGAATCACAAACATTTACCAAGATCGTATAAAAATAGTTGCAAAAAGTAATCCTGATATAAACCAAAATTAGGAAAGCTCAACAACAAAATAATAAAATTTCATCAGTTAAAAAAGTCACATATTTTTGAGAAATAACCAAATGGCTCATTTGGAGGAATATAGTGTGGGAGAAGGAAAATAATATTTTAAAATGTATATCAAAAAGGAGAGAAAAACCTCAGGCAAACCTAGTGAGAGTAGAATTAGATAAAAGGTAATAAAAGGTGGAAGAAGGGAGTGGAATGGCATAGGATCTAGGTAGAATAGACCAGGGAGAGCAAAATATGAGAAAGTTGATAGGAGGGGTTTTGAAGCCAAAGTGGGACTCTGATAGGTTAGAGATCAGACATGAGTGGGAAGTGGGTTGTAGAGAAAATGACGAATCCTAAAAGCAGTTAGGCACATTCAATTTCCTTTTTGTGCTTTGGCATCTAACAAGACAAAGTTTGATCTTTAAAATTGTTGAGGGTCACAGTAAATTTGAGGGTACTATAAAGGGCATTGGACTCAGTTATAATCCCTAATTATTTGTTTAATGGGATCTAGAATAGCGAATGTTGCAGTGAAATTAAATGGAATAAAATGAATTTAATCCTACCTAGATGATTTTGGAACTCTCTTACAGCTCCTAAATCAGAGAAACTTGTGTTTCAGGGTGACCCAGATCCCAGATGTACTGGTAAATGTTTTTTCTTTAAACATTTACCTTCAGTCTTGGACAACACTAAGCATTAGTTTCAAGGCAAAAGAATTAAGTAACTTGCCCATTGTCACACAGCTAGGTGAACAGATCTGAGGCTAGGTTTAAACCCAGGACCTCCTATGTCTAAACTCTCCTTTGGTAAATATTTAATGACCATCTCTCAAATGCATGAAAGACACACTTTGAAGTTTAATTTGGCTTGTTAAGCTTTTCTCCTCCATTTTCTTAAATCTAAACAATGAATAAAACCATAAATCAATCTCTGCTTTGCAGTTTGTTGTTATCCAAGGTACACATCCTCACACTGAAAATTTCAAAATTGAATCTGTAGACAAAAAAAGCTTTCTCCAGCACACTTCTGAGCCTGACCTACAGGTTTTGTTTGAAAGTATAAGCAAATGGATAAAGCCATTAAGGCACTAAAGGGCATTGAGCATCATGATGAATTTAGGTTCCTTTAGCCTATCATTGGTAGCTAGCACTAGGGCCATTCAGAGAGAAGTTATCTTCAGTACCAAGTATGTGTGTGTGTGTGTGTGTGAGTGCGTGCGCGTGCATGCGTGCGTGCGTGTGTGTGTGTGTGTATAGGATATTGAAATATTGCAAAAATATTGTAGACAAAGTCAAAGTATCTATGAAGTACATGTTTCACCATTTCAAAATATTTCAAGTTTGATGGACAATAGTATTTCCTTTATGTAAACATATAATAATAATAAACAAGCAAACAGAGATCCACTGGAGAGGTAAATTGATATCTCCCTAACCAGTTTCATTGTCATCTAGAACTTTACAAATTCTCAACCATTTTTAGGAGAGTTGTTTCTTTTGTGGCACCAACTCAGACTTTTATCATCAAAATAGAGACCTGGAGTTAAGATGAGAGAGAAATATTCTCCAATAGTGAAGATTTTACCTGGATGAACTAACAAATGAATAGATAAAAGGAAAACACATAAATTAGGGGTAGGTCTAACACAAGCATCCTCTTAGTTCAGGTTCAATTTTATATGAAATGAAGAACTTGTAAGTCATTAAAGAGGTAACAAAAAAGGAGTTTTTGTATTCCCTGACATAGCAAGATATGCAACTAGAATGTATTGTACATCATCTTTATCTTTTGTATACTTGTTATCCTTTTCTTTATGGAAAAGCTTCTGATTAGTAAGTCATCAGGACAGGATATGGTCAATCCAGATGTCTCAGGTAACCACCAAATCTGAAAAGGGCTAATTCCATATGAGCAAGATTTTTAATACTCTTCAATGACTAGCCAACTGTGCTAGAGAAGCAGAAGTCAATTAGTTAGGCTTTGTCTTTTACTTTTTAAAATTAGCTTACTACTATCAGGTTTTAAAGGAAATATTTAATGACAAAATGAAATTTTCAATAAAAATAACTCATAGACAAGGCAATTAAAATAGTGTCCCTTGACAACTTCAATCATCAATAGAATCTTCTTTGAATCTTTTTTATTTTTTATAATTTAATTTCCCAATTACACATAAAAACATTTTTCAACATATATTTTCTGAAATTACAAGATCCAAAATATAACATTCTCTCCCTTCCCTCTCCCTCCTTGAGATTTTAAGTAATTTGATATAGGTTGTACTTTTATGATCATGCAAAACATATTTCCATACTGGTAATTATTGTGAGAAAATATTTATATAAAACTAAAATCCCCAAATCAAAACACAAAATAAAGTGAGAAATAGTAAGCTTTGATCTGCATTCAGACTCCAAACAGTTCTTTCTCTGGAGGTAGATAATATAGATAATTGTTCTAGATCATTGTATTGCTAAAAAAAAAAAAAAGCTATGTCTTTCACAGTAATACATATATTACTGTGTACAATGCTCTCCTGGTTCTGTTCACTGCACTCTACAACAAGTTTTCCAGGTTTCTTCTTGCTCATCATTTTTCATAGCACAGAAATATTCCATCACAATCATGTACTGTCACAACTTGTTTAACCATTTGTGAAGATAGGACTAACTCTCCCCTTGTCTATTTTTAGCAGGAAGTGATGTAGAGAAAACTGCTTTAAAAAGGCCAGCTTGAGGCTTCAGTTGCTTTCTCTCTGCATCAGGGAACCCGACTGGGGAAGGAGAAACCCTCAAACATGCTTCAGCTTGTGGTGATTCCTTCCTTGACTCTTAGGTGTGGAGACCCTCTCTACTCATTGGCACTTTGGTAGGACACTCCCTTCAGTATGAGTTCTGATGGGATTCTTTGTGGTCTTAGCCTCATGTGAGCTAAAAGTTCTTAGAGGATTCTTCAGTATCTCCTGGCTCTTCAGATTTTGGCTTCCTAATTAGGACTTTAGAGTCTGGAGAGATTCGTTTTCAGATTTGCATTTGTGGTCTGGAGAAAATAGAATGAAACTTAGGGTATTTGCAGCTAGATAGTCCTTTCTGTCTCTTTATCTACATTTTTCCACTTTCACTCTTTCCACCTCTTTGTAAATGAAGCTGCCAAAAGTCATTTCAACTTAAGCTATAATATTTTTTGAAATTGGTGACCACAATATTACTTTAAAACTTCATATTAGCATAAAAATCTAAAATTAAACTCTTACAAATTCTTCAATTGATGTATATCCTCTCGCTTTCTAATTCTTTGCTACCACAAAAAAGGTCCTCTACACAGTTTTTGTACAAATAGGTCCATTTCTTTCTTAAAAAAAATCTTTGGGTTACAGATTTAATAGTGGTATTACTAGATTAAATTATATGCATTAATTTATAGACCTTTGCACATAGTTCCAAATTGCCCTCAGAAGAGTTATATCAGTTCACAACTTCTTGAACAGAGCATTGATATCCCAATTTTCACATACCTCCTCCAACATTTGTTATTATCCTTTTCTGTCATATTAGCAAATCTGATATTTTTAATTTGCATTTCTCTAATCAATAGTGATTCAGAATTTTTTTTCATATGATTATTGATAGTTTTAATTTTTTAATCTGAAAATTATTTATATTCTTTGACTATTTGCAGTTGGAGAAAGTGCTTTGTCTTATTTTAGGGGAAAAAATCCTTATAGCAGGAAGGATAAGAAAACATTATCTAAGTCGTGTTGTAAGGGAGTAGTAAAAGGCATGAGCCTAATCCATGTTGTAGAAAAAGACTAATAGATATTAATCCTATAATAAAATTCATCTTGGCTGACATTTGATCATATAGGTACCAGATTTTGAATAAAATAACTACCTTCAAGACTTTATCTTGTAAGTAAAGGTCACTTTACTAAATGTTGGGATTTTTAGGAAAGTTAATTTTGACTGCATAAAGGACTTGTTTGCATAAACAAAGGGTGAGCTCGTACAGATAGTCTTTCAGAGGAAGAACACTGACAAGATAAGATATAAGGGCTAATAGAGTTTAACTCTTGAAAAATACTGCATAACATAGGACAAGTTATAACTGATGGTTTTGAAATATTCTCTTAGGATTACCAAACCCTTTCTTATGCAGTGTTAGAACCCATTTTTCCATTTGAACCTTCTAATATAGAAGAAAGATATTTCATGAAAAAATATTAGATAATAATGATAGAGAGTACTTATTGAAGCTATGTATTTAGAAACTACTGTATAGACAGGGGCAAGGTTTGAGTAATAGAGTAATAAATATTTTTAAACAGTATATAACAGGCACTGAGCTAAGCAGTAGGGATAAAAGTAAGGAAGAGAATGACAGTGCCTATGCTTAAAAAACTTATAATCTAATATAATCTAATGTGGGAAGATAATATAGGAAAGGAAGTTCAAATGGACTGAGGGAGAGAATATCCACTATACATCATAATGATGGAGGAATACAACCAGACAGAACAACTGGTGGGAAATGAGCTGAGCTTTTGGGTCCTCTTGAAATTGAGGTTTTACAAGTAGTTTTATCCATTCCCTTCCAACCTTCCATTCACCTGAAGGTACTGATGAAGTGTAAGTATCAAAGCTGAAATAATGTTCATGATGACGAGTTGCTTGTGGGAATATTATAGAGGAGGTGAACATGATGATGATAGAGATTAAACTGAGGAAGTGAGCTGGTGGAAACATGTTTTTGCCCCAGTACATTCTTGCCCCATTATATAATGAAAAGCTATTTACTATTAGCCATGTCCAGATGGCAATTAAAAAAAATTTCCATAGTGTATCTATCAAAAGAATTGCAGTATTCTTGATATGAGAGATAGTACTATAAAGCTAAACTAAATGTGGCCTGAGAACTCCTGAGACCATTTTAGGTGATCTACAAAAACTAAAACTATTTTCATAATAATAATAATATTTTCATTTCTGACCAAGATGGCAGAGTAGAGGCTTGGAAAGTAGAAACCTCTGAGAATTTCCTTCAACCTATTTTAAAATAACATTTCAAAACAAATACTAGAGTGCCTTTTGTTGAGGTTATAGGGGAGCATAGCCCACAGCAAAGATGCACAAAGGAACACCAGCATAAGCCAAAAGCCAACCCCCCCAAAGCTCCTCACTGCTTAAAGTTCTGAACCCAGGTCCAAACCAGCACCAAGACCCTAAGTCCCTGACTAAGGCAATAGCTTATCATCCCTATGCCCACAGCAAGTTGAAGTTTGGAGCCCCAACGCAAGGCTGCAGTGAGGCCTCAAGGCTCAGTGCATGGCAATCTATAGTGTACCTGGTTAGTATGGAAGCCTAGAGCCCCTGTTTTTTTTAAAAAGCTTAGACATCATATTATAAGAAATTATCAAAGAAAAATGCCCTGATATTCTTGACCAATAGAATTATGTAAGAAATTGAAAGAATCCATCAATCAGCATATGAAATGAATCCCCAAATTACAACTCTGAGGAATATTAGAGCCAAATTCCAGGGCTCCCAGGCCAAGGAGAAAATACCACATATAAACAGAAAGAAACACTTCAACTATAATGGAGTCATAGTCAGAACTACAGAGGATTAAGAACCTTCTATATTAAAAGATTGAAGGACTTGGTATATAGTATTCTGGAAAGAAAAGGAATTAGGTTTACAACCATGAATCACCTAAACAAAAAAACTGTATATTTATTCAGGGGAAAATTGTCATTTAATAAAACATAGTTTTAATAATATTAATGAAAAGACAAGATCTCAACAGAAAATTTGATGGTCAAATAAATGCCCCAAGAAAAGCATAAAAAGAGAAATAAGAAAGAGAAAATTTAAGGGATTCAATAACGTCAAACTATTTATATTCCTATGTGGGAAGATTATATTTGTAACTCAAACATTTTATCATTATTAGGGCAATAAGAAAGAATATACATAGAGAGAAGATACAGGATTAAGTAGACTAGGATGATATGATATCCATCCCCCTAAAAATAAAGGAGTTGAAAACAGGATTGCACTGAGAGAAGAGGAAAGGGAGAAGGAGGGTAAATTATCACACATGAAGGGGTGCAAAAATACTTCAATAAAGTAGAGGAGGGATGATATTGGTGAAGAGCAATGCTAAAATTCTGCTTTCCTCAGAAATGGCTCAGAAAGAGAATAATAATCATACACAGCTGGGTGTAAACATCTATTTAATCCTACAGAGAGGAGGAAGAGAATATCAAAAAGGGGGGTAATAGGAGGGATGGTGAAGCAGGGGAGGTCCTAGTTGAAATAAATCCCTTGTAAGTAGGGACAGCATTGAAGGAAAGAGAAAGAACAGGATAAAAAAAAAGTGAAAATAAGCTGGAGGGAAATACACAATAATCATAACTGTAAATGTGAATAGGATGAACTCACATAAAAATGGAAATATGTAGAAATGTAGATTAAAACCAAAATCTTACAATATGTTGTTTACAAGGAAAACATTTGAAGCAGGGATATACATAGAGTAAAAGTAAGGGATTGAAGTAGAATCTATTATGTGTTAGCTGAAGAAAATATAAGATAGTGGTAGTAATCAGGAATTCAAACAAAGATAAAGCAAAAAATAGATCTAATTAAAAGAGATAAAGAAGGAAATTATATCTTGATAAAATGTACATAGACCACAAAGAAATATCAGTCCTAAAAACATATGTAGGAAATACTATAGCCTCCAAATTTACAAATGAGAAATTAAATGAGACACAAAAGAACTAGACAGTAAAATGGTAGTAGTAAGGGATCTCAACTTTCACTTCTCAGAACTAGATAAATCTAACCAAAAAATTAACAAGAAAGAAGCTAAGAAGGTAAATGGAATTTTAGACAAATTAGATTTAATATATCTCTAGAGAAAACTGAATGAGAATAGAAAGGAATATGTCTTCCTATCAGGAGGGCATAACATCAACATAAAAATGAGGGCACACAAACCTCACAACCATATGCAAAAAAGCAGAAATTATAAATTCATAAGTTTTTATCTTTTTCTAATGAAAATTATAATCAATAAGGAGCCATAAAAGGATGAATTAAAATTAATTGGGAATAAAATTATCTAATTCTAATCAAACCCGGCCTCAGCCACTTCCCAGCTGTGTGACCCTGGGCAAGTCACTTGACCCCCATTGCCCACCCTTACCACTCTTCCACCTATGAGACAATACACCAAAGTTAAGGGTTTAAAAAAAATTATCTAATTCTAAAAAAGAGGTAGGTCAAAGAATAAATCATAGGAAAAATCAATAATTTCTTTAAAGAGAATAAAAATAAGACAACATATCAAAATTTATGGGATGCAATTAAGTATAATTTAGGGGGAAATTTATATCTCCAAAATTTACATAAATAAAATAGTGAGGAAGTAGATCAATGACTTCAGCATGTACCTAAAAAAATTTAAAGAAAAGACAAATGAAAAATTCATTTGAAGACCAAATTGGAAATCTTGAAAATCAAGACAATTAATAAAATTGAAAAAAAGAAAATCATTGAATTAAAATAAGAATTAGAGTTGATTTTGTGAAAAAATATTAGCATAGAACTTTGATTAATTAGGAAAATCAAATCATCAGTATCAAAAAGAAAAGGGTGCATTCACTAGAAGTGAAGAGAAAATTAAAATAATTGTAGGATCTATTTTACCTGATTATATGCCAACAAATCTGAGAATCTAAGCAAAATGAATGAATATTTACAAATATATAAATTGCCTAAATCAACGAAAGAGGAAATAGAATAGCTAAATAAAACCACCTAATAAAAACAAATTTGCCAAGCCATTAATGAACTCCCTAAGAAAAAAATTTCCAGGGACAGATGGATTCCCAAGTGAATTTTATCAACCATTAAAACAATAATTAATCTCCATATTAAATGAACTATTTGGGGAAATAAGCAAAAAAGCAGCTTTACCAATTCCTTTTTTGATATAAATATGGTATTGATACCTAAGTCAATAAGAACAAAAACAAAAAAGAAAAAGTATACATCAATTGCCTTATTGAATATAGATGCAAAAATTTTAAATAAAATATTAGCAAGGAGACTACAGTGATATATCACAAGGATCACTTATTATGACTACATGGCATTTATACTAAGAAAGCAGGGTTGCTTTAATATTAGGAAAACTATCAAAGTAATGGATCATATCAAAAACAAAACAAATGGAAATGACATGATTATCTCAATAGATGCAGAAAAGCCCTTTGACAAAATACAACACCCATTCTTATTACAAACCCTTGAACTATAGGAAAAAATAAAATCATTATTAGTATCTATCCAAAACCATCAGCAAGGATTACCTGTAATGGGGATGAGTTAGAAAATTTCCCAATATAATTGGGGTGAAGCAAGGAAGACAATTATCACCTCTTTTTTTTATATTTTATAGAAAGGCTAGGTTTAGCAATAAGAGAAGAAAAATATTGAAGGAATTAAAGTTGGCAATGAGTTACTCTTTGAAGATAATATGATGATACACTTAAAGAATCCTAGAGAATCAACTAAAAAAAAACCTTGTTGAAATAATGATTTTAGCAAAGTTGCAGGATATAAAATATAACCACATAAATCATCAGCATTTATATAAATTACCATCAATGTCTAGCAGCCAGAAATAAAAAGAGAAATCTCATTTAAATTATCTTTAGACAATATAAAATGCCTGAGTATCTACTTACCACAACAAATGCAAAAATTATATAAACACAATTATAAAACACTTTTCACATAAAGACAGATCTATATAATTGGAAAAATGTTAATTGCTCATGGGTAGGATCGGCTGTTATAATAAAAATATTAATTCTATTTAAATTAAATTATTTATTCATTGCAATACCAATCAAAGTGCCAAAAATTATTTTATTGAGGTAGAAAAAATATTATACCAAATCATCTGGAAGAATAAAAAGTAAAGATTATCAAGGGAATTAATGGAGAAAAAATGTGAGGAAAAGTGACCCGTAAGAGGGAAAAAGGGGTTTTTGGTTTGATATTAATATTTAAAGGTGTGGTCAGCAAGGAACTGAATACATACCAATTCCTAAAATGATTTTAGTAATTTATTTACAAAATGTAGGAGAGAGTGGATATAGAGAGATAAGAAGAGGGTAGAGTAAGAGATCTAACTTAATGAATTAGATTTATATTCAAGTCTGGTCTTTACTCCAGCAGGGCTCCAGAGGCCCAGCCAGAGCCTAAAAAGCCAATTAGCAAGAGGTTTAGCCACTAGGGCTTCTCCCAATCAAGGGAGTCTCCTGGAGGCTAGTACCTCCAGGGAAGTTAAGGTAGTCAACCTTCTTCATTTCACCATGTGTAGTTCTAAGGGAAGGATTTAAGATTAGTCTCAGCAAGGTCTCAGGATTCCAGCCAGAGCTCCTCCACATCCAAGCAATGAACAAGAAGAAGCAAGTGAACCCACTGAACTCTCTTAAAGGGCTCCTTTTGCATCACTTCCTGTGCCTTCCTCTTAGTTTACGTGTCCAATCACAACAGATACTTTTCTTAGGACTGCCCAGGAGGCAGTCAGTAAATTCTGATTCATCATTCACTCTAGCATACATGGGTTACAGACCTCCCAACTTGTAAGTTAAGTGGAGTAGCTTACACTTTTGGTGATTAGATTTGAGACTGGGCAAGGTTGATTTAATCTCTATAACAAACCTAGCAGTACCAGAAATCAAGATGTACCAGAAAGAAGTATTTGTCAAGAAATTCTGTTCCTGGCTAAGAAAAAGAATGGTGGATCAATGGAATAGAATAGATTTACAATGTACTGAAGTAAATGACTATAGCAGCTTAGTATTTGATAAACCCAAAGACCCAAGCTTTGGGATAAGAACTCACTGTTTGATAAAAAAAAACTGCTGGGAAAAATGGAAAACAATATGACAGAAACTCGGTATGAACTAGTATCTCACACCCTCTATCAAAATAAAGTAAAAAAAAGGTACCTGATTTAGATATAAAGGGTGATACCAGAAGATAATTATGAGAGTACTAGTTTAACTGGCAGATCTGTGGAGAAGGGAAGAATTTGTGACCAAACAAGAGATAGAGAATATTACAGGATATAAAATGATTAATTTTGATTTATTATATTAAAAAGTTTTATACTAACAAAACCAATGTAAACAAGAGGTTGAGGAAGATTTTATAGCAAGTTTCTCTAATAAAAGACTTATTTTTCAAATATATAGATAATTGCATCAAATTTTTACCAAAAAAAGTCATTCCTCAAATGACAAGTGATCAAAGGAAATGAAGAGATAGTTTTCAAATGAAGAAATCAACACTACCAATAATCATATGAAAAAATATTCTATATCTCTAATTATTAGAGAAATTTAAAATAGAACAACTCTAAAGTACTCCCTCATAACTATCAGATATACCATCAATATGACAATAAAAGTATGTGATAAATGTTGGAAGGTGAATGTGGCAAAATTAGGATATTACTGAATTATTGGTGGAGTTATGAACTGATCCAAAAATTCTGATCATGGCTTTCAGGTAGTCCAATAATTCTCATATTATCTCTCCTAGATCTATTTTCCAGGTCAGTTGTTTTTTTTTAATAAGTTATTTCTTGTTTTCCTATGTTTTTTCATTCCTTTGATTCTGCTTTATTGTTTATTGATTTTTCATGAAATCATTAGTTTCTAGATGCTCAAGGCCTTATTTTCTACTGTCAGTTTTTGGTTCTCTGATTTGAATTGGCCCATTTCTTCTTGTATCACTTTCCTTTCTTCTTGCATCACTTTCATTTCTCTTTCCCACTTTTCCTCTGCCTTCCTTAATTGGTTTTGGAAGTCTTTGGAGCTCTTCCAGAATTTGTGTCTAATCCATATTTTTATTTTGGACTTTGCATATATTTGCTTTGCTTTCATTGTCCCCTTCTGTGTCTATACCTTGCTCTTTGTCTGTATAAAAATTCTTTAGATTTAGATGGGTTCTTTGGTTTGCTCATTTTTCCTATCTAGTTGGGGTACCCTCTTTAACTTCAGTCCTTCCTTGATGCTATTCTCATCTTATTTTCTGGATTTTTACCAGTTTCAGTACTTGGAGGATGATATGACAGTCTGAAGGCTGAGAGCTCTGAGAGTCCCCTCCCCCTGCTGATTCCATTGATCCTTGAGATTCTGATAGCTCAAAGATTTGCCTTAGGCTCTGTTATAAGCTTTTGGTCCCACTTTAATCTTGACCAAGTCAGGACCTACTTAAACTATTGCCTCAGGCTTAGGTGTAAATTTTTGGTCTTGCTGTGTACTTGTTCTAATCAGGCACACCCTTGATTTCCCTGTCTTAGAGCACCACCCTGAGTTTTAGGCAAAAAAGATCTTGGCTCCCTCTAACTACTATCAACCACCCCAAATTGTGAACTATGTCCTCCTCTCAATCCCAGACTGGGACTCCTGCTTTGTTTTGGGCCCACACAGATCAGCCCTCTTCAGCCCACACTGCCCTTGTCTGGGACTCTGTAATTCTCCACAGGTTTGAAATTTCTGGGGGTGTGGGTTGGCTTGGACCACTATTTTCCCAGGCAGGATCTCTGGATCTGAATGTTAGCTTGAGCTTAGGTTCTAGGGACAGCAGATGTGGGGTGGAGGTGTGTGGTTTGCTTTTTCACTCATTGCTAAAATATTGATGATTGTGCTCTCTTCTCACCACAGTTTCCCAGATTATCTTTGCCTACCTTTAGGATTTTTATTTTCTTGAAAGTTGTTTCACTCTGTCTCCTTGTTGGTTCTTTCATCACTGTATTCCTTTCATAAAGATATTTAAATATTGGTTGGAGAAAATGCTCATGGTGACTCTGGAGCTACTCGCTTTTACTCCACCATCTTGGCTCTGCCCCTAGGAGGCCCTAATTGAAACATCCTGGTGAGTAATTGGAAGTGTGCCCCAAAGATTGTGTGCTCTTTGATCTAGCCACACTGCTACTAGATGTATATCTGAAAGATATTTTCTAAAGAAGGGAAAAGGAACTATTTGTACAAAAATATGTATAGCAGCTATTTTTGTGGTGGCAAAGAATTGGAAATTGAGGGGATGACCATTAGTTGGGCAATTGCTGAATAAATTTTGATTTATAATTGTGATGAATACTTTGTGCTATAAGAAATGATGGTCAGCATGATTTCAGAAGAAACTGAACCAATGCAGAGTAAAATAAACAGGACCAGGAGAACATTGTACTCAGTAACAGTAATATATGATGGTCACCACTCAGCTATTTTTAGTAAAACAGTGATCCAGGACAGATCTGAAGGACCTATGATAAAAAATGTTATTCAGCTCCAGAGAAAGAACTGTTGAATTCTGAAGGCAAACTGAAGTACAATATTTTTCACTTCATTTTAATTCGTTTTGATTTGGGGGCTTTGGTTTTATTTAAGCATTCTCATAACAATGACCAATATGGAAATACGTTTTGCATGATCATACATGTATAACCCAAACCAAGTTGTTTACCATCTCTAGAAGGGTAGAGGAAAAGGAGAGAGGGAGATAATACTAATCTTATAATTTTCAAAAACATATGTTGAAAATTATTTCATTTAATTAGAAAAATAATATATTAAAATTCATTTCTAACACCACAAATATTGATAGCTATAACTCACACAAACCTAAGTATTTTGAGAGCTTCGTTAATTTTTTAAGAATGTAAAAGAGTCTTGAGTCTAAAAAGTTTGAGAACCACTGAGATAGTGAATACAGTACTGGATTTGTCATCAGGAAGACCTATGTTTGTAGACTCTGTAGACTCTTATGAGTTGTGTGACAATAGGCATGTGGTTTCCCCTGGGTGAGACTCAGTTATTTCTTCATGGAAAATATGGAATGAATGATGAGAATGACAATTTTAGGGCATGATCAAGGGATTCAGACTGTTGCCACCCCAAAAGATTCTCTCATACCTAGAATATTCTCCCTTGTAATATCCATCTTCCGATTTCCCTGAATTTTTTCAAATCTTACCTAAAATCCCAAACATTAAGTTTGGTCCCCTCTCAAGGACATTGTATACACCAAGATTTGGGAAGAATGTTTAACAACTACTTCTCTTGCTATATATTCTTGGTAAATTACATTTTCTAAAAGACAGTTGTTGTAAACTATTTGATTGATACTGGGGGTATACCCATCATTGGTGGGTACTTGAGATTGAGAAATCCCAATCCCATAGGTTTAATATTGGAATTCTATTATAAGTTCTCTGATGATCCAACCTGCCAGTAAAAGTTCATAATGTAGGAGTGAGCCCAGAAATAGTGTTATATTTTCATCATGTTATATTAATAAATATTTATCATCAACCATATGACCAAATACTTCCTCCAATGCTTCTGCTTGCCTAGGCATATGTGATGAGACCAATTCTTTCTATTCTTTATTTTCCTCTTTAGGAAGAGCCTTTGAGACAAATTTCCCACTTACCTGTGAATATTTCTCTCTTTTCTTGTCAAGATAATAAAATATGGAAATAGTAAATCTTTACTGGTTATGAGAAGAGAGACATGCACTTTGATAGAATTAAAAATTGGTGAAATCCTTCTAGAAAACTAACTGAAATAATGCAAGAAAAATTACTCATCCACTAATAGCCTTTGATCCATGATCCCACTATCACAATAATTTTATGAATGTTCCATCAATGAAAGAAAGAAAAGCTTTGTATCCTTTCCAAAATGTACATAACAACACATGTTATCTAGGAATAACAACAAACACCCTTGTAAACATGCTTTTTGTTTTTCATTTGGGGAAGGATTGAAGAAATTTACTGTATAAGTGTAATAAAATTTCATTCTGTAATGAAAAGCAATGGAGTTTGAGGATTTCAGAGACCAATTGAAAGTTGAGTATGAACAGATCTAAAGCAAAGAAAATATAATTAGTATGTCAGTATATATGATTATTTCAATAATAAAAATGAAGAAAATACTAAAAGATGACAGAAGCCATAAACATCTGTGATGATATATTTACATAGATAATCATTACATTTATATAGGTAATCGTTTATATAGATAACATATTAGAACACACTTTTCTCTCTGCTTAGAGTTGGAACATTATGGATTTATAATCTTTCATAGTCTTTTAGAAAATATATTAGACACTCCTTGGTCAAAATTTTGTTTTAAAAAGTTATTCAAGGAGGAAATAATTAAGTGATTATAGTGTAAAAAAGATCAATAACTTTTTAAAAGGAAAAAGCTGTCATCTATAAATTTCTATTTCTTTTTAAGCTTCAAAGAACTGAAATTTTAGAGAAGAAAAAATTCATGAAGGTGTAAGGTTTTTTTGTTATTTTAACAGAAAATAATTTAAGACTATTATATAACTTCATATAACATATACATCTGGGACTTCAGTCATGTAGATCACCCATGCTGAAAACTACTTCTGATTAAATGTTCAGCAGACATTACACTATATTATAAACTCATCTAAGGAAAAAGAGACTCCTCAAATGCCATAAAGTATATAATAAGAGCAATAACATCTAATAGGATGTTGGTTGTAGCTTAACGTACAGCTTATGAACACCATATTGCCTATAACAATTGTTATTATTCCCATCTTGAGCAATGACCCACCATTGTTATAGCACAAACTAACATTCATTTACTGTCTCCACTTAATTAGCTACAAGGTCAATTTGTTTCTGAATACATACCATTTTCTTTCTAAAGTGCAAAGGAGACAAAATGATCTCTGTGCCATAACACATGGTGCAACATTAGCCATAAATGAAATCAAGAGAGCTTCATATATAACCATATTTATAGCAAATTCATAGAATTATATAAAAAGAGAATTTGAATGGATGGAGAAGACTTTCTTTTATACTTCACCATACAATAGTATATTAAGTTCATATTCTCATCACCATCCTGAAAAAGTGAAAGATGCTACAATATAATGGACATTATAAAGGTGTCAAGGATTGTAAGTTATGATCTTTGATCAAGGAATCAGTCCACACCATAATAAAATGGGAGAAGTATAGAGATCCTGCTCTATAACCAGAGACTAATCTGAGAGGCCTAGGGTGGTCGTCAGATGCAAAGAATGAAACAGATTGGAAGCATGGCTTGTTAGCTCATAGTACTCTGAGATATACTGGAGCCCCCACTTTATTATAAAGGAAATTAAAGATCCCCTTCCCCCAAAAGCCCAAGAAAGTTTCCCACAGTTACAGAGGGCAGGATTTTTACTATAATCAAAACAAAAGCCTTAGAAGCCTCCAGGTGTAGATAAAAAACCTATGCTAAATTATCAAATATATGTGTTATCTTTAAGTGAAGCCTGGGACATCTTGTTAGGCTGGAAAGCCCTTGCAGTTCTCAGCCTTGATGGTACTAAACAATTTCTTTGAGCCTCATTATTTTACTTTAATTCTGGGCAAAATGCCCTGCCAAGGGTTCAACCTTGGCCATACCAGCCATCTGTGTTCTTGGTCAAAGGGGAACAGAGTTAGCCCCCCTCCTGCTGGAGTGCTGAGAGCCAAAAGCATTTTGAATAAGACTATAATGCATTTTGAAGGAAGGTGAGAATTATGAAAGAAATCAAAAGAGGAATTTCAGATTTTTATCTTAGATATCCCACTCCGGTTTCTCGACCCAAAAGGGAGAAAAACCAATACACGGCTTTGCTGGTCTGTATTGATCTTTTGAACATTTAAAGGGTTGCAAAAACTAGTTGTACATGGTAGTAAGAAGATCTATTACATTTAATAAAAATAAAGTGTCAAGTATTATTTCAGGCATATTTTAAATGAAAAATTATATTTATTTTTGAATTGCTTTGAATTAATTTTTGAAAATATGTGGCATATCCACAAGGATATTGAGTTAACTTTTCCAAACCATTGAACTGAAATTCATATCTAAAAATACATCAGCTTGTATCACCATATGGGTCAATGCTATCCAAGGAATTCAACCCTTTAAATTCAATTTTGCTAGGAACTTAAAGCTTTTCAATAAGACCACAATACTTTTCAACAAGAAATCACAAGGATCACAAAAGGGGTCAAAAGAGGAGTCTCAGATTTTTATCTATTCTCTTATTGGCTTCCCACATACATATATTTGAATTCCTTGGATAGCATTGATCTCGACATAGACATGGAGGCAATTGGATAATGTTCTTCTTTTAAACTTCTCTGAATACTTCTATCATTCTATAATAAGGTCTGATTCCTTGATACCCCAATAATGCCCAGTAGTTGGTAACATATTTCACTTTTTTCAGGATGATGTGATTATGAACTTAATGTAACATTGTATGGTAGAATTTGAAGGAAAATTCTCAAAAACCTAGATTATTTGTGGCAAGTGGACACAAAAGGAGAAAAATAGCCCTGAAAAGGATTCAGTAAGCCCTCATGTCAGAGAGTTATTAAGACTATAGGGTGGACCTTGGGGGGCAGAGAATCTTCTCCAACCAAGAGTAAAATATCATCACAAAATGGATGCAGAAGTGAAAGAGCCAACAAGAAGACAGAGTAAAACAAATTTCAAGAAAGGAAAAACCCAAAAGGTAGGCAGAGATAATCTGTGGAACTGGTGTGAGAGGAAAGCATATCCAGCAAAAGGCTGTAGCAAGGAGGGAAGAGCAAGACATCCTCACCCCTCACCCTTACCCCACATCTGCTGTCCCAGGTACAGAACCTCATATCAAGTCAACATTCAAACCCTGAGATCCTGCTTGGGCAAATAGTGGTACAAGCCATCCTACATCCCTTGAAATTTAAAACCTGTGGAGAAGTCCAGAGTCCCAGCCCAGGGCAATCTGGGCTAAAGAGGGCTAATTTCTATGGGCCCATAGTGAAGTCAGGATTTACAGTCTGGGCTTGAGATACAAAATAAACAGTTTGGAGTGGCTTATAGTACTAAGTACTGATCTTTTTTCCTAAAGTTCAGGGCAGAGCTCTAAGTCAGGGCAATCAAGTATGTGCCTGATTTGATCAAGTACACAGCAAGACCAAAAACTTGAACCTAAGACTGGGACTAGAATTTAATCAACCCCTGAATGGATTAAGGTGAGAATGATATCAATAGCTTACATTCAAGCCTCATGCAAGCCATTAAGCCATCAGAATCTCAAAGTTCAATTGAATAAGCCCTCAGACCCAAACAATAAGCTGAGAAGGGGTGCTTCTAAATTGCTCTTGAAACGTTGGACACTCAGGCACGGGCTGCAGTAGCTCATGAACAGCAGAAGTGGCAGGGAACCTCCAGGCAGTGTCTGTTCAAACCTGGGATACAGTGGCAGCAGGGGCAGTAACTCAAGGTGGTTGGGCTGGGAGAGCACAGGGCACAGGAAGTGGCAGGAGAGAAAATGAAGCTTGCAAAATTTATCTACTCTGTTCTTTTTGCAAAGGCTTAAAATTTTTCTTTGAGAATTCTATTCCAAAGTGGTATGCCAAGTTGTTATGACTAAATTAATGTTAAAATACTCCAAGTATTATATTTATTAAGGTTTATTAATGATAACTAAAGTAAAAAAGCTAAAGTAGAAAGGGTACTAACCCAGCCAGGTCACAAGAGAAGAGAGAGGAGGAGTTACCCACAAATATATACAAACAACTGAAACACAACTTGGGAATGAAGGGAAATGGTTGCTGGATAATGAAAAAAGAATTCAGGAAGATGGAGTCCAAAGGTTGAAGATTTCTAATTAATACACTGATAAAAGACTCCTTTCTAATACATACATACATATGTATATGTCACTGATTAAAATATGTAAAAAGAACCATTCATCAACTGATAAATTGGTCAAAGGATGAATGTGAACTTTTCTTAGAAACCCAAGCTATAAGTCATATAAAATGATTTGAATTATTAATAACTAAAGATATGCAAATTAAACAATTCATTTTCTACCTCCACCCATCATTAGCACCTCACAGAAGTACAGTTAAACTATTATTCTGAGATCCTGTTGGATCTTAAAAGGATAATAATAGTACTTATAGTCTCTGTGGCAGAGGTTCTTGAAGCTAATGATTCTTTATGAAAGGAATTTGAACCTTATGTTGTAGGAAATATAGAGGCACTAAAGATTTTTGATCAGAAGAGAGACAAGACCAGCTCTATATACAAGGAAAACTGGTTTGTCATAAACATAATGTATGGATTTCTTAGGGGGAAAATGCAGAGGTAAGGAAATTGGTTAAGAAGTAACTGTAATAGTATATAAAGATAATAAATACTCTTAAGAGAATGATAATGAGGGAAGTGAAAGGAAAGAGATAGATGCAAGAGATGTTAAAAAATTAGGATGTGGTAACTAATTTAAATCTCATCTTTTTGCTTAAATTTATGTTTTAATTTCTTAAATTTTTCTTCATTTCTGAGCTATATTTATTCCTTTTAATTATTGTCCAATTAATTTATGGTGCTTTAAACCCATCCTAACCATCATCATGAACTAATCAACTTTTAAAATGCTCCCTACTTATAATAAGAGACTCAAATTATTTTAATAGTAAATTGGACATAATGATCATTTCTGATATTAATTCTAATATATATTGAATTAAGTTTTCCACAAGTACCTAAGACAGTCCCTGACAAGAAATTAAATACTTAGAAAAGCACATTGCCTCATTCAAGTCACTAATACACCATTTAGAACATTGCTAAGGTGATGAGCCATTGATATGTAATAAATAACTTCATAAGAAATATAAGAATTGAAGATGGTAAATAATGGGTTCTGGAATAATTTTATGCTTCATTATATGTTAAACATATAAAAAAGTTGAAAAATAGTGTGAGCCAATCTTATTTAATAAAAATATAAATCTAGTCTCTTTTCAAAAATAAAATCATCACATGCTTTTTCCTGTTTTAGATATATCAACAAATATGTCATAACAATCACCACTATATAACAATGAAACATTTAATTAGTGACTACTATGTGTCAGGCACCGTGGTTAGGACATTACAGATATTATCTTATTTGATCCTCACAACAACTATGGGAGAGATAGTTACTATTATTGTCTCTATTTTACAGATGAGGGTACTAAGGAAAATAATGATTTAGTGATTTGTCTAAGGTCAAACAGTAAGTTTTTGAGACTGGCTCTAACCTCAGAACTTTCTGCCTCTAGGACCAATGCCCTATCCACTGTGCCAACTAGGTGCCTACTAAATTTTAAAAGTAAATAACTTTGAATCATATTGAATAATAAATGACACCCTTTCAAGATTTTAATTTTAATTGCACAAATTTTAATTACACAAAATGAAAAATATTGAATTTATAAAGCTAACTATTTCTTTTCCTTTCCCGTCCTATTTCTTTCTCAGGAGTTATAAGTTTTTGGTACATAACAGTTTCACTAGATTGCTACATGGATAAGTCATCTTGTAAGGTTCAGAGGTAAAATAATGTGTGACTGAATGGCCTAAGAAACAGGATGGGTTAGCAGAGTCTAGTCATTTTGATGTATTTCCTAAACATGGAGTTCATACATAAATAGTTTCCCTACAACACTGCAGTAACAAGGAAGTTGAATATGCTCATACCCCAAAAGGCATTTAGAAAGAACGTAAATATTTCTTGAGAATTCCAACTGAAAGGCTGAATGTATCATCCAAGATCATCTCTCAAGTGCTTCCTAAAAACAGAAACTGATGTAAAAAAATAATGAAAATTACAGGAAAAGAGCAAAAGAAAGGAAATATCTAGCTAATCACATAAGAAAACAAGAAAAAGATGTATTACTGCTTTAGTATTTTTAGCTTTTCTTATTCTTTCTGTAAAACTCATCAATCCTACATTCCAGTATTTGAATTCCTATAGAAGCACCTGCTTTTTCTTAATCTCTATCAGGAGTGACTTCACTAGATACTCCAGTTCCTTAAAAAAGTGAAATCATTGAACTTGTTCTTTGGACAAGAGGAGATGTGAGGCTGCTGGGAGGGATGACACCTACAAATGTGGCCCTGGACTAATCCTACCAGAAACACACACACACAAAAAGGTTTTTAGGAGAAGATAATGAGTAAATTCCTAAATATAAACAACATGTAAAAAGTAATTATCTTTTCATCTCAAAGATCCCCCCTCAACAGGGAACCTGCAAGAACCAGGGGGGGAACTTATTGAACTTATCTAGTAACTGACATAGAGTAATCAAAAAAAGGAATATCCATAATTCAGAAAAAATCAACAATATCTTGATTAGGGGGGAAAGGACTCCCTAAAAGAGAAAAAAAATAAAACAAAATAATTTAAATAAAGGGAATAAGAAAACAAAAACAAATGAAAAAGATTAAAGGGAGATTCCTATTAATATGGCTGTTTCCTTCATTTCTCTTCCTTCTCTTTCTTCTCTTCCTCTAACTTCTCTTTCTCCTTTTACTCTTCCTCTTTCTGGCTCCTTTCCTTCTTCCTCCTCCTCTTTCCTTTCTCTCTCTCTCTCTCTCTCTCTCTCTCTCTCTCTCTCTCTCTCTGTAATTTCAAAGTAGAAGTTGGCAAAGTGTGAAAGAGGGCAAAGGAGATATACCTTTTTCTTAAATCCATGAGAGAAAGTTACAGAGATCACAGCTATTCCTTCCATTATCAAAATAGCTAACATGATGTCAAGTAGAATTAAAAAAAAACAAGTAAAAGGGATAAAGACACATTAAAGGATGGGAATCATACATAAAATGTAGTAAGAATGTGTAGGAGAAATGAGTAGATAAAATAGAAAAGTATACAAAACAATTAATAGATATTTTTAAAAATGAAGGAAAATAAATGACATAAATAGGAAAAATATCAAGGAGGTCCTCAACTAATGGGAAAGGAAAATTATAAATTATTTAGGAATTCAGTAATTTATAATGAAACAATGATTCAGAACTGAGATTTAAATATAAAATAGCAAAAGAAGAAAATGTTAATGAGCAAAAAAGACTGAATATTTAAAACAATTTAAATATATTAGTTATTCAAGAAAAATATGAAACAAAAATCCTTAATGGCACATTTTGGAAAGCAGTTTAGATACATTGGAAAAATGAGACAAAGTAAATAAGAACAAGAGCTATAATCTGGTAAAAGAAAACCAAGAAACAGTGTTGTGAAACAACTATAGTGAATTCAATTTCATTTGAATGCTATGTAACTATGTAATCCTTCTTCATTTTCTATATGTATTATTGACTTAAAAGCTTTTTTTAGGACTAATTTCAGCCTCTTCCCTCTTTTATCCAATTCTGCCTTTTATACTTCTCACCCTCATTACTTCTTATTCCTCGTTTTTATAAATGTCTAAAGGGAGGCAATGTGAAATAATGTCATGAAACTCTCCCAGGGTCTCAAATCCTTTGGCGTAGGCTAATCCCCTGTATCTACAATTACGAGTCTCTTTTCAAAAGGCAATTCAATTTCTCCTCTGGTTCCATGTCTCCACTTCAATTCTAACATTATGGATACAAGGTGCTCTTAGGAACTCATATATCCCACAGCCTGGGATGGGTTTTTCCATGCAGTACTTTTAGAGAAATTAGCCTACTGATATATAACTTTTCCTCAAACTAAATTTATCATAAGATCTACTTACCAATTATAGACATAGATTTCTCCTCCAATGTAAATACTTTTTCAAGAGGATTTCCTAGAGGAAAGGAATCCCTTTTGTAGTTTCCTTTTCTTACTTGTGGAGATTTATTCAGGATTTGACGGCAGTAAACAACTTTGTCAAGAAATGTCATGCAGCAGTCCCAAGTCCAGCCACAGTAATTGCAGAGATCCCCAGTGATGTAGCATGGTACACTGTGGTGGACTTGTGTAGTGTGTAATTTAGTGTCCCTCTGCATGAAGACAGTCAAAAGATATTTACATTCACACAGGAAGGAAATCAGATTTCATGGTGTCATCTCCCACAGGGATTTTTGGAGACTGCCAACATATTTTGCCAGATCCTGGAGACCTCAGTAAAGATCACTTTTACTGAGAGCAAGCTAGTTCACTATGTGGATGACATTTTGCTTATGTCACTAAATGCCCGTGTCTGTCAGAGAGACAATAAGATCCTGTTACAAGAACTTTGCAAAAAAGGGCACTAGGTATCAAAAGCAAAATTGCAGTTCTTAATGCCAAAAGTAGATTATCGAGGCTTTAAATTAGAAAAGGTCACAAGAAAGATTTCACAGAAGAAGGTGGCAGATATTCAGAAGTTGTTTGTGCCAAACACCAAGAAACAGCTCCTTGCAATCTTAGGAGTGACAGGGTTTTACAGGCAATGGATACCTAGTTTTACTCTAATATCTTAACCACTGACATACCTGACCAGGAAGACAGTCTCAGAAGCCTTGAAACTCACAAGAGAGCACAAGCATGCAATTGAGAAACTAAAGACAGCTATAGTGACAGCCCCTGACCTTGGAATACCAAACCACGACAAACCATTCCATCTGTTTGCACATGAAGACAAGTGTATTGCATCTGCAGTATTAATGCAGACTCTGGGAAATGAATTTAGACCCACAGCATACTATAGGTCCCACTTAGATGTTGTTGCCAGATGAATGCTTGAGGGCAATCGTATCAGTAGCCTTGATGATCAGAAAATCATCTCACCTGGTACTAGGATGCAGGCTCAGGTTATATTCACCACATGAAATAGAATCTATCCTAAGGAACAACAATCTGCAACCTTTTAAATCTCAAAGGTTATCCCAGTATGAGATTGTGTTGCTAGGCAATGAGAATATAACATTCCATTGTTGCAAAGAAATCCACCCAGCAACCATGATGCCCAACCTACCATTAGAAGGAGAACCCATATATAACTACAATGACACCTTGAAATAGTTCAGAAAACTAGGGAAGATTTAACAGACATTCCACTAGTAGAGGCAGACGTAACATTCTTCATGGATCGTTCTTCCTATTGTAAGTTGCAGGACTCAGGCTGCTGGCAAGGAAAACTCAAGCCTTTGGGGAAGAGAAGTAATGCTGTTAGACCTCCACGCCCCTCCCCTGCCAGTACAGAAGATCTGTCAGCTGGTCTTAACTGAAGAGAAAGATGGGCCAATGACTTCTTGTATTATCTGACTAAAACTTCTTCCCAAGCTGAACTTGATATCACAAAAGTATAATCCCCCAAGAAATTGTTGTCTCTAGTTATTGGATGTAATTTCCAACCAAGGATTCCCACACTAATTGACTTGTTTAAAACAATCCTTTAATGACTAGAAGGGTAGAATGTAAAAGGTAGATGAGAGGTGAGAAGGACAGGGCAAAACTCTCTAATAATCTGAGTTAATAAAAGTATGGTTTTTCCCAAAACAGGGGATAAGTTCCAACTCAAATCTTCGGTCCCTATTCTCCACTTTAGCTATTTCTACTCAATTATATTAAATAATGGATAAATACAAGATGATTTGTAGAAGGTGTTGATTACAGGTCTATTGCCTCAGATGATCTGTTTCTGATAACTGCTAGAAGGATTTTTCTGTAGCAGTATTGAATCAAGGCCAGTGAGAGACAGCCTTGACAGGCTGTCTATAAGGGTAAAGGGTTAGATAACACACTAAGCTCTTCTAGTCAGAAGTGTGCTAGGCCTAAGTAGTTATTTTTCACCACCCTCTTTCCTCTCAGCACCCTGATCCCAGAATGAGTGAGTGTCTCAGCTTTGGGGTACCCTTTTATATACCTTCATTCCAACTATTTTTAACTGCCCTGGCATTGTGGTGTTCCATTGGCTTGCACTGCAATTGGGATTCTGAGGTTACACTATGTGGTAGATGGGGAAAAATTCACAGGCGCAGCTGTAGTGACTCAGACAATGACACTTTGGTATGCAGCCCTACCAAAGTTGATGAGCGCACAAGGGGCAAAGATCCTGAGTCTCACCAGAGGTCTTCAGATAGTGTGGGATCCATATTTCTGAGAGGTGTTCAAGCTGCATCACAGAATTCCATAGTGCCCCCCAGAACTCTAAGAGAGGGGGAAGTTAATGACAGGTGGAATATTGGTATAAAAGCCAGGACACCCCTCTTGCAAGGGTCCTGATTCTTTGCTCTTGGATCTGAGCAGAGGGGTAATCTGTGTAGGTCTCACCTGGGTCGTTCATTCATTGACAGCCAGGGCTGCTTTACCTTGATAGCTAAGCACACTGACAGACTTTCAAGCAAAATCACAGTCTACTTTCAGTTTAGTAGTTTAGGTTTTAGAAGGAAGATATTCAGGGGCTTTGGTTAGGTTTCAGCCATTCAAATAACATCCTTCTCAAAGGGGAATGTCTTGTTAGCCTACAGTTAACAGTTTTAGCCAAATTACCTTCCCTTCTCTTTCCTTAAACTGATTCCTTCTCCTGTTCCCTGAAATCATAAAATACATTCAGTTTGTGAAAGATAGTGTTTATGTATAGTTAGCTGTGGTTATACTTACTACCTTCCTTTCATCAAGCCAAGGATTTCATCAAAGCAGGGGCTATAACTGCCTTTGCCCTGGGAGCCAGATTTGCTGAAGACTTTACCCTATATATTTCCATTCTGTGAGAGAGTTATTCAAACAAAGGAATTTATCATCACAAGGGGTTTGGCCTTTCCCCATTTACCATCTTGGCCCAGAAGTTATCAAACCAGAATATCCTCCACAACCAGGCAGTTAACTCATTTCCAACTGCGTATAGGGTGGGGGGAAGTGAAGGAATACTCCACAGGTTCTTGCCCCTCCCATTCAGTCAAGGCTACCTGTCTCTCCAAAGATCAGGGATTAGGGGAACTCCATTGCCTCTGACCTCTGTCATCTTACAGTTGCCCTAATCCTACAATAGGCAAAGACAAAAAAATCAACGTACACATGTATTCTAAATATGTTTCTTTACGGATGAAGATGGCAGCAGAGTAAAAAGCAGCTGCTTGACTTCTCCTAATTCACACATATAGGACTCCTCAAAAAGACATAAAAACAAATCCAGATGAACAAAGAGATCCCACAACAGGGCACAGCATTGAAGGTACATGGAATCAGGGCATTTCCATGCTATAAAGAGATGAAACAGCCCTCACTAATACCCCCCCCCTACACACACATACACACACACACACGACCTACAGTGCCAAGGCCAGCTCAAAAGAGTCAGAGCAAATTTGGGCACCCATTAAATCCTTGGGAGCCACCTGGGGTCACCAGGGCCAGCTCCTGAGAGCAGCAAGACTTAAGACACCAAAAGGCAACATGCAAACTTTGAACACAGACCCAGACCACAGCTCACACACAGATATTGAGTGCAGGCGTGGGCATGGATCCTGAGCACAGGTAGATCTTGGGTGGGGACCCAGTGCAGAGGGGTGCACAACTGTGGAAGCAGAGCCCTGAGACTGTTAAAGGAGCTTCGGGCAGAGGAACAAGCAAGGGGACCACCAGGAGGCTTGACACTGAGAACGACTAGACCTGAGATATCAGTAGCCTAAAGAGTGCAGACAGACCCTGGGCATGAGGATAAAGCTGAGAGGGCGCTGGGCTATAAATGGCAAGCCAGTCTCAGGAACCCCAGAAGAGAAAAGTCAGCAAGAAGAAATCTTTAACACTCAACAACTTTTACACAGAGAAAATACAGACAACAGAGCAAATAGCAGAGGAGAACAAAGAATTAATCATATCCAAACCTTCCCAAAACAATGAAATCTGGTTACAAGCTCTTGAAGAGTTCAAATCTGAGATAATGAAAAACATGGAAGAGATCTGACAAGAAAATAACAGTTTAAAAAGCAGATTTTTACAATTGGAAAAGGAAAACCAGTCTCTAAAAGCTAGAATTGGGCAATTTGAAAAAGATGACCTAAATAAAAAGAATTGATAAGCAAATTGGAGACCAAAAACAAACAGCTTGAAAAGAGGATACACCAAATAGAAAAGAAAAATCAAAACATTATTGCAGAAAACAAGTCTCTAGAGCTTCCTGATTAAGATGGTGGGAGAATAAAAAGGAGCTCTTAACCTCTCCTAACCGAAACATACAGGACTCCTCAAGGGGACATAAAAACAAATACAGACGAACAGAGAGAACCCACAACAGGGCGCAGTGTGGAAAGAATGTGGAATCGGGGCATTTCCATGCTATAAAGGGGTGAAACAGCTCTCACTAAATTGCAGGATGAGCAACCCCCCCCACACACACACACACACCACACCACCTACAGCACCAACGCCAGCTCAAGAGAAGTAGAGCAAGTTTGGGGCACCCATTGAATCATTGGCAGCTCCAGGGCCTGTTCCTGAGAGCAGCAAGACTTAGGACCCCAAAAGGCAAAAGAACGCGCACGGACTTTGAGCGAGGACACAAAGCACAGGCTCACCACACAGCCATGTGTGAGCGAAGGCTCTGAAACCCTGAGTGGGGAACCAATGCAGCCAGGTATATGACTGTGGAAGCAGCACCCTGAGACTTGTAAAGGAGCCTCCGGCAGAGGACCAAACAAGGGGGTCCACCAGGGGGCTTGACCTTGAGAACAAGCAGACCTGAGTCAGCGGAACCTGAGATCGGGCTGGACTAACAATGGCAACCCATAATAAGGAAGGCCAAAAGAGAAAGATTAACAACAAGAAGAAGAAATCTTTAACACTCGGCAACTTTTACACAGAGAAAATCCAGACAACCGAACAAACAGAAGAGGAGAACAAACAAGCATCTGGACCCTCCCAAAATAATGAAAACTGGTCACAAGCTCTTGAAGAGTTCAAATATGAGATGACGAAAAAGTTGGAAAAGATTTGGCTAGAGAAATGGGAAATAACTGAAAAGGAAATCAGGCAAGAAAATAACAGTTTAAAAGGCAGAATTTTGCAATTGGAAAGTGAGACTAAGAAATCAAATGAACTGATAAGCAAATTGAACACCTGAAATGACCAGATTGAAAAGGAAAACCAAAAGATCATAGCCGAAAACCAAAAGATTATAGTCCAAAACCAGTCCCTAAAGGCTAGAATTGAGCACTTAGAAGCTAATGATCTCTCAAGACAACAAGAACAAATAAAACAAAGCGAAAAGACTGAAAAAAAGAGAAGGAAACATGAAATATCTCAATGAGAAAGTGACAGACCAAGAAAACAGGGCTAGAAGAGACAATTTGAGAATCATTGGTCTTCCAGAAAAAGCAGAAATTAATAGAAACTTGGACTCCATACTAAAAGAAATTATTCAGTAAAATTGTCCTGAAGTTCTACAACAAGAGGGCGATATAGACATTGAAAGGATCCATAGATCACCCTCTACACTAGACCCAGAAAGGGCAACGCCAAGGAATATAATAGCCAAATTCAAGAGCTTTCAAATGAAAGAAAAAATCTTACAAGAAGCCAGAAAGAGACAATTCAAATATCAAGGAGCACCAATCAGGATCACACAGGATCTGGAAGCCTCCACACTAAAAGACCGCAAGCTTTGGAATATGATATTCAAAAAGGCAAGAGAGCTGGGCCTTCAGCCATGGATCAACTACCCATCGAAACTGACTATATACTTCCAGGGGAAAGTATGGGCATTCAACAAAATCAAAGATTTCCAAGTATTTGCACAGAAAAGACCAGGACTAAATGGAAAGTTTGATATCCAAGTGCAAAAATCAAGAGAAACATGAAAAGGTAAATAAGAAACAGAGGGGAAAGAAAGAAAACTCATGATTTGTAAATTTGCCTTTTTAAGGGCCTCAGTGAGATCTAATTATCTGTATTCCTATGTGAAGAAATGCTATGTATAATTCTGGTATTTTGAAAAAACAGATAAAATAGACAAAGTGCTGGTCAATCTAATAAAAAAAGGAAAGAAGAAAACCAAATTGACAGTATCAAAGATGAAAAGGGAGACCTCACCTCTAATGAAGGGGAAATTAAGGCAATCATTAAAAACTATTTTGCCCAGTTATATGGCAATAAATATAACAATTTAGGAGATATGGATGAATATTTACAAAAATATAAATTGCCTAGATTAACAGCAGAAGAAATAAAATACCTAAATAAACCCATATCAGAAAAAGAAATTGAACAAGCCATCAAAGAACTCCCTAAGAAAAAATCACCAGGGCCTGATGTATTCACAAGTGAATTCTATCAGACATTCAAAGAGCAACTAATCCCAATACTATACAAATTATTTGATATGATAAGCAAAGGAGTCCTACCAAATTCCTTTTATGACACAAATATGGTACTGATTCCAAAGCCAGGTAGACCAAAAACAGAGAAAGAAAACTACAGACCAATCTCCCTAATGAACATAGATGCAAAAATCTTAAAAAGAATACTAGAAAAGAGATTCTAGCAAGTGATAAAGAGGGTTATCCATCATGATCAGGTGGGATTTAGACCAGGAATGAAAGGATGGTTCAACATTAGGAAAACCATTCACATAATTTATCATATCAACAATCTAACAAACAAAAATCACATGATTATCTCAGTAGATGCTGACAAAATACAGCACCTATTCCTATTGAAAACTCTGGAAAGTATAGGAATAGAAGGACCCTTCCTAAAAATAATAAACAGTATATACCTAAAGCCATCAATGAGCATAGTATGCAATGGGGATAAATTAGAAGACTTCCCAATAAGATCAGGAGTAAAACAAGAATGACCATTATAACCTCTATTATTTAACATTGTGCTAGAAACACTAGCAGTAGCAATTAGAGAAGAAAAAGAAATTGAAGGTATCAAAATAGGTTAATGTGGAGACTAAGCCATTACTCTTTGCAGATGATATGATGTTCTACTTAAAAAATCCTAGAGAATCAACTAAGAAGCTTGTAGAAATAATCAACAACTTTAGCAAATTTGCAGGATACAAAATAAATGCAAATCATCAGCATTTCTATATATTTCCCACACATTACAACAGCAAGAGTTAGAAAGAGAAACACCATTTAAAATCACCCTAGACAATATAAAATACTTAGTAATCTATCTACCAAAACAAACACAGGTATTATATAACAACTACAAAACACTTTCCAAAAAATTAAAACTAGATCTAAACAATTGGAAAAACATTGATTGCTCATGGGTAGGATAAGCTAAAATAATAAAAATGACCATTCTACACGAAGTAATTTACCTATTTAGCACCATACCTATGAAACTACAAAAATTTTTTTTTACTGAATTAGAAAAAAATATAGCAAAGTTCATCTGGAATAACAAAAGATCAAGTATATCAAGAGAAATAATGAAAAAAATGTGAAGGAAGGTGGCCTAGGTGTACCAGATATTAAACTATACTATAAAGCAGCAGCCATCAGAATGGTATGGTACTGGCTAAGAGACAGAAGGGAGGATCATGGAATAGACTTTGGGTAAGTGACATCAGCAAGACAGTGTATGATAAACTCAAGGAGCCCAAGTTTGGGGACAAAAATCCACTCTTTGACAAAAATTGCTGGGAAATTTGGAAAACAATATGGGAGAGATTAGGCTTAGATCAACATCTCATACCCTACACCAAGATAAATTCAGAATGCATGAATGACTTTAATATAAAGAGGGAAACTATAAACAAGTTAAGCGAACACAGAATAGCATTCTTGTCAGATCTACGGGAAAGGAAAGATTTTTAAAACTAAGCGAGAATTAGAGAAAAATACAAAATGTAAAATAAATGATTTTTATTATATTAAACCAAAAGGTTTTTGTACAAACAAAATCAATGCAGCCAAAATCAGAAGGGAAACAACAAATTGGGGAAAAAATCTTTATAACAAAAAACTCTGTCAGGGGTCTAATTACTCAAATATACATGAAGTTAAATTAATTGTATAAAAATCAAGCCATTCCCCAATTAATAAATGGGCAAGTGACATGAATAGGCAAATTTCAGATAAGGAAATCAAAAGTATCAATAAGCACATGAGAAAGTGCTCTAAATCTCTAATAATTAGAGAAATGCAAATCTAAACAACTCTGAGGTATCACCTCACACCTAGCAGATTGGCTAAAGTGATAGAAGGGGAGAGAAATGAATGTTGGAGGGGATGTGGCACAATTGGCACATTGATGCATTGCTGGTGGAGTTGTGAACTGATCCAACCATTCTTGATAGTAATTTGGAACTATGCTCAAAGGGCTATAAAAGATTGTCTGCACTTTGATCCAGCCATATCATTGTTGGGTTTGTATCCCAATGAAATCATAGATAAACAGACTTGTACGAAAATATCTATAGCTGTGCTTTTTGTGGTGGCAAAAAACTGGAAAATGAGGGCATGCCCTTCAATTGGGGAATGGCTGAAGAAATTGTGGTATACGCTGATGATGGAATACTATTGAGCTCAAAGGAATAATAAACTGGAGGAATTCCATGTGAACTGGAAAGACCTCCAGGAATTGATGCAGAGTGAAAGGAGCAGAGCCAGAAGAACATTGTACACAGAGGCCAATACACTGTGGTAAAATAGAATGTGTTGGACTTCTGTACTTGCAGTAATGTAGTGACCCAGGACAATTCTGAGGGATTTATGGAAAAGAACGCTACCTACATTCAGAGGAAGAACTATGGGAGTGGAAACACAGAAGAGGGACAACTGCTTGAACGCATGGGTTGAGGCAGACATGATTGGGGATGTAGTCTGGAAACTACTACACCAACACAACTATCAATAATTTGGAAATAGGTCTTGATCAGTGACACATGTTAAAACCAGTGGAAATGTGCAGCGGCTATGGTGGGGGAGGGGAGCTCAGGGTGGTGAAGGGGAAAGTATGAGCATGAATCATGTAACCATGTTAACTTTTCTAAAAAATAAATATTTAAAAAATTTTAAAAATATAATAAATATGCTTTCAATGTGGTGCATGCTACAGGTAAGATCTGGAAGCAAAGAGGTTTCATTACATCTGGAGGAAAACACATTGCCTATGAGGACATCATTACCCAACTCCTAGAAGTGGCACAATTGCCCAGAGAGGTTGCAGAGATGCATTGTAGGAATCATTGACAGGGAGAAGATAGTATAATATTAGGGAACCATAGGGCTGATATACAGCCAAATTTGGAGCCAGGTTTGGTACCATACCTGTCTTAAACTTCTCCTTGGTGGATGAAGCAGATCTAAAAACAAGCCTACACCCCAAGGGAAATGGACGACTGGAAGAAAAATCTAGGGGCCAAACTAGTGAGAGGAATATGTTTCTCAGCTTCAGGGAAACCCATCTTGCCAGAAGTACTATACTATCCTCTGTGCAATGCAATCCATGAGAAAAGGCACTATGGAACTCAGGCCATAATTGACAGTATACAATGGCACTGGACAGCAAAAGACATTTCAACCTATGCCATTAGAGTATAAAAAGTATAAAAACTGCTTGTAGTTCAATCAGGGTATGATAAGAATTAAAGGGCTTGGAGAGAAACCATTAACCCACACCCTGTTTGAATGCTTGCAGATCAATTACATATTCATGCCAAAATGCCGAGGGTACAGCTATGCACTGCTCATCATTGGTCATCTTCCCAGGTGGACAGAGGTATACCCAGCTAAAAAGAACAATGCTGCATCTGTGGTAAAAACCCTTTTAAGATATATCATCCTAAGGTTTTCCATCCCATCGAAAATTGATTCAGACCATGGATCGCACTTTGTGAATTCCATATTACAAAAGGTCTTATAAAGCATTGGGAATAAAGGGAATTTATCACAGTGTGTACCATCTGGAAAATTCAGGACAGGTGGAAAGGTAAATAAAGACGCACATAGGAAAGGTCTGTTCAGAAATCATCTAAAGTGGAAAGATGCTCTTCCATTAGTCATGTTCTATTTAAGAAGCCAACCCAGTGGGGACACACATCTATCCCCATTAGAACTTCTGTATGGTCACTTGTCCATGCTAGGAGCTGAATGCAAACTCTATGAGTATATAAAAGCTTTACAAGAAAGCCTCAAGTAACTATACCAACTTAGGTTACCACACCAAAGAATTCCATTGGATTTTAGTCTGTTTTTGATTGTGCTACAATGTATTGGTCTCTGTGTACAATGTTCTCCTGGTTCTGCTCATTTTACTATGCATCAGTTCCTGGGGATCTTTCCAGTTCACATAGAAATCCTCAGTTCTATATGTACCTTATCAATATTTTTAATTCACTACTACCTTAAACCTGAACACCTCTAAAAGCCACCGTTATGTCATGTATGACCCCAACAATTCTTATGTAATTATTATATACACCCCACATTATTATTTGATTTATAATTTTTTCAAACTTTCAAAACTCCAAAAAAATCCTATGAAAACAGTAATTTGAAGCTATCCCCAACCTTATCAAGTCATATATCAGTTCTTTCAGGAGATTTTAAATGACAGCTTCTAAGATCATCTAAGTTAACAAAGACTTTGAGAGCTCTGTCTTTTCCTAACTCAAGAAAATGCTCTTGTGGTGGCAGGACTGGAGGGTGAAGTATTCTGATAAGATGGGAGTTTTAAAAATCTCTATGGAGAGGGACAGAAGAGAGAGTGTGAGAGATAAACAGTGGCAAACAGAGGACTCTTCCCATGAGATTTTCTAGGCATACAAGAGCTCAAACCTTTACTTTTCCTAAGAGATCAGCTTATTAAGAGATTCATGTGATTGAATTCTGGCTTTTTTGAGAAACTAGTGGAAAAATGGTGATTGTACACCAGCCTCTCTAATTTTCTCTATTGTTTTATTGCCCCCCCCCAAATAGCAAGATTAACTATTGGAGTTTTCTTTACTATCTAAACATTTTGCTTAATAAATATTTATGTCTTTAATCCTGAATTGATAGAGATTTAATCATTTTAACTTCATCTTGAGTGTTTGATTTTGCTATAGAACAGGTTCTTTGAAAATGAACTCCATGGTCGTCCAAACAGTACATGAGTAGATTTCTGGAGGGCTGTGAATTTAAGAGGAAAGAAAAATTACATTTCTGTTTTCACTTAATTCTAACTGAAATTTAGTATTTCCCTTAATTATTATGGTAGTTATTGAGTCACAGTAGTTATATATCATTTACACTCATTATTATTTTGAAATTATTACAGTCAATAAATTCACCACTGGATCCCACATAGCTATAGTCTACCTGTCTTACAATTGTATTTCAGTATATAAATGGTTTCCTCTATAACTTTATGTATTTATATATTCATAAAAACAATTCTGTGAAAAGGTCCATAGCGTCATATGGATTGTCAAAGAGGTAAATCTCTCTCTCTCTCTCTCTCTCTCTCTAGCTCTCTCTTTCATACACACACACTCACACACACACCCCAAACTATGACTCTTCTTTAGAGAGTATAAAATGGGGAAAGTATATGTTTAGATTGTTGTATTTTTTTTACTTAAATTCAATTGGTTCAGATATCATTCTCCCAGCTTGATAATACAAGATTACCTGGGGGGGTAGGTATGAAAAATTTTGTTCATCATATATGATTTTGACTGATATTTTTTAGCTTTGAAGAAAGAAAAAAAGCTACATAGAATAGCGACCTTTACACTACACGAAAAATTATCATAAGCTAATCTCATTATCTCAAAGCAAAGAAAACATTATGTATTTTTTTTAGTTTTCCTCCAAACAATGAAAATCGAAAAAGGGAAGATTCTAAGAGAAGATCACAAATGTCTTGAGCCAGTCACAATGTTCTTGGCTGGGTATGTGGAATCCATATTGCTGAAAGGTGTTAAAGCTGCATCAAAGAATTCCATAGTGCCCCCCACCCCAGAACTCTAAGAGAGGAGGCAGTTAAAGGCAGTTGGAGTCCTGGTATAAAAAGCAAGGTCACCCTTCTTGCAGGGTCCTGTGACCTTTGCTCTAGGCTCTGAGCACACATATTCTCTGTGTAGCTGCTGGAGCTATTCAGTCTCTGACAACCAAAGCTGATTTACTTTGTTAGACCTTCAAGCAAGACCACTGTCAACCTTAATCTAGTTTTTTAGGTTTAGAAAGAAGAATATTTCAGGGCTTAGATAGGAGGTCAGTCATTCGAGATACATTTCCCCCTTTGGGGTAAGGGATTGCTAATTTGACGTAGCTGTTTTAGGTAGTTTTCCCTTACCTCTCAATCCTAAACCATTCCCCCCCTTCCTATTCCTAGATATCATTAAACCCTTATCATCTAGGAACTGTGTCTGGATACAGATAATTTGGGGAAATACTCACATCCTCCATAAGCCAAGTTCCTTTTGCTAGTGGCTTTGAAGTTGATCCTAACCTTAAGCCAATGAGCTGCTTCTAAGACATCAAGCTTCACCTATTCTATCCTGTGAGGAAATAATACAGAGAAAGATATGATCATAAGGGGTTTAGCCTTTCTCCACTTACCATCTTGGCCCAGAAGTTATCAAGCCAGATTATCCTCCATTACCAGACAGTTAACCGACTTTCAACTTCTTAAAGAGATGGGGGAAGTGAAGGAGTACTCCACAGGATCCTGCCCCTCCCATCTAGTCAATTCTGCCTGTGTTTCTCCAAAGACCAGGGATTAGGGAGACTTCATTGTCACTGATCTCTGTCCTCTTATAGTTTCCCTAATCCTACAGTTTGGCCAGTCAGCCTAGAATTTCTTTTTTGAACCTGAGAGTGAAAAGCTTCATCATGGCCAACCTGATTAACAGAGTGATTGTTACTCTGGGGTGCTCTGCAGTACTGCTGTATAGTCTTTAGAGGGCATGTTAAACTCTATGGCTTGTGACAATCCCTCAGTTCTTTATGGAAGTTATCAGGGTCTAGGATTCATATCAATGGCTGACCTGGGTGAAGCTCTGGCCTATGTACCTACCATCAGGGATGGCCATGAAAGTGTCATTTTATGGGGCATTTATGATATTGGGGAAGATTTTAAACTTTATATTTGGAAAAGAAGAAGTGACAAACCTGGCTTTGGAAAAATTAATTGAACAGATGAAAGTACTAATTGAGATAAACAAACAAATTAGGGAAGGCAAGGAGCTAGATGCACGAACCATCATGCAGCTAGAGGTTATTGAGGGAACAGTTTTGCCAAAGAAGGAAGAAAGCAAACAAAAGGCCACTGACACTACCAACACTGAACAACAAGCTGAAGGGGCTGAAGCAGCTCCTGTCACCATTTTACCCAACATGGACAGGACTGTGGTTCAGCCAGACTCAGGGATTGTGCATGTAAAGGGCTATAAACCATTCTCAGGAGGTGATTTAGAGATTTTAAAGAGGAGGTTTCCCCAGTTCTACACAAACCCACATAAGTGGATAAAAGAATATAAAAGGGCTGTCCAGTTATACAATCCAACCTTTGAGTACTTTGAGTTGCCTTTATCAGAACTTTACACCCCTAGTGAGAAGGCAAATTTATTGCTGAGACTGGGAGCAACCCCAATCTAGCCTCTTGGCCTGAACAACATCAAGACCTTGATCTATTGTCCCATGCCAACATGGCATATCTGAAACACTGTAGGGAGGATTTGCGGAAGTGATGTGTCTCCATTCACTTCGCTCCAATGCATAGGGATCCTTTGAGAAGCTTAGGCAAGGGGAAGAAGAATACCCAAGCCTTTATTTAGTTAGGCTCTTGGAGGCAGGAGAGACTATTTTGGGTTTTAGGGACATGACTACAGAGGACAACATTCAACATGTTAGGCATCAGTTTGTTAAGGGTAGTGCAACTCCCATTCAATCTTATTTTAAGTTTCATTGCCCACAGTAGGAGACCGTGCCCATTGAAGAACTTAGGAAGACAGAAGTCTATGTTCATGAGTCCAGGGATACTGAGCCTAAAGAATCTAAGGCCTCAGAAAAAGACAAAGAAATAGCAGAGTTAAAAAGGCAACTGGAAGAGGCACAAAAGGCAAAAGAAATTGAAGAGATAAAGAGCATGGCTCTGATGTCCCATAATCAGAGGAGCCAGAGTAGGCCTAGGCAATCTTTCACAAATAACAATAATAATAACTCTGTAAAAAGGTGTTTTCTATGCCAGAAATTGGGCCATATTGTCAGCAACTGTAGATTCAATCACAAATAAATTTTGGCAACAAGAATAATTATAACAATAACAATAGCAATAGAAGAAATACCTATTATAATTCTAGGTATAATAATAACAGCAACAACAAGGACAATAACACCAGATACAGTGGAAAGTAAAAGCTAGATGTTGTGATCATACCTGTGCTAGCTTTAGTAATTCCCCTGCTTTGTATAAGATGGAGGAATATGTGTCCCAAGGAGTAAGGCCATGTACTAATTTATGAATTGAGGAAGCAGCATTAGTTGTTGCAGTATCAAATAAGGTCAATGGCAATGATAAGATAAAGAAAAGTGAGAAAGAGAAACTGGGAGAAGAAATAATAAATTATGGGCTGGAGGATGTAAGACAAAGTTACAAGGGAAAGACTGAAGAAGAGTTGCAGATCGAGTATGACATATTGGAAATAAAAGAGAGGATTTATGGGAAGAAAGACAGTAATTTGGGGAGTGATGAAAGAAAGCCATGTACATCTACACAAAATCTTCATTCAAGCTTGAAGGAAGTAGCATTCATTAATTCTCACTGTATTAGAGAAGAAACATGCAAGTAAGACTTTGGATCATGTAAATTGATCAGTAGCACAGCAAGGCAAAACAACAAGGGCAATGATTTTAGAGAGGTGTTCTGATGGAGATCTCATAAAAGACAGACAGTGTCAACAAGGGAGATAAGCTCCTGCAGCCCATTGAATAGGAAAGTGCAAAATTCTCAGACACAGGCATGACCTTTTCTCTATCACCAGCTAGAGAAGCTGACAGAGAAAGTGGAAAGTCAGGTTGCTACAATGATAAAGGGACAGTGAAGCTGGATCCTAATGCTAAGGAATTCTTACCAAGCCTAGCTCAGGGACAGTTGCATAAAGATGTAGCACACTTTCAAGCCTGTGAAACTCCAAAGAGATCTGCCTTTGGAGTAAATTCTGAGTCGATGCATTTAAAGGAATTCCATTCCAGAAATGTCAGTACCCAAGAGAGAAATGAAATGACACCAATAGGAACAGAGAAAGAATCTACAACACTGACTTTGTTTCCTATGCAAAGTAAATCTGCAGTTAAGTTTCCTGCTACTGATAGAGAGTCTAGGAGTCAGCCACAAGGAAAAGGCATAGACTCACAGAATTGGGATGTAGTCATGAAGCAACAACACATTTCCAGTTCCGAAGAATTTCCTTTAATCCAAACAATTACCTCTCCTGAAACTAACTTTGCACAAACCAAGCAAAACATGTTCAGTGAAGAGCAGGACACTCTTCCTTACTCATGGTCTGAGACAAAAGAGATACAACTTGACACTGATAGGCCCATGAACAATGCTGAAATGCAGACTAAGGTGCAGAAAGTCCAAAAAGCCAGATTTGAAGATGACATACCATCATTACACTCACAGAAAGATATCATCATAAGGGGTTTAGCCTTTCTCCACTTACTATCTTGGCCCAGAAGTTATCAAGCCAGATTATCCCCCATTACCAGAGAGTTAACTGACTTCCAACTGCTTACAGGGAGGGGGGAAATGAAGGAGTACTCCACAGGCTCCTGCCCCTCCAATCCAGTCAAGCCTGCCTGTGTTTCTCCAAAGACCAGAGATTAGGGAGACTTCATTGCCACTGACCATTGTCATATGACAGTTTCCCTAATCCTACAGGTAACATATATAATAATAATTATATCTGTTCTCAAGTAGATTTAAAGTAACTTTCTACATCAGGAGAAAAATAATTGTAACATTTTTTCCCAAAACACTTCATATTTTAGGTCATTTAAATCTTCCAACAGCTTTTGAAGTAGTTAATTAATTTACTTTTATATCCATTTTAAGGAAGAGTGACCTGAAGTTTGGATCAATTGACTTGGCCAGAGTTGCAAGCTAAGAGGTAGGGGAAAGAGAGGTGAGGGGTGAGGGTAAGGAGAGAGGGAGAAGGAAAAGGAGAGGGAGAAAGTTTATTTATTAGGTACTTACTATATATTAGTAGGTATTGCTAAGCACACTGGGGATATAAATATAAGCAAAAAAAAACAAAACCCTAGAAAAAACAATCAGTCTCCAAGCTCAAGGAAGCTTACATTCCAACAGTGGCAGACATTTTTGCTAAGTGTTTTACAAATGTGATTTCATTTGATTCTCACTTAAACCTTGAGAACAATATACTATTATTATTTCCAATTTGCAATTGAGGAAACTGAGGCTGAGGGGGTTAGGCAATTTTCCCAGGGTCATGCAACCATTGAACATCTCTTTTTTCAAACTCTTATCTTGTCTTAGAATCAATACTAAGTATTGGTTCTCAGGCAAAGAGTGATACGGGCTAGGTAATTGGGATTATATGACTTTCCCAGGGTCACCCAGCTAAGAAGTGTAGGAGATAAGATTTGAACCCAGGATCTGTCTCCAGGCCTTGCACTCTATCCACTGACCAATTTAGCTGCCCCTAGTCATTAAACACCTTAGACAATTTTGTATTCATGTTTGTCTGATATCAAAGTTCAGCACCTGAGGAAAACTAAAGTTGAATTTTGAAAACAAGACAAAGATCAGCAGAAAAATGGTGAACAGCTGGTGAAAATTTGCTGTAGCACACTAAAAGCAATGATTTGAATGCAAGTGTTTATGCACACCAGGGACCTTTTAGGTCAGCTTCTATGCTACAATGAAATGAGGGTCATGTGAGTCACTGAATATTTAACAAAGGATGACGTGAATTTTGCCCTAAACCCTCAAGGACATGCAATAAAGACACAGGAGCTCTCAGCTTCTGTGGACTCCCTTTATCTCCTTTTGGAAATGGGAGAGAACAATTTCTAAATGTGATCAGCATGGATAGGGCATTTTTGTCCCTAGACCAGGAGGCTGCATCAGAGAAGCTAGGGCAAAGTGAGGGGGAATGTTTCATTGGGAAAACCTCCAGGAAAGTTGGCTCTGAAAAACGTTATATGGGAATTGTGTGTGGGGAGGAAGTTCTATAAGAGAGGGAAAAAATCGTCAAGAAACAGTTGTCTTAGTACTGAGTTCAAATATGACCGAATACACTTCCTAGTTTTGTGATCCTGGGCAAGGGCAAGTTATTTAACAACCCTCTTTGCCTAGTCCTTATAGTTCTGCCTTGGACCTAATATGCAGTAGTGATTCTAAGACTGAAGATAAGAGTTAGAAAGAAAGAAAGAAAGAAAGAAAGAAAGAAAGAAAGAAAGAAAGAAAGAAAGAAAGAAAGAAAGAAAGAAAGAAA
>NC_058130.1:306773959-306839710 GCF_016433145.1 Gracilinanus agilis | reverse complement strand
AAAAAAAAAATAGTCATGTACCAACCAAGAATAAACTAATAGATTAACAGCAGATGCTGTGAACTAGTACCTTTGGGTTATAAAAAGAAACAAAAGACAAGCTCTCTAGCATATCGGATGATTTAATGGACAACTATGGATAATAAGTGTTCATTGAGCTAAAATGAATAAAAATCACAGAGGATAAGGAAGTATGAAGGAGAAGTTAATGTCATTACTAATGGAGGGCATCCTCACAGCAAGATGACCTTAGTTGTCATCAGTTCCAACCCCTTCATTTTATAGATGAAGAAATTTAAATCCAAAAGAGAAAAATAGTTTGTCCAAGGCCACTAATCTACTAATTGGAATAGTTAATGAGATTTTAAACTGAAGTCCCTTGACTCTGAATCTAGTTCTTTCTCTATTAAACCATTCTGTGGAATTAGCCTGGCAAATCATTTTTTTTTCATATACACAACAAACATTTATTAATTTCCTTTTTTTTGTGCAAGGCACTGTTCTGGGTGCTAGAAATAAGAGCATGAAATTTTAAAACAGGAAAAAGTAGCTTATATTCTACTCCCACTAAACACTGGATACTCGCTTCTGCTTTTCTATGACTCCAAAACTACACTGATAGTGATGCTATCATTATCTACCTTCAGGGTTCCCATTATCTGCTGACAAAACGAAAATTTTAAACTTGGTTCTGGACTCATTCTAGGAGATCTTGGTGTAAATAAAGCAGTAGTACGAGATAGATTCATGTATATGTTTCTCTGAGTCCAATAGGATTCTCATCCTTCTGACTTGTAAGGAAAAGGCAGGAAAGTAATAGGAAAATTTTAAATTAAAAAATTAAACATTATGCATAAAATAACATGAGTTTCATGAAAGCTGAGAATTCGTTATTTTTCTATTTGTTGTCACAGCACTTACCAAAATGCTTTGCATAAACTGCTTAATAAAACCTTTTTCACTAAAAAGAGAAAAATAACAGAAGAAATCAGCAAAGAGGGTGGAAGAGGATGAAAAGGTACAGGATAGCTTCCTGGTTTCCCTCACAACCATTCCAATAATCAAAGTAAAATAAATATTAGCAAATATGCTAAAGTAATAGATAAAAGTATTGATTATAATTAAACACAACTTGTCACTGGAATTAAAGAGTGATTTGTCGTTACTTGTATAAACTAAGTTAGCCTTTTAAAGATAGCTTGTTCTGGCTCATATGGAGTTCTTTCCCTGTTCTACTAATTGAGTGAGAACACCCACCTTTTCTGGTTGACTACCTACTATTGAGATGGAGTACATCTCTCTTTCCATAGCCTTTTCAGTTGCTATCTTTTCTGTAACTCCTATCTCTTATGCTCGGTTCATTCCCTCAAGGATTTTTGATACAATAAAACACCCATTTTTATTAAAAACATTAAAAAGTCTAGAAGTAGTTTTCCTCATGATAAGCTAAATTATTTATTTGAAATAATACCCATAATGGATAAACATTAGAAGATTTCCTTGTAAGAAGAGGAGAAAATCAGATAATAATGCCAATAGTATTTATAGAGTATTTTAAAGTTTGTAAAGCACTTGACATATTAACTCATTTGATCCTCATAACAACTCTGTGATATAGGTGTTAATTTACATCATTGGAGGGAGTGTCTATACTGATTAAATTAAATGTTTTCTTACCTGTGATTTTATTGCATCCCAAACCAAAACATTCACCAGTGTAGTGCATCTCTGATTTTACAGGTATGAAATCTGTGATGCAAAAAGGATGAAGAATACCCCAAAAAGGAAGCTCTATTTACTAATACAGGCCAGCAAGTGTTCTGGAATTTATGGTCTTTTATAGTGGAAGCAGTTACTATAATTAACGTTTTAGAAAATATGACCAGTACTCTTCTTTTCTCTACACATTGCTCACACATTCTTGTTTTGAAACAATTTTGAATTAATTAATGTTGAATTGCTAAGGCTTTCTTGAATGTAGAATCATACTTCTTACTGAGGATAAAGTTACTGCAATACTAAAATGGATACATTTTTTCATCACTATGGGTATTCCTTCAAAGAAGGTAGGTTATATTCCATTTATATTGCATATCTTTTGTGACCTTTTTCATGTCCTCTCAAAAGTTCATAGACATGGAAATAATGATGATGATGATGATGATGATGATGATGAAGGTAACATTTATATAATTTTAATATATGCCAGGTACTCTGCACTGCTTTACAAATATTAACATTCTTTTGCCATTGCTTGGTTACTAACAGAGCAAAATGGTTGTTTGTATTTTGCTCTATAATATGTAACTGGTCTATCTTTTTCATTTGTTGGTTTTTTAGTAACGTATTTTATATTACTTCTATATAATTCCTGGTTAGTAGTTGTGATTCGTTTTAGAACTGGGCATGTTTTAGAAAAATCCAGGCTACATAATGTTTTGCAGCATGCACAAGCACTGGGATTGACATGAAGCTTGAATATTTTCAACTTTTAAAATAATGTCATTCTCTGAATACTAAAGCTTAAAAAAAGTCAAATATCTCAGGGTGGTGGGGTGAAGTGATGCTGAAGGTGGGAGCAGCCAGGAATACAATTGTATTTCCAAAGATTACAAGAAATGTAACCTTTAGCTTGATTTTATGACCTAGGGTTTGGGGGTCTAAATTTAAGAAAGTAAAGCAATAATAGATATACAGATAAGAATTGAGGGTAGGGACATTTATAATACCAAGACAACATTATCAGTCATATACAAAAATGTGTCAGGGACATATTCATCAAATATATTATATGTAATATGTCACCCAAAAGACTAACCCAGTGCTTGCTTACTATAAATTTTATATTAAAGCTCAAAGCTCAGCAAGCCTGTCTAGCAATATGAGAGAAAGCAAGAGCTGCAAGCTGAGGCTGAGATAAAAATCTTTTTCTACACAGAATTATTCACTATCAATTTTATCTGGGTAGTTTTTCACAGCTACTGACAAGTAATTACTCAATAAGAAATAGCATTATTATTCCAGAATGGGAGTCACTTTATATTGTGTGGTCATTGAGCTCTGTATTATAAAATGACATAATAATGGTAATAATAGTCACCAGCAATTATATTTTTCTTAAAACAAAATTGTACTTTTTCAGAAGAGATAAAAATTGAGCTAGTGGTCAAAAATTTTCAGAAGGAAAGTCATTACTGGAAAAGTAGATACTAGAGGATATCTTGGAGATCTAGGTCTGCCTTCCTTACCTACTCAGGTGCTAACTTGACTTGGAAATAGCTGAAGATAGATTTTGGGCTTCCTCTCTAGCTCTGAGTGCCAATGATAATCACCCTGAGAATATCTCCTTGTTATGTTCATCATATATTTTCTCTAGGCTTACATTTTAGGTTGGAGGGATAAAAGGTATTGACTCAATTATTGAACAGGGTGTGTTTTCTCAAATTCTGATTTGTATAAAGCCCAAGGTGGCTCCAAGCACTCTCATTATCAATAACACAATTTAAGACTCACTGGTATCTTCAGTGGCAGCAACAATAATTGGGGCTACTTTCCTGTTAGGAACAGACCTATTTGGGTACTCCAGCTATTAATGCTGCAATGGGAATATGGTAGGGATGCTCTTTGAGATGATCTATTCTCCTAGTGAGAATGTCATTGAGATAGGGGCTTGATAAATGCTTATTACGTTTATTAATAATGGTTATGATATTTGCAACTATTATTTTAGAAGTATCCCACACTTTTTTATTTTTTTTAATTTTAATTTTAATTTTGAATATTTTCCCATAGTTACATGTTCTTTCCCTCTCCACCTAAGCCCCACAACTCCCCATTGCCAACTCACAATTCCACTGGGTTTTACATATATCATTGATTAAGACCTAATTCCATATTATTGATAGTTGAACTAGAGTTATCATTCAGTGTCTACACACCCAATAATATCACCATCAGCCCATATGTTCAAGGAGTTGTTTTTCTTCTGTGTTTCTACTCCCACAGTTCTTCTGAATGTAGCTAGTTTTCTTTCTCATAAGTCCCTCAGTCTTACTCTTGATCCTTGCATTGCTGCTAGTAGAGAAGTCCATTATGTTTGATTGCACCACAGTGTATCAGACTGTACAATGTTCTCTTGGATCTGCTCCTTTCACTCTGCATCAATTCCTGGAGGTCATTCCAGTTCACATGGAATTCCTCCAGTTCATTATTCCTTTGAGTACAATAGTATTCCATCACCAAAATATATCAAAATTTGTTCATCCATTCCCCAATCGAAGGATATTCCCTCATTTTCTAAATTTTTACTACCATAAGGAGCGTGGCTATAAATAATTATGTACAAGTCTTTTTTCCTTATTATTTCTTTGAGGTATAAACCAAGCAGTGCTATGGCTGGATCAAAGGGCAAATAGTCTTTTAAAGCCCTTTAGGCATAGTTCAAAATTGCCATCCAGAATGGTTGGATCAATTCACAACTCCACCAGTAATGCATTAATGTCCCAATTTTGCCACATCCCCTCAAACAATCACCACTTTTTTTTGCTGTCATTTGGTTAATCTGCTAGGTGTGAGATGGTACCTCAGAGTTGTTTTGATTTGCATTTCTCTAAATATAAGAGATTTAGAACACTTTTTTCATGTGCTTATTATTAGTTTTGATATCTTTAACTGAAAATTGCCTATTCATATTCCTTGCCCATTGATCAATTGGGGGATGGCTTGATTTTTTTGTACAATTGATTTAGTTCCTTATAAATTTGAGTAATTAGACCTTTGTCCTAGATTTTGTCATAAAGATTTTTTTCCCTCAATTGTTGCTTCCCTTCTCATTTTGGCAGCATTGGTTTTATTTGTACAAAAACTTTTTAGTTTAATGTAATAAAAATTCTTTATTTACATTTTGTAATTTTTTCTTTTTTTAAATTTTAATCTTGAATATTTTCCATAGTTATATGTTTCATGTTTTTTTTCCCTCTCCCCCAAACACCCCCTCCCTGTAGCTGATGTACAATACCACTGGGATTTATATGTAGAATTAATTAAGATCTAGTTCCATATTATTGATAGTTGAACTAGAGTTATTGTTTAGTGTCTACATCTCCAATAATATTTCCATCAGCCCATGATGGGGTATAATCCAAGCAGTGCTATGGCTGGATTGAAAGGCAGATAGCCTTTAAAAACTCTTTGGGCATAGTTCCAAATTGCTATCCAGAATGGTTGAGTCAATTCACAAATCCAGCAGCAATGCATTAATGTCCCAATTTGGCCACATACCCTCCAACATTCACCACTTTCCTTTGCTGTCATGGTAGCTAATCTGCTTAGTGTGAGGTGGTACCTCAGAGTTGTTTTGACTTGCACTCCCTAATTTTAAGAGATTTAGAACAAATTTTCATGTGTTTGTTGATAGTTTTGATTTCTTTATCTGAAAATTTCCTATTCCTGTCCCTTGCCCATTTATTGATTAGAAGATGACTTGATTTTTTTGTACAATTGATTTAGCTCCTTATAAATTTGAGTAATTAGACCTTTGCCAGAGTTTTTTGTTATAAAGATTTTTTCCCAATTTGTTGCTTCACTTCTAATTTTGGTAGCATTAGTTTTGTTTGTACAAAAACTTTTTAGTTTAATGAAATCAAAATTATTTATTTTATATTTTGTAATTTTTTCTAACTCTTGCTTGGTTTTAAAATCTTTCCTTTTCCAGAGGTCTGACAAGTACACTATTCTGTGCTCATCTAATTTACTTATAGTTTTCTTCTTTATATTCAAGTCATTCACCCATTCTGAGTTTATCTTGGTATAGGGTGTGAGATGTTGATCTAGCCCCAATCTCTTTCATATTTTTTTTCCAATTTTCTCAGCAGTTTTTGTCAAACAGTAGTTTTTTGTCCCAAAAGCTGTTTTTTCCTTCTGTTTCTTCCCCAGTACAATATTGTTTCGATAACTACTGCTTTATAGTACAGTTTAAGATCTGGTTTTGCTAGGTCCTTCCCTTCATATTTTTTCTTCATTATTTCCCTTGATATTCTTGGTCTTTTGTTCTTACAAATAAACTTTGTTATAGTTTTTTTCTAATTCAGTAAAAAAAGTGTTTTGGTAGTTTGATAGGTAGAGCACTAAATAAGTAAATTAACTTTGGTAGAATGGTCATTTTTATTATGTTAGCTCATCCTACCCAGGAGCAATCAATATTTTTCCAATTGTTTAGATCTAGTTTTAATTGTGTGGAAAGGATTTCATAATTGTGTTAGTATGATTCCTGTGTTTGTCTTGGCAGATATGTTTTGGAAATAGATAGAAATGCTGATGAGTTATGTGTGTTTATTTTATATCCTGCAACTTTGCTAAAGTTGTTGATTATTTCCACTAACTTTTTAGTTGATTCTCTAGGATTTTTTAAGTAGACCATCATATCATCTGTGAAGAGTGATAGCTTGGTCTCCTCATTACCTATTTTAATACCTTCAATTTCTTTTTCTTCTCTGATTGCTACTGCTAGTATTTTGCTAGTATTTCTAGTACAATGTTAAATAATAGAAGTGACAATAGGCATCCTTGTTTCATTCCTGATCTTATTGTAATTGCTTCTAATTTATCCCTATTGCAGATGATGTTTGTTGGTGATTTTAGATATATACCTTTTATTATTTTTAGGAAAGACCTTTGTATTACTATACTTTCAAGAGTTTTCAATAGGAATGGGTGTTGTATTTTATCAAAGGCTTTTTCAGCATCTATTGAGATAATCATGTGATTTTTGTTGGTTTGCTTCTTGATATGGTCAATTATGTGAATGATTTTCCCAATATTGAACCATCCTTGCATTCCTGGTATAAATCCCACTTGATCATAATGAATAACCCTCATGATAACTTGCTAGTGTCTTTTTGGTAGTATTCTGTTTAAGATTTTTTGCATCTATGTTCATTAAGGAAATTGGTCTGTAGTTTTCTTTCTCGGTTTTTGATCTCCCTGGATTTGGGATCAGTACCATATTTGTGTCATTAAAGGAATTTGATAGAACTCCTTCTTTGCTTATTATGTCAAATAGTTTGTATTGTACTGGGATTAGTTTTTCCTTGAAGGTTTGATAGAATTCATTTGTGAATCAATCTGGTCCTGGGGATTTTTTCTAAGGGAGTACTTTGATTAAGTATTTTATTTCTTCTACTGTTAATCTTGGCAATTTATATTTTCATAAATATTCATCCATATCACCTAGATTGTTATATTTATTGCCATATTACTGGGCAAAATAGTTTTTAATGACTGCCTTGATTTCCTCTTCATTAAAGGTGAGGTCTCCCTTTTGATCTTTGATATGGTTAATTTGTTTTTCTTCTTTCCTTTTTTATAATAGATTGACCAGTACTTTGTCAATTTTATTTGTTTTTTCAAAGTTCCAGTTTCTAATCTTATTTATTAATTCAATAGTTATTTTACTTTCAATTTTATTGATTTCTCCTTTAATTTTTATAATCTCTAATTTAGTTTTTAGCTGGAGATTTTGAATTTGTTCCCTTTCTCCTTTTTTTGATTTGCATGCCCAGTTTATTGATCTTTGCTCTCCCTAATTTGTTAATATATGCACTCAAATATATAAATTAGCCTCTGAGTACTGCTTTAGATGTCTCAAAATCCTACAGATTTTGGAAGGATGTCTCATCATTGTCATTCTCTTCATTGAAATTATTAATTGTTTCTATTAATTTGTTCTTTAACCAACTGATTTTGGAGAATCATATTATTAAATTTCCAATTAATTTTTTATTTCCTTATCCATGTGCCCTTAGTAATTATTCTTTTTATTACATTATTATCTGAAAAGATTACATTTATAATTTCTACTATTTTGCATTTGTTTGCCATGTTTCTATGCCCTAGGAGATGGTCAATCTTTGTGAATTTACCATGTGCAGCTGAAAGGAAGATATATTCCTTTTTGTCCCTATTTGTTTTTCTCCACATATCTATTAACTCTAATTTTCTTGGATTTCACTCACCTCTTTCTTATTTATTTTTTGTTTGATTTATCTAGATATGATAGAGGAAGATTTAGGTTTCCTACCAGTATAGTTTTACTATATATTTCTTCCTTGAGCTCTGCCAGTTTCTCCTTTAGAAATTTGAATACTATGCCATTTGGTTCATACATATTGAGCACTGTTGTTTCCTCATTGTCTATACTGCCTTTTATCAGGAAGTAATTACCTTCCCTATCTCTTTTATTCAGGTCTATATTTACTTTGGCTTTTTCAGAAATTATGACTGCAACTCTTGCCTTCTTTTTCTATTCAAGTCCAATAGATTTTGCTCTAGCTTATTATTTTTATTCTATCTATGTCTACCTGCCTCATTTGTGTTTCTTGAAGACAACATATGGTAGGATTTTGGTTTCTAATCCACTCTGCTATTTGCTTCCATTTTATGGGCCAGTTCAACCCATTTGCATTCAAAGTGTTATGGGTAGTATGGTGATACTGGAAATGGCCTAGTAGAGAATGGCCTGAGGTCCTCTGATGGTATAAGGAACTGAGCTGAGTGAAGGTGGAAGCCTAGATGAATGCTAGGTCCCATAAAATATTTGAAGCTCAGCTAATTATCACCTCCTACCCAACAGTGAGAAGCTGTGAAGTGAGTCACACAGCTTCTTTGACTGCTTATCCTTGGTTTAGCTTAATGGATAAAGCTATATGAAAAGTGAATAATGCCAGTGACTGGGATTTGAATTTGCTAAGCAATCCCTTTTCCTCAGATCCAAGGATATAAAGTATGATCCTTAAGTCAATAAAGAGATTCACCTAAGTAAGCTCTTAAGATTTAATTGTAACAAACTCAGGGAAAGGATCAGAGTTAGGGAAAGAGGTTTTGGGAAAAACTTCACTAGGCTACTGATGATCAGGTTGTCAATCACATGATAATCAGGTTGAGGGCTGCTGGCTGGAGAGGTTTCCTCTCTCTGTGGCACTTTGGCAAGGCCAGGCATCTTTGGCCTTAACCAGTTTTATTGAGTGATGAGGGAATTTTGGGAAGATGGAGGCTTAGATGGAGCAAATTCTAAAACCTCTGAACCCTTACACACTGAGATAGAAAACAATGTACTTTGAGAAGAAGAACAAATTGAACAAGGGACAGAGCAGAGGGAACCCTACCACTGCACAACTAAAGACATACACGAAGAAAAACGGCTTCAATTTTTGAACTGTCGAATCTGAGGGGATGGAAGGGAAATCCCAGGATGCCTCCCCCACATGCTTTGAGGAGTCTCCATTGGCCCCTGACATCTCAGTGCATGTGGGAGCACTAGCCCGGAGAGAGGGCCTTGCTGGCTCCAGACACAGGAAGTTGAACATAGGCATTGGAGAGGTGACTAGAGGAGAAAACCAGCAAAAACACCCAGAAGAAGTTTAGAGAGAGAAGGCTTAGAGAGAATCAAACCTCAATCCATAGACCAATTGGCTTTCTCACACCAAGATAGAAAACAAAGGGATTCAAGAGGAAAGAAAACTAGATAAAACACAAGGACAGCACAGGGGAAACCTACTGCTGGATAGCTCAGCTCAACAAATACTGTCCCGTGGGAAGCCAATGAGATAATAGATAAAAATCTGAGACTCCTCTTTTGACTCCTTTTGTGATCTTTGTGATTTCTTGTTGAAAAGTATTGTGGCCCTATTGAAGAGTTTTAGGTTCCTAGAGGGTCAGCATTTAAAAGGTTAATGCTTTCCCCCTTTGGCCAGGAATGCAGCTGCCTGACATAGCCAAGGCCAAAACCTTAGCAGGGGTAATTCAACCTTGAGAATATTCCAGATTTGGCTTTCTGATAAGAACCCAGTCAAAATTCAGCCTTGGTCTTGGTCTGTTCTGAAGCCAATGAGACCTTTTCTGTTTTGATATAACATAATTTAAAAGTTCTGCACATCTGCAAAGTTTCTGGGGGGGGGTTCTTTTGTGTGAAATGAGTCTTGAAATATATATAATGAACTTCATGCTCCTAGAAACAGAGCTGGAAGCATGAGCTAAAAGATGTTCAGTGTCAGTTATTTCCTTATCAACTAATCTGTCCTTATCAGATTATCAGAGATGATAAAGAGATCTGGAGATTTGGTGCCCAAATAGGGACATTGGAACAGGGATTCCTTCTTGTCCCCCCACTGTTTTTTGTTTCTTTATTTGTTTTTTCTCATCTCTCCAGGTTTTAGCCTCAAGGCAAATTAAGAAGTAAAGACTAATTCAATCAATACAGGCTAAATACCAACAATTGGAAAGACAAGAAGTCTTCAGAGGGCAGAGAAAATAACTACAAAACTCCATTGCCAGCTGGGGGAAAATCTTTCATCAAAGATCATTAAATACATCTGCTCAAACTAGCAGAAAAAAAAGAGAAAAAATATGAATAAACAACAGAAAAAGAGAAAAGAAATGACAATTAACAGCTTCTTTCAAGGAAGTGAAAAGAGACTAAATAAAATAGAAATGGAAGAAGAAGAAGAAGTTCCAGCAAATTGGACACAGGCTTTGGAAGATCTCAAAATTTAATTAACTCAAGAACTTTAGGAACTCAAAAAGCAATCAAGAGAGGCCAGAGAGGCTGAAGAAAATTTGAAAAAGGAAATACATGAACTAAAACAAGAAAATTAAGTCTTAAAAACCAGAATTGACCAGCTTGAAAATGAAGCAAAGAAGGCAAAAGATGATCTACATAGAAAATAAGACCAGAAGCAAAAGGATGACCAAAAAGCCAGGGATGAAATTCAGTCTTTAAAAAACAGAACTCAACAACTAGAAGCAAATGACTTCACAAGGCAGGAAGAATATATAAAACAAAATTTAAAAAATGAAAAATTGAGGTGAATATGAAACACTTCATTGATTTAACCAAAGATCTGAAGAACAGAGCTAGAAGAGACAATTTAAGATTTATTGGTTTACCAGAACATCATGATAAAAAAAGTTTTAGACATCATCCTAGAAGAAATTATTAGAGACAATTGTCCTGACATTCTCAAACAAGAGGGTAAAGTGGAAATTGAAAGAATACACAGATCACCTCCTACATTTAATCCACAACTGACAACTTCCAGGAATATTATAGCCAAATTCAAAAAGTACAAGACCAAGGAAAAATATTACAAGCTGTTAAAAAGAAGCCATTCAGATATCAAGGTTAGGATATCAGATACCACAGTTAGGATAACACAGGATCTGGCTGCATCTACATTGAAGGACCAGAAGACATGGAACACAACATTCCGGAAAGCAAGAGAACTGGGTCTACAACCAAGAATTAACTATCCAGCAAAACTGACTATATTATTGCAAGGGAAAGAATGGTCATTCAATAAAATTGATGACTTCCAAGCATTCATAAAGAAAAAACCAGACTTAACCAGAGAGTTTGCTGCCCAAACACAGAACTCAAGAGAATCACCATAATGTAATTAATAAAATGTGGGGAGGGGAAAAATCTTTTCTTTAAGGGACCCAATAAGTTCAATCAATTTGTATCCCAAGAAGAAAAGAAGATATTGGCAAATATTAAAAAAATTTTGTTAACAACAGGGTAACCAGAAGAAATTTACATAGAGGAAACAGTGACAAACTGTATAGGATTAAATGTCAAGTGATATATATATATAACTAGAGGGGGAAGAAAGTAATATTAAGAAAAATGGGAAAACAAACAAAATGGAGTAAATTTATATTCCATAAAGAAGCACATGGGACCAACAGGGAAGAATAACAATACACTGTAAGGATAAAGAGGTTGGAGAGAGGAAATATTTAATACTTAAGTGCAATGAAGTCAACTTAAAGAAGGAAAAACAATCAGATCCACTGGGACAGAGAATTGTTTCTCACCCTATAAAGAAGTAGAAGGGTAACAAAAGGACTGGTGGAGTGAGAAGTAACATTAGAAAGAGAGAGGGCTGGGTAGCTTAAAAAGATCCTAAAGAAGAATAAGAGGGGAATAAAAAGGTTGAGGGGAGAAAGGGAAATACAATAAGGGAGGGGACTAGCAGAACTGATTAAAAACAAAACACTGGTATAGAAGGAAATAGTGAAAGATGAATGGAGAGGACAAAAAGAGAGAATCAAAATGTCTGGGAATATAACATACATGATAATTATAACTCTGAATGTGAATGGGATGAACATGCTCATAAAAAGAAGCAAATAGCAGAGTGGATTAGAAACCAAAATCCTACCATATGTTGTCTAAAAGAAACACACATGAGACAGGCAGACATACATAGAGTAAAAATGAAAGGATGGAGCAAAATCTGTCAGGCTTCAGTTGAGAAAAAGAAGGTAGGGGTTGTCATCATGATCTCTGATAGAGCCAAAGTAAAAAAAGATATGGTTAAAAGAGATAGGGAAGGTAACTCCATCCTAATAAAAGACAGTATAAACAATGAAGAAATATCAGTACTGAACATATATGCACTAAATAGTATAGTTTCCAAATTTCTAAAGGAGAAGCTAGTGGAGCTCAAGGATAAAATAGATAGGAAAACTATAATAGTGGGGGATCTCAATCTTCCCCTATCAGATCTATATAAATCAAACCAAAAAATAAATAAGAAAGAGAAAAGAGAAGTGAATAAAACCCTAGAAAAATTAGAGTTAATAGATATATGGAGAAAAATAAATAAGGACAAAAAGGAATACACCTTCTTTTCAGCAGCACATGGAATATTCACAAAGATAGACAATGTAATAGGACATAGAAACATGGTAAACAAATGCAAAAAAGCAGACACAATAAATGCAACCTCATCAGATCATAATGCAATAAAAAGTTATTAGTAAGAATACATGGAGAGGCAAATCAAAAACTAATTGGAAATTAAATAATAAGATTCTCGAAAATAATTTAGTGAAAGAACAAATCATAGAAACAATTAATGATTTCATTAAAGAAAATGACAATGATGAGACTTCGTACCAAAATCAATGGGATGCAGTCAAAGCAGTACTCAGGGGGAAATGTATATTCTTGAGTCCATATATTAACTAATTAGGGAGGGCAGAGATCAATGAATTCGGGATGCAAATTAAAAATATAGAAAGCAAACAAATTAAAAATCCCCAGATGAAAACTAAATTAGAAATTCTAAAAACTAAAGGAGAAAAAATTAGAGAAAAAATCTCCAGGACCAGATGATAGGATTCACAAGTGAATTCTATCAAACATTCAAAGAATAACTAATCCCAATACTATAAAAACTATTTGACATAATGAGCAAAGAAGGAATTCTTCCAAATTCCTTTCACAACACAAATATGGTAATGATACCAAAGCCAAGCAGGTCAAAAAGAGAGAAAGAAAACTACAGATCAATCTCCTTAATGAACATAGATGCAAAAATCTTAAATAGAATACTAGCAAAAAGACTCCAGCAAGTGATCATGAAGGTTATTCATTATGGTCAGGTGGCNTATATATATATATATATATATATATATTAACAAATTAGTGAGGGCAGAAATTAATGAATTGTGCATGTAACTTAAGAAAACTAGAAAATGAACCAATTAAAATTTCTCAGATGAAAACAAAATTAGAAATACTAAAAATCAAATGAGAAATTAATAAAATCAAAAGTAAAAGAACTTTTGAATTAATAAATAAGTCTAGAAGCTGGTATTCTGAAAAAAAAACAGATAAAATAGACAAAGTACATGAATAGGCAATTTTCAGATAAAGAAATCAAACTATCAATAAGCACATGGGAAAGTGTTCTAAATCTCTAATAATTAGAGAAATGCAAATCAAAACAACTCTGAGGTATCACCTCATACATAGCAAATTGGCTAAAATGAAAGAAGGGGAGAGTAATGAATGTTAGAGGGGATGTGGCAAAATTGGGACATTAATGCATTGCTGATAGAGTTGTGAATTGATCCAACCATTCTGGAAGACAATTTGGAACTATGCTCAAAGGGCTATAAAAGATTGCCTGCCCTTTGATCCAGCCATACCATTGCTGGGTTTGTACCCCAAAGAGATCATAGGGAAAAAGACTTGTAAAAATATTTATAGCCGTCCTTTTTGTGGTAGCAAAAACCTGGAAAATGAGGGTATGCCTTTCAATTGGGAAATGGCTGAACAAATTATGGTATATGCTGGTGATGGAATACTATTATGTTCAAAGGAATAATAAACAGTAGGAATTCCATGTGTACTAAAAAGACCTCCAGGAATTGATGCAGAGAGAAAGGAGCAGAGCCAGAAGAACGTTGTACACAGAGATGGATACAGAGAGTGGTAAAACTGAATGTAATGGAATTCTGTACCTGCATCAATGCAATGACCCAGGACAATTCTGAGTGACCTATGGAAAAGAATGCTAGCCACATTCAGAAGAGAAACTACAGGAGAGGAAAGACAGAAACAAAACAATTGCTTGAATACATGGGTTGATGCAGACATGATTGGGGATGTAGACTTGAAACTACCACATCAATGCAAGTGTCAATAATATGGAAACAGCTCTTGATAAATGACACATGTTAAAACCAGTGGAAATGCACATCGACTATGGGAGTGGGGGGAAGTGAAGGGGGGGGGAAAGGGGAATATAAGAACATGAATCATGTAACCATGGAAAATTTTACTAAAAAATTAAAAAAAAACAAACAAAAAATTAATTGAGTGATGATATTGCTCTACCTTGATGTTCAAATAATTAGTTTAAAGAATAACTTCGTCCAGAAATTGTGGATGTGAGAACTATTGGAAGAGGATGCAAGTAATCTGAGCATGTTTGGTTGGCCTAACGACCCAGCCATCCAGGTCCCTTTCTCAGGAGTGAGAGAGAGTTTTGATCCAGTTACCCTGTTTTATAGTTCTGGTAATAACTGCTTTTTCCCCCTGCCTCATGACATATGGTTTAGTTCTAAATTCTAAAACTGTTGGGTGTCACTCATCCTGGTCTCCATTTTGCATGGCAAAATCCTATTACAAGAATTATAATTATCAGTTTTGTATTCCCTACTTATCCCATCCCATATTTTACTTCCCTTTCCATCCTATCTCTCTTTGTTCCCCTCTTATTATTTTTAAGGCATAATGAATTCCTTCCCCCCACTCTTCTAATCCCTTTTTGAACTCCCCACTGCACAGCCCCCCTTGGTTTATCTTTTCTGACTTTTTCTGTTGGGTAAGATAGAATTTGATAACCCTATGGATATAGCTACTCATCCCTCTCAGGATTAATTCTGCTGAGAGTAAGGTTTAAGTATTTCTCATTAATGTTCTCTTTCTCTCCTTCTTATAATAGCATCCATCCCCTTCCCTTCTCATGGTCTCTTTTTCTGGTATAGATTGTCCTATTTTTCTTATTCCTTCAGGATTCTCTTGGTGCCATCTTCTATTCCATACACCCTCTTTTTCTGTATCATCTTAGACCAGTGATGGGCAAACTACAGTCCGTAGACCAGATGTAGGCACCCTGAAATGTTCTATCCAGTGAAGAGACATTATTCCTAATCTGACAAATACAATGAGTAGGATTCAATACAATGAAACTTCAAAAGAATTGCCTTAGAAACAGACTGAACGATGAGCATTTCCATTCCTTTGACCCCCTCTTTAAAAAGTTTGCCCATCACTGTCTTAGACCATTTAATACTCCAATCTCTCCCTATGAACAATTCTTCTAATTACTATAATAGTGAATACAATTTTTGAGAATTACACATAACATTTCTCCATATAGAAATACGAATTATTTGATCTTATTGAAGCCCTTAAAGAAACAAATTTAAAAGTAAAAGTTTTGTTTCTTTCTCCATCTCTTTTATATTTAACTTTTCATGTGTCTTTTGATTTTTGTGGTTGGATATCAAACTTTCCATTTAGTTTTGGTCTTTTCTGTGAAAATATTTGGAAATCTTCTATCTTGTTGAATGCTCATACTTTTGCCTGAAAGTATATAGTCAGTTTTGATGGGTAGGTGATCCTTTGTTGTAAAACCAGTTCTCTTGCCTTTCTGAATATCATATTCCAAACCTTGCGGTCTTTTAATGTGGAGGTTGCCAGATCCTGTATGATCCTGATTGGTACTCCTTGATATCTGAATTGTCTCTTTCTGGCTTTATGTAATATTTTTCTTTAACTTGGAAGCTCTTGAATTTGGCTATTATATTCCTGGGGGGTTGTCATTTCTGGGTCTAGTATAGAGGGTGATCTATAGATCCTTTCAATGTCTATATTGCCCTCTTGTTGAAGAACATGAGGGCAATTTTCTTGGATAATTTTTTGTACTACAGTGTCTAAATTTCTGTTAATTTTGATTTTTCAGGAAGACCAATGATTCTCAAATTTTCTCTTCTAGACCTGTTTTCTTGATCTGTCATCCTCTCAGTGAGATATTTCATGTTTCCTTCTATTTTGTAACTCTTTTGATTTTGCTTTATTAATTCTTGCTTTCTTGCAAGATCATTGGCTTCTACTTGCCCAGTTCTGGTCTTTAGAGACTGGTTTTCTGCTATAATCTTTGGATTTTCCTTTTTGCTTTGGTCTATCCAGTTTTCCAGTTTTCAATTTTGGTCTCCAATTTGCTTATCAATTGTTTTGATTTGAGGGCATCTTTCTCCAATCGGGAGTTTCTGTCTTTTAACCTGTTAATTTTCTTTTGAGCTATTTCCCATTTTTCTTCCATCTTTCTCATGATCTCATATTTGAGCTCTTCAAGAGCTTGTGAACAATTTTCATTTTAGACGGAAGGTTTGGATGTGATTACTTGTTTGTTCTCCTCTGCTATGTTGTCTGGATTTTTTTCCGTGTAAAAGTTATCGAATATTAATCCTTTCCTCTTGTTTTTTCTCTTGGCTTGATCTTGGGCATTGCTTGCTATTATTAATTTGGTTTTTCCTTCTCATTCAGAAGTCTGGGTCAGGCGGGCAGGCTCTCTGTGTATAGAGTCATGGAGCACTTTTGCCTGAGTCACAGTGCAATGCTTCCCCTCTCAGCTTTATCCTCTTGCCTAAGGTATGAGCTCTTTAGGCTCCTGGGGTCTCAAATCTAGCTGTTCTCAGGGTCAAGCCTCCTGGTGGTCCTCTTGCTTGCTCCTCTGCCTGAGGTGCCTTTACGAGTCTGAATGCTGCTTCCATAGTCTGTCAACCCTCTGCTCTAGGTCCACACCCAAGGCTGAGCTCAAGGTCTGTGCTCAAAGTCTGCATTCTTTAGCCTATTGCGGTCTTAAGTCTTGCTGCTCTCAGGAGCAAGCCACTGGTGATTCCAATTAGATGCCAAAAACTTAGTGACTTAGTGAATGCACCACACTTGCTCTAACTCTTGTGCGTTTTCTCTGGGACTCTAGGGGGATGGGGTTGATCAGCTCTCTTTTTAATGAGAGCTATTTCACCCCCTTATAGCATGGAAATGCCAAGATCCCATGTGACTTCAATGCTGTGCCCTACTGATTTCAGACAGTAGTCTGGCAGCAGATTGTTGAGAACAGACCCTCAAACCTAAAAATGTTTAAAAAAGAAATTTTTTTGGTTAGTTGGCAAAGAAAATAACACAGGAAATGATGTGACTCTTTCTGCCCAGGGCCATATGAAAACAAGTGGTGCATCAGATTTGGCCTGTGTATTATAGTTTATTCACCCCTAATGTAAAAGAGAAACCCATGCATGTTCCATGATGCTTCCTTCTGACATTCACCGCATCTTGTTTTGCCAAGTGAGACAGAGTGCATAATATACCTGAACTCTCTTCCCATGTTCAAGGCTTTTTACCGCTGCAAAGTACTCAGACATCTATTGTCCCAAATATCACATCTTAAGATAAAAAAAAACCTGAGGCACAGAAGGGATGATTGATGTCCATTGGCACATAGCTAAAAAAATCAACTACTTAAGAGCACTGCCTAGGAACCATTCTTATAGCATTTGGAAACTATTGTCACCAAAAAGAAACAACAACAACAATAGCAGCAGCAGCAGCAGCAGCAACAACAACAGCAACAACAGGACCAACAACAACAACAACATTTTTAAAAACCTTCTTCAGCTAAGAATTTCTTGATATCATTTTCCTCTATGCCACAAAAACATAGTCTGGTACAAATAAAGGAAACATTTTCTGTACATATTTGCTGCAATAACCTCCTCAGGGACAGTCAAACTGGACTACTGTCTAGTGACTAAACCTTTTTTCTCCTGCTCAAATAAAAACATTGACTTTTGCTATTCCAATGGGAATAGAGTCTTTCCATATCCTAGGGTTAGAGTGAGGTTAATAACTCCCTGTTCTGTAGTATTCACTTTATTATCTTTGTGGATTTTATGCTGCTTTAAAACTAGTAGTTATTTCAGAATATAATTCAGACATAGGTGAAGTATAGTGCCAAACCCCTAATGAATATGAATGGTGTACTCTCTTTATAATCTCATTCATGAATGACCCATAGGGGGAGAAGCTAAACCTCTCACTGTGCCATACTCTTGCTTTCAAAGGAATAACTGCTGTTTTATATGATGCACATTTGACAAATTTAGAAACCAGGAACTATAAATATTAAAGGAGAGGAGTTGCTTACCTTTGATATCACTGACCAAGAGATAAGGATCCATCAGCAACATCCACCTATATCACCTAATAGGAAATAAATTCTTCAAGTGAGTTGCCATCTGTGTTATCTTGGGATATTATTTTAAGGAGAATCACAGGAAGTAGAAGATCATATTTACTTTTTTTAAACTTTAAGAGTTTTAGCTTTAAAATTTAAAATAAGATGTGAGAAAAACTTGGCATAGTAAACACAGAAAGATCCTGAATCAGAAAGACTAAGATAGTTCCAGTCTTGCTTTTGACCCAGGGCAAGTAACTTTCAGTGCCTTAGACCAATTTATAAATTGAGCAATTACTAATCTGTATTGGGAGAGAAAGGTTTCTCATTTTCATCATGAGGTATTCATATCAATGAACCAAAGAAACAGATTTTCATCTTCCCTAAATTAATAGAGCTTGCCTAGAAACAGACAAACATTCAGTTCAATTTAGATACTGATTACTCTCTGCAAAATCTTCATTTCCAGCCCTGCCTCTAGTTAAGATTTAAATTCAGTCTTTTAGGAAATAAATGAATTTGTCTTTCTTCTTTTGTCTCTTCTGTAATCACGAGAAATAGTCTTTCCAAAATACAAAGTATTTGCTAGCTCCTCACAAATACTTTATAGAAACCTCTTTATGAGATTTCTTCCTAATATAACACTTTAAAAAACAATTCTAGCCAGTCTTAGAGGTATACTCCTGGATTACCAGCTGTTAAGGGAGCTGAGACAGGTAGATCATTTCAGTTTAGGAGTTCTCTATTGCAGTAGGCTAAGCCCATTCATTAGAACTAAGCCTATACGCAAAAACCTTTAATTGGAGATTTCCAGTGCATATGTGCATGTGTATGCATTAAAAAACTGTATATGATAAATGTAAATATATACATGTCTCTTCCAACCACTTTTACTTAGAAAGAAGAGGAGTTTTGAAATGATGAATTATCAGTCCTGGCAAACTGGAAAAACAATGCACTAAATCATTTTTGAGATTCTTGTTCTTTCATTGGAAGTTTCTGATTAAAATCTATTGTGTAGACTCCTGGATTCTACTAAACGCCATTCTATGTACATTCTGATTATATTTCTTTCATTAGGATTTCATGTTTTAGAAAATATTTATAATGTTTGTTGTCATTCTAAGAGGTTAAAAGGCATATAGAGGAAATAAACTAAATGTATTTTATTATTAGGAGAAAACTTTGCTTATGACTTTCAAACCTCACTTTCCCATACAACTTCCATTTATGGGGAATCATTCATGAAAATATCTTGGTAATCAGAAGTAGGCTTCAGAATACATTGGTTACTCTGACTCAAATTGTTATGGGAATCCTGTCCACAATGTAATGTGCTTACTGTTGAAATAAGTAACTTGTTTGTCTTAGATTGAAGGTAGTCTAGGAAAGTATGTTGCTCTGTCTGTAACAAGCTGTGGGCCAGTCTGGTAGGCCCCTCACCTAATTGTCTGTTGAAACACAATCTGACTGTGGTTGGGTCTTATAAAGAATATGGGTTTATTACAAAAGTCAAAACAGGGAAAGGAAGGAGGGCCAGAGATTGGGTTTCTCTAAACACTAGATCTCTAATGTCCTCTCTCCAATCTGTGAGATCCTCGTGGATCTGTCTTATGGTCTTGATACTCCTTAGTCTACTCTTACTGCCTTGAACCCCAAACCTCAAATTCCTATCTAGCTTCCTGACTACTTCCCCCCCCAATATAGTTGGCAAAAGAGTCCATCAGTTTGATAGATAGATTGGATAGGATGAAGGGATTGGCAAAGTCACCCTAGTGGGTCCAACCAAAGATGACTAGGCTTCAGGTTTGGGCACTGGAACACAGGAATCAGGTTGGTGGGAACAGGAGAAATCTGGGTGGATATAATCTCTCCCTTGGAAACAGAATGGTTGATAGGAGAAATCTCAGGTCAGGGCCAATGGCTTTGAACAGAAAGTCTGTTAACTTTGGCAGGAAGTGATTCCTTCAAACTCCAGAAGAGAAAAGAATACTCCCCTCTTCCAACTCTCTGAATCTCTTTAAATCCATTCCTTACATTCTTTGGAACCTTTCCTATTCAGTTCCATGTATGAGCCAACCTAACTATGCAGAGTAAATCACAAACCTCTGCAAAAACTTTTTCCCTTGCTTCCTATCTTTTCACAGTTCTAGGTGATAAGAATGAAAACAAAATTGTCTTGGTATTTAAGTAGCTGAGAACTTCACAGGTAGATAAGGGAAATTACAGCATAGTCCATCTTCTATGACTGTAATAAGGAATACCCCAGACACAGCATCATTGTCCCAATCTCCCCCTGAGTCTCTTCATCAATTCCTCCTTCCTTAATCTCTCCTATTCCATATCTTCCTTGTCTCCCATGGGCCTGAACATCTTGGGATAAAAAGAACAAATGAAACCATTTTGCAATTGTCTTTTCAATGGCAGTTGCTTAGAGTCACTGTTCAAGGAAATCCAGGACAACAACTATTCCAACCCATTTTAAATCTATATGTAAATTTTACAATTCATAACAAGGAAAACTTATGAGCAGTCAAAACAGATTTGCAATATTTATGAACAAATGATTATTTGCCTTATTCACCTATCCCATTCACTTTTACATTAAATTCAGTTTTAATGAGCTCAGTTATTTGTTTTCCCAGCACATAGTAAATTAGATAAGTAATATGAAATGAGCTCTAGGTGGTACAGTGACATTAAAATGTGACTCTTGAATATGGCCATAAAAGAAGAAAATGAAAATCTGTAAGAATGCATAAACAGGAACTCAGAAAGCTAAAAAGCATAGAACCAGTTAATGCAAGAATAGACAAACATACTGTAATTGTCTCCCAGAAGGTATAATTCTATTACATGAGAGTATAGTCATTGATGTTCATAATATCAACCTTGAGTGACAACCAAAAAGTTAATTTATGTCTAGTACATTGTTTAAAATAGGATGGGAAAGTGTAAATAAAAAAATCTTACTCTAACTGCTTTAAAAATGGAACAATTTGTGGCCTAAATATTTAAAGTTCAATTACCTGGGAAAAACGTTTATATAGTTTTCTAGATGTGATCTATGTGACATTTCCTGTTCATGCTGGGTTGTTGATTCATAACATTTTTGAAACAAAGTAGACAATAAGTATGAATTCTATTAATCTCTATCCCTTTTCCTCCTTCTTCCTCCTAAGGTGGTGGCAAAAATGGCAAAAACAAGGCAAACAGAATAAAATTTTTTTTTTTATTTAATTAAGCAGAAAAATTAGTAATATTGTGCATGAGACTATAAAAATAACTAAACTTCCCAGAAATGCCATCTACCTTAATATATTTGTGAAGGTGGGGCAACTGGCCCCTGAAAGCAGAGGATACTCCTTGTACTAATGAACAGGTCAAAATGTTTATTCTCTTTTTGGCAAGCAAATGTTCTCTCCAGCTTTGGTTACCTTGACCACCCTACACTCTGTCTATTTGATTCTGAGAATTTTTATTTTCTAGGTATCCTGACACATCTTGATAATCATTTACTACTGTAAAAAACATGTACTGATTCCTCCATTCACCACAGCTTCTGCAATGAATATCAGAAACCATATGTGGTTTTAGGGTCACAGAGTGGAAGCTTGTAAGAGTGAAATGGATAAATTGCTTTTTATTTATTATTATTGATGTGTTATGTTTATGTATTTAGTTAATTTAGAACATTTTTCCATCGTTAAATAATTCATGTTCTTTCCCTCCCCTCATCCACCCCCTTTGAATAGCCAAGGAGCAATTCTACTAGGTTTTACATGTGTCATTGATCAAGACTTATCTCCATATTATTAATATTTGCACTAGAGTGACCATTTAGATCTACATCCCCAATCACATGCCCATCAAAACATGTGATCAAGCAAATGATGTTCTTCTATTTTTTGCTCCCACAAATCTTTTTATGTAGATAGTGTTCTTTCTTATAAGTCCCTCAGAACTGTCCTGGATCATTGCATTGCTGCTAGTAGAGAAGTCCATTACATTTGATTGTGCCACAGTGTATACCACTCCATATACAATGTTCTCCTGGTTCTGTTCCTTCCATTCTGCATCAATTCCTGAAATTAATTCCAGTTCACATAGAATTCCACCAGTTCATTATACCTTTGAGCACAATAGTATTCCATCACCAGTGGAGATGCCACAATTTGTTCAGCCATTCCCCAATTGAAGGGCATCCCCTCATTTTCCAAATTTCTGCCACCATAAACAGTGCAGCTATAAATATTTTTGTACAAGTCTTTTTCTTTATGATCTCTTTGGGATATAAACCCAACAGTGGTGTGGCTGGATCAAAGGGCAGGCAGTCTTTTAAAGCTCTTTGAGCAAAGTTACAAATTGCCTTCCAGAATAATTGGAACAATTCACCACTTTACCAGCAATGTATTAGTGTCCCAGTTTTGCCACATTCTCTCCAATATTTAGGACTTTCCTTTGCTGTCATATTAGCCAATCTAATGGGTGGGAGGTCATACTTCAGAGTTGTTTTGATTTGCATTTCTCTAATTATAAGAGATTTAGAACATTTTTCATGTGTTTGTTGATAGTTTTGATTTCTTTATCTGAAAATTACCTATTCATGTCCCTTGCCCATTTATCGATTGGGGAATGGCTTGATTTTTTGACAATTGATTTGGCTCCTTCTAGTTTGGGTAGCATTTGTTTTGTCTGTACAAAAACTTTTTTGTTTAATATAGTCAAAATTATTTATTTTACATTTTGTAATTTTTTCTAACTCTTGCTTGGTTTTAAAAATCTTTCCTTTCCCAGAGATCTGACAAGTATACAATTCTGTGCTCACCTAATTTACTTATAGTTTCCTTCTTTATATTCAAGTCATTCACTCATTGTGAGTTTATCTTGGTATAGGATGTGAGATATTGATCTAGACCCAATCTCTTCCATATTGTTTTCCAACCTTCCCAGCAGTTTTTGTCAAATATTGGGTTTTTGTCCCAAAAGCTCTGTTCTTTGATTTTATCGAAGACTGTCTTGCTGAGGTCTCTTACCCCTAGTCTATTCCACTGATCTTTGTATCTGTCTCTTTGCCAGTACTATATTGTTTTGATGACCACTATCAATCAAAAGGCTATCAATAAGCACTTGAAAAAGTGTTCTAAATCTCTAATAATTAAATAAATGCAAATTAAAACAACTCTGAGGTATCTCCTCACACCTAGCAGATTGCCAAAAAATAACAGCAGGGGAGAATGATGAAAGTTGGAGGGAATGTGGCAAAATTGGGAAATTAGTTCATTGCTGGTGGAATTGTGAATTGATCCATCCATTCTGGATGGCAATTTTGAACTATGCCTAAAGGGCTTTAAAAGACTATCTGCCTTTTGATCCAGCCATAGCACTGCTTGATTTATACACCAAAGAGATGATAAGGAAAAAGACTTGTACAAAAATATTTGTAGCCACACTCTTTGTGGTGGCAAAAAATTGGAAAATGAGAGAATGTCCTTTGGTTGGGGAACAGCTGAACAAAATGTGGTATCTGTTGGTGATGGAATACTATTGTGCTCAAAGGAATAAAGAACTGGAGGAATTCCATGTGAACTGGAATGACCTCCAGGAATCGATGCAGAGTGAAAGGAGCAGAAGCAGGAGAACATTGTACACAGAGACTGATACACTGTGGTATAATCAAACATAATGGACTTCTCTACTAGCAGTAATGCAAGGATCCAGAGCAAGGCTGAAGGACTTATGAGAAAGAAAACTAGCCACATTCAGAGGAAGAACTGTGGGAGTAGAAATACAAAAGAAAAAATAACTGTTTGAACACATGGAGTCATGGGGATATTATTTGGGTTGTAGACACTAAGCAATAACTTTAATACAACTATCAAAAATATGGAATTCGGTCTTAATCAATGATACATGTAAAACCCAGTGTAATTGTCCATTGGCTATGGAGGGAGAGGTAAAGAATATGAAACATGTAACTATGGGGAAATATTCAAAATAACAATTAAAAAATAAAAATAAAATATATATTCCTGAAAAAAAATAAATGTTTGATAGAAATAACTTTTGAAACCATCTGGCCCTGGAGATTTTTTCTTAGACAGTTCTTTGATGGCTTGTTCAATTTCTATTTCTGACATGGGATTATTTAAGTTTTCTATTTCCTCTTCTGTTAATCTAGGCAGCTTATATTTTTGTAAATATTCATTTATAGCAACTATATTGCCATATTTGTAGCCATATAATTGGGCAAAGTAATTCTTAATAATTACCTTAATTTCCTCTTCATTAGAGAAGGGTCTGCCCTTTTTAACTTTGCTATTGCTAATTTGGTTTTCTTCTTTCCTTTTTTATTAGATTAACCAAGTCTTTATCTATTTTATTTGGTTTTCCAATACCAGCTCCACTAATTAATTAATTCAATAGTTCTTTCATTTTCAATTTTATCAATTTCTCCTTTAATTTTTAGAATTTCTAATTTAGTTTTTTCTGTGGATTTTTAATTTGTTCTCTTTCTAGTTTTTCATTTGCCTGCCCAATTCATTAACCTCTTCACTCTCTGATCTGTTAATATATGCACTCAGGTATATGAATTTTCTCCTGAGTACAACTTTGGCTCTATCCTAAAGAATTTGATATGATATCTCCTCTTGTCACTTTCTTCAATGAAATTACTAATTATTTCTATGATTTATTCTTTAACCCACCAATTTTGGAGAATCATATTATTTAATTTGCAATTAAATTTCTTATTTGCCAATCTATGGACCCTTATTAACTATTATTTTTATTGCATTATGATCTGAGCAGGTTGCATTTAATATTTCTGCTTTTTTTTGCATTTGTTTGCCATGTTTTCATGCTGTAGTACATGGTCAATCTTTGTGAATGTACCATGTGCTGCTGAAAAGAAGGTGTATTCGTTCTTATTTTTTTTTCCATATATCTATTAACTCCAATTTTTCTAAGATTTTTATTCACATTTATTACTTCTTTATTACTTCCCTTTTGGTTTTATTTATCTAGATCTGATAGAGGAAGATTCAAGACTCCCACTAGTATAGTTTTACTATTTATTTCCTCCTTAAACTCCAATAATTTCTTCTTTAAAAATTTGGATGCTATAGCATTTTGTTCATACATGTTGAGTACTGATATTTCCTCATTGTCTATACTGCCTTTTATCAGGATGTAATTATCTTCCCTATCTCTTTTAATCAGATATATTTTTACTTTGACTTTGTAACATATCATAATTGCTACTCCTGCCTTCTTTTCCTCAGTTGATGCCCAAATGATTTTGTTCCATCCTCTTACCTTTACCCTGTGTATGCCTTCTTGCTTCATGTGTGTTTCTTATAGACCATATATGGATTTTGGTTTCTAATCCACTCTGCTATTTGCTTCTGTTTTATGGCTGAGTTCATCCCATTCACATTCAGAGTTATGATTACTACCTGTGTATTCCCCATCATTTGATTTCCTCTCTTAGTCCTGCCCTTTCTTCTTTCACTCTTTCCTTCTACATGTGTTTTGCTTTTAATCAGTCCTCCTAATCACCCTTATTTTACTTCTTTTCTCACCCCCTCCTTTCTTATTCTCCTTTTATTTTTCTCTAGAGTATATTAAATTTCCTCCTCCCTCTATTTCCCTCACTTTTGGAACTCCCTTGATCACTCCCCACCTTGATTTTTCCCTCTCAGCTTCCCTTCAGGGTAAGATGTAATTCGATATACCAACTGATGTAGGTGCTCTTCCTTCTCAGAGTTGATTCCACTGAGAGTAAGTTTTAAGTATTACCTATTAGCACCCTCTTCCTCTCCTTCTTATACTAGTATTCTTCCCTTCCCTCTCCTATGTGCTTCTTTATGTAGTATAATTTATCCTATTTTTCTTATTCCTTCAAATTTTTCTTGGTGCCATCTTCTATTTCCCCCTTTCTTTTTTTACATATTATCTTAAACCATTTAGTACCTCAACCACTACCTAGGGATAATTCTTCTAACTACTGTGATAGTTAATACCATTTTTGAGAGTTACAAATATCATTTTTCCATATAGGAGTATAGAGAATTTGACCTTACCTAAATCTTTAAAAAATTTCCCCCCCACTTTTTGTTGTTTATCTTTTTATGTTTCTCTTGAATTTTGTATTTGGACATCAAATTTTCCATTTATTTCTGGTCTTTTCTTTTCAAATACTTGGGAATCTATTTTGTTAAATTCCCATACTTTTCCCTGGAAGTATATGTCACTTTTGATGGGTAGGTGATCCTTGGTTGGAAGCCCAATTCTCTTGCCTTTTTGAATATCATATTCCAAGTCTTGGGGTCCTTTAGTGTGGAGGCTGCCAGATCCTATGTAATCCTGATTTGTGCTCCTTGATATCTGAATTGTCTCTTTCTGGCTTCTTGCCATATTTTCTTCTTAGCTTGGAAGGTCTTGAATTTGGCAATTATATTTCTTGGGAATTTCTTTTGAGGATTTAATGTAGAAAGTGATCTATGGAATCTCTGTCTATTTTGCCCTTTTGTTCAAGAATATCAGGGCAGATTTCTTGTAATATGATGTCAAGTTTTTTTTTCCTTGGTTTTCAGGTAGACCTGTGATTCTCGAATTGTCCCTCCTGGACCTCTTTTCCAGATCTGTCATCTTTGCAATGAGACATGTCATGTTTCTTTCTATTTTTGTCATTCTTTTGACTTTGCTTTGCTAATTCTTTCTATCTCGTGGAAAGATCATTAGCTTCTACTTGCCCAATTCTAGTTTTTAAAGACAGGTTTTCAGTTATGATCTTTTGATTTTCCTTTTTGGTTTGGTCTATCCTGCCTTTTTTGGCTTCCAGCAGGTGGTCTCCAATTTGCTCATCATTTCATGTGATTTCTGGGCTTCTTTTTCCAAGTGGGAGATTCTGTCTTTTAAACTGTCATTTTCTTTTTGAACTATTTTCCACTTTTCTTGCCAAGTTTCTTCTATATTTCTTACTTGGGTTTTGAACTCAAATTTGAGTTCCTTGAGAACTTGTGACCAATTTTAATTTGGGGGGAAAGTTTGGATGTGTTTGCTTGTTTGTTGCTCTCTGCTATCTTCTCTGTGGTTTGCTCTTTTCCTCCATAGAAGTTATCCAGGGTCAGAGGCTTTTTCTTTTGGTAGTTGTAGATTATAGGTCTTGGGTGTTGGTGACCATTGCTGTGTTAGTCTTTTCTTCCCTTCCCAGCCAGAAGTCTGAGTGAGAATGGTAGGCAGGTCTCTCTGTATCAAGCTACAGAGCAGTTTTTGCCCTGAGGATTTTTTTCAGTCTCTGCAGTGTCTGATGTGAGTATCCTCTCTCTGCACTATCTCTGTGCCCAACTTCCACATTCCTCAGTCTCCTTGGGTCCCAAGTCTCACTGCCCTTAGGGGTAAGTCTGTGGCACCCTCAGTCAGGCCCCCGAGAATTTTGAGATTGCCCCATACTCACTCTGACTCTGGCACCATAGGTGGAGTTAGGGAGGTGTAATCAACTCATGCTTTGATAGAATAAATCCCCCCCTTTATACAGAGGAAATGCCCAAACCCTTGCTATCTTCAAGGCTGTGCTCTATGATAGAGTCCCTTTGCTCATCTGATTTTTTGTCCTTTTGAGGTACTTTATATTGGTCAGTGGTGAGGAGAAGAATACCCTTGTTTCTACTGTGCAGCTATTTTAGCCTAGAAGTCCTTTTAATTTATGATGCAGCACTCATTCATGCTTAGACTAGTTTTTCATGTTCAGATGTTTATAAATATTAGTTGTCCAAAACCTTCTTGATTATGAATTCCTTTATGACTGTCATCCATAGCACAACTGGATATAGACACTAACATTCTTATTGGTTTTCCATGGCTATGGACAATAGAATACCAGGTGGAGCTAGAAAAAAAATCCTGGGTGATCACACGAAGAGTTTTTTATATTATCACTTCCTTGCCTCTTTGACCCTCCTAGAAGGCTCATATTCACATGATAATAATAATATCAGTGATTAATTATCCATTAATAGAAGAGTTAGGTTCCTTCTACAAAAGGTAAAGAGCTCTGGCAAAGGTACTTTGTTATTGCTGTTGTTACGTGAAATTCATGATTACAGGACAGTCATGAAATTCTAAAGTTTTAGTATTCCCATTACTTCACTTATTGAAAAAAAACACTAACTAAATAACTGGTTCAAAGAAAATACTATATCTGGCACAAGGACACCAAGACAAAAATGAAAGGTCTCTCTGCTCAGGAAGTTTCTATTCTATGGAGAGAGGTCAAGACTAGATAGATAAGATTGTCGGGGTAAAGAAGTGTGGTGGAATAGCAAGGGAATTAGGAAACGAGAGCTCTATCCTTTAAGAATGCATAGTATTTTATCAGCTGCATTTTCCCACATGAAGTATAAGAAAGCCTGATTCTGGGCATAGGTAATGGAAGGGCTCTAATAAACTCAGAATATGTACATGTTTTTTTATAACTGTTTTCTCTACTATTTGATGAGAAAAGTTTTGATTGGCAAATGAGCCCAAATTGAGTGAGTTTAAAGATATTTTTAGGGTTGCAATTGGGCCACTTTCCTCCTAGGATGAAGAAGAAGATTTACTGTCGAGCTCTGGGTGGGAGAGCAATTGCAAGACCTGGCCTAGGCATTGAATGATTCAAGACATGCTTTTGTTTGTGTATCTTTTGGTACATTTTCCCTTGCTCTGTGATCCAGTGACACTTGCCTTTTACTTTTCCTCAACTAAGATAATCATCTCCAAAATAAATTCAACTGATCTATTTTTTCCCTTTACCATCTCCTCTGAATCTCAATTGTTACCTATCTGTGATCAGATACCCATTTTTGTTATTTTCTTGCCATGCATGTAGCTGACAGAAATCGCTGTAGTTTCTTCATTCTAATGGACAACAAACCAAGTGACACTGTACTAAAAACACTGTTTGAATCTCACTCCATTTCTTCCTCTGCTCTATGAATATATTAACAACTACTGTGTTAACTAGTCTGAAAGCCATTTGCTCCACATCCTAGTAGACCAGTCTCCCAGGTTCCTCTTTTCTGGGAAAAATGAAACAACTTACTTTCCTCTAGCTAGAAAATTTCAAAGACTAAAGAAAAGGATGGTATTTGAAACAGTAAATTTCTGTTATGTATGGTTTTACTTTTTCCTACAAAATATAATTTTTTTTCTTTCAGTTCATGGTTTCCATAGTAGCTTCAATATTTGTACTTCCCCATGTCCCCTTCTCTTTATTCCACTTTTTTCTTAAGAACTATTTCTATATTTCTATTATTCATTGACATTCTCTTTATCTTTTTTCCTCTTAATTTCTCATCCTTCTATCTCTCTCCACCTCAAAAATGAAAACAAAATTCCTCCATTTAAAAACAAACAACAAACAAAAACAAATATAATCTTTGTCCAAAGACCAATGGCATGGGACTCTCTGTTGGTGGGAATCAATGATCCATGCCTGTGGTAGATGTTGGACTGTATTGGCCAGAGCAGGAAAGAGATTATCTCTTAATTCTCTTCAAATCACTTCAGTCACTTAGGTTTCTACTGTTGTTTCAGGAGCTTCTGGATTCTAGTTTCAAGAAAATAGATGATACCAGTCACACTTTAGGTGGCCAAAGGGAAAGTAAGACTCTGGGAAGAAGGTGACATGAGAAAAGTTGGAAGTCTCCATTATGTCTGTCTACTGTTTGCTATACTGAATACTTTGGGGAACTTCATCTTGGATAAGATCTAAGGACTCTCTCTCTTGTTAGTGAGCTATTACTAATGAGAGTTCTTTTGCTCTATTTCCTATTGTTCAGTCATTTCAGTTGTGTCCAGGTCCTGGTGATCCTATTTAAGGTTTTCTTGACAAAGATAGAATGGTTTGCCATTTTCTTCTCTAGATCATTTTGAAGATGAGGAAACTGAGTCAAATGGCATTAAGTGAGTTGTTCAAGGTCACACAGCTTTTAAGTGTCTGAAGATGGATTTGAAGTCATAGGGATGAGCTTCCTAACTTCAGTTAGGAATTATTGTATTATTGTATTCTTTTCACTACATGGTTGCCTCCCTTCATATTGCTCAATAAATATTCTCCAATGCATACTTTCTCTGATTTCTTGTTTTGCTAAAAATTGGATAAATAGATTTCTTTGATAAATATTATGTGCTATGATTGTGAAATTTTCAATGGTGGAAAGCAGTCAAGCCTTGCATATAAAACTCGAGGCCCTACTACTGCCAATTAATAAAATAATATTCAGAAGTTCATTTGAACCTGAAAATTACATCCTCTAACCTAAAAATCTATAAAGGATCAGATATATAATTTCAGCTCATCGTTACACCCTATCTCTGAGAAAAAGCATCCTTTGGCCCTAATTTCTTCTTTCTTTTTCTGACAGGAATAAAAGTCACCCTTGGAGAAGAGTAAAAGGAGTAGTGATATCTCTTCTGCTGCCTTTGAGGTGATGGCCTTCCCTTATTTCATGTTGTGGGGCAGTCTTCATCACATAAATATAGACAAACACACACACAAATCCAAAAACTGGCTATATCTGAAGATGAATGTTTTATTGGGCATGTCTAGTCTACCATCTGCCAAGACAGAGAGAATGAAATCTTCATTCAGTCATTTTATATATGAAATCTCTCCAAGTTCTATGATATAGTCATACTAGCTTACTTGATGTTCATCACACCAGACATTTTGCCATGTTTTTATTAGGTTGTACCTTTGTCCTGTCTGTCCAAAGAGCATTTCCTTCTCACTACTATGCTATCTACTAATTTCATTGGCTTCATTAAAGATTCAGCTCAATTTCCACTTTCTGCATGAAGCTTTTCACAGTCCACCCACCCTTCTGAGATTACCTTCTATCTACTCTATATCTTTCATAAACACACACATATTCTTTATGTATATCTCTCTATTATTAGCATCTAAATTTCTTCAAGAGAGGGACTATTTTTCCTTTTTCTTTGCTCCCCAAGCTTTTAGCATTGTGACCAGATCATAGAAAGTATTTAATAAATTCTTGTTCTTTCTTTGATTGACAGATTCTTTGTTATGAGGATGGACTTCTGGGAGTAAGAGAAGTTAGGAAGGAATATATTTGAAAATGCCATCTTTCCAGCTCTTTCCCACCCCCCACCCCCAAACCCACTGTTTTGTTCTCCTTCCTACTTGTCTCCAAATTACTTTGTAATCAATTTGCATATATTTGTTTTTATTTAATGGTATGGTGGTTTTCTCCTTTACACCATCTTTCACCCCTAAGAAGGTAGGCTTCTTGAGTACAGCAATTATTATGCCTTTTCTTAATTTACTCAACAATTTGCATGGTATTTTCACCATAGTAGGTGTTTAATAAATGTTTATTAAATTGCATTCAAATTGGAATACAAAGTAGTTTCTTAACTTCTGTTCCTATATAGTATTCATTTATGGTAATTGTATAATAAAAAGAGGGAATATGTAGTTTTAAGCATGTTATATATATTTCATAGATTAATAGCTAAAGTAACTAAAACTCCTGATGTGGGAACTCCCTCCATTGATGAAGATTTTGGCCCACCTTTAGTCTAAGACTGATGAAGTTTAAGACACTTTCTATTTCTCGCACTGTTAAGTAGAAGTAGAAAGATTTAAATAAAGGTTTTTCTGACCCAAAATCTAGTCTTCTAACCGCCATACTACATTGAATCTTAAAAATTATGTAGATCATAAAATTATTGACTTCTACAAAAACTTACCTTTTTCAAGAAAACTTCATAATATTTTGCTGATAGATGAGAAAATGTATTTTTAAAGGGCCAATGACTATGTAATTGTAAAGTCATATTTTTGGGGAAGTTTGATAGAACAAGTTGACATTTTCCCTTTTTTAGGATAATGCAAATGACAGTATTTTATCTAATGAATTTTATTGGAAAAATATATAATTTTGTGGAAAATATTTGAATATGGAAAACTGATGTTTATTTTTAAAATAATTCATCTGAATGCATACATATTTTCTTAAAATATGATTTATATATTACAACAATTTTGCTTTATTTTTAAAAGAGTATATAATAATGGATAGTGTGCTAAAAAGTCTAAATGACTTGGATTCGAATTCGACCTGAAATTTACTTAATATGTGATCCAGTGAGAGTCATTTAGTGTCTGTTAGATATAATTCCCATATTTTATTTACTAAGATCAAAGATGGATTGAGATCTATGATGGTGGTCAGCTTGGGCTTTCTACACAATTAATAAATTCTAGATATTTCATATATTCTCCTTTATAATTTGGTGTGCTATGATTTTTTCCATAAACACAAGCTAATAATTCTGATCATGTCACATCTCCTGCCTCCAAGTCCAGTGGCATCATATAATCTCTAGAATCAAATATAAAAATCCTTTCTGGATTTAAAACCCCTTATAAGCCACTCTTTCTCACTTTTTTCAATCCTCTTATCTTAAACCCTCTGCTTCACCAAATCTTTGATCCAATGACACTGCCTCTTTGCTCTTCATAGAACAAGACATTCCATCCTTGGGTAAAGAGTATTCCTCTACTGCCTGGCTTCTTTGACTTCCTTCAAATTCTTGCTAAAATCTCACCTACAGAAAGCCTTTCCTAATTACTCTAATTACTCTTAATTCTGGTGTTTCCACTCTTGATTATTTCCTATTTATCCTATATGTAGCTTATTTGTATCTTCTTGTTTACATATTATACCTTTTCCCCCATTAAATTGTGAGCTCCTTAAGGGAAAGGATTATCTTTTGACTTTCTTTGTAAACCTGGGGCTTAGTACAATGCCTGGAACATAGTAGTCACTTAATAAGTGACTGACTGGTTTACAAACTTTAACTAATTGGAACAGATTGAATTATTCTTTATGAATAAATTTTATAGATGATTGAAAGCATACCTTCTAGGTGATGAAACATTTTTATTTTGTGGAAGAAAATAATCAAAATGCTATGTTTATATTATAGGTACAAATGTGCCAGAAATAATTTCCATTAATTCATCATCTTTATAATTGAAGCATTTTTCTACGCAGAGAGATAAATGTCCAAACTGACATAGTCTCCTCATATGCTCAGAGATGCTACGTTTTGAAGTATCATTTGTAGGAATCCTGAACAAGCAAAATGTTGCAATATAGTAAAACATTAACATCTCATGGTTAACATTTTACTTTATCTAACAGAATAGTAAAATAATATTTTAGGAATTCCCTGGAAAACAATTTTCCCAAAACTACTCACTATCCTTTCAATCAATCCCATTCAATTATCCTCCCTACGGCTGCCCACAGGTGGCCAATCTGAAGGAATCAAAGAATCCTTCAAATCAATACCCTAATTCTTAATCAGTGAAAGAGGATACTGATCTTAGGTGGACCATTAATCTGATTACTTCAGGTGGATCAGTAGAGGGTTCCTTGCCCTTTTCATGGAGTGATCTCTGACCTCAATTACTTTACAGAATATCTTTCTGGACTAAGCAAAGAGAGAGGAAGAAAGATTTTTTTGACATTGATAATTAAAGAAAGACTGATAAATAGTATCTCAGATTAGAGTGATTTTAAAAATATTTTCTTATTATTTCTAAACATTAGAGTAAAGGACATTGCTTCCACAGCTTTAAATTTCCAAATACTTCCTTATGTGGAAAGAGGTTATTGACTACAATACTACAATAGCTAACATTTTTATGATACTTTCTCTCTCTCTTGATAACACACGTATATAATCTCATTTGATCTTCATAATCTTCATTTCAGAGATGCAGAAAATAAGGGGCAGAGAGGTTAAAAGACCCAACTACGGTCACATAGTTATAAACATTTGATCTCATATTGTGATTCAGATTTTTCTTACATCACGTCTAATACTGTATGTATTCCTTAACATACACTCAAATTTTTTCTTTATAGCTTGTAGTTGGAGAACCTGGACTCAAATTTTGGCTGGAAGTTGGTTGCATTGGAAAGAGTACTTGTTCCATAGTCAGAGAACCTGAGTTCAAAAAACCCTTTTGATCCCCTTTGTGTTACCTTGGACAAAGTATCCTTAGGACTCAGATTCTTGATGTGTGAAATAAGAGGATTAACTTGATCTCTGAAGTTTTCATAACTGAAAATGTAGTATGGTGTAATTAATTTCTTTTGTACAACGTTAATGTTTTACCTTCATTTTGCTATAAACCAAGGAACAGTTTTTCTCTACTTTAGGTTTTATCATACAGGGCTACTCTGCTAGTGACATCTCTGATGAATTTTACAGTGTACCCACAGAAAAATATTTTTCAACAAGCTTGTCTAGATTCTTGTGGATATCAGATGTTTCCCCAGGAAAATAGAAGCCAGGAAGTAAATTGTAAATGTTAAAAATAAACAAAGATAATTCATGTCACTTTAATGAAATACAGAGATACTGTCTGTTATCTGTTTAAATAACAGAGAATTGAGAAGGCTTTAAAGAGTCATCGAAGAATATCTTGGCAACTTAATTTCTCATTTTAAGTCAGTTACATTTAAACTGATAATTGAGACCAGGTCAAATGCCTTAGTGAGCTTGTAGGATAAAAAATTTGAAGAGAATATAGAATAGAAATCTTAGAATCAGTACAAATGGCCTGACACCTATAGTGTTAATTCAGGATGACTCATTCAAAAATGATTTGCTTTGTTATTCAAGTATCAATATGAATTTTAAACTAGTATTTGTATGTATATACTGGATTCTCTATAATAATAATATATCACCATGTAGTATTACTTTCATGACATTTTAAAAGTTGTTCAATTTCCTTGACCCTTCATATTTGAGAATTTTGTGGTATAATTCTATGATTTTGCTTTTACTTTTTTCCAAACATCACTACATTGAGACTTCTGTACTCTTTTCCTCTGTAAAAGAAAACTGAAAGTTAAAAATTCATACATAATTGAAATTTGAATATGTGTGAAAACAGGTTTGGTACTGGGGCAGCTAAGTGGCACAGTGAATAGAATATTGGATCTGGAACACAAGTTCAAATTTGGACTCAAACACTTAATAGTTGTGTGACCCTGGATTAGTCACCTGACCTTCTTTGCCTCAGTTTCCTCATGTATAAAATGAGCTGGAGAAGGAAATGTTGAATCACTCCAATATCTCTGCCAAGAAAACCCCAAAAAGAGTCACAGATGTGAACACGACTGAAAATGATTAAAAAACAACAAAAAGTTGGCCCTTGGATTATCAGGGTGCAGGGGGGACACTACTTAGCAAGTTGAGTAATCTTTAAACTCAAATGGTATCTCAACAAAGGATTCAGAAAAAAATTAAATGTCATAATTTACTACCTCATCAAATGAAGAACAAAACAAAGGGACACAAATTCCATATTTGCCTCTGAAATGAAATAGGCATTTCAGGTTCTTTTCTTTTCTAAGCAAATGTGGCCTAGGTATACTTCATTTAACATTGTCAATGGTCAATAGCAAGTGAACTTTCATTTTCTGTGGGCTTCCAACAAAAATAATCAAAGAAATATTCGTGGTTAAAAAGACTTATAATACAATAAAATAAAACATTGTAGGATATGTCAGTGTAGTATATGGTTAATTTATAGAGGCTTATAGTATAAAAATTTGTTCTTGTAAATAAATTTTAATTTTCTAAAGTATATTTCTCTAAAGTGGTATCAATTTAGAGAGTAGAACAATGGCTGAGCTTCACCATTACTAGTCCATGAAGAATAACACTTACTAATATGCTGCTTAAACGCTTATAAATGGTCTTTTGAGATAAACACTAATTTTCCTCTGGTTTCTATTGTATTGATTTTATTATATAGTTAATTTTATACTGCATTGACTTATTTTAGAATTTTCACTACCTGCCTGAACCCAACTCATGATCAGCTGCAGTTAATCATAAAGCTTTCCAACTACGCTGACCATACCCCCTCTTTTCTATCTGAATAAAATTGGTCTTTTCCATCCTATTAGGGTCCCTGGTTTATTGGGATGCCCAGAATGACCCATTTTATTAACAGCTATACTTGTCATGATTAATAAACCATTATCTTGCCAAGAAAACTTGCTTCAGTGTTCTTTTACTGACCACAGGTCTAAAATTTATGATATAGCATAGTAGGTAACATAGTCTTGGGGAAGATGGAATAATATAGGGCCCAAATTGTTGTGGTGATTCCATCACATTAGCAGTTTCAAATCTCCTTCCTTTTGCTGCTTAAATATCAGGCTAGACTTAGAGCCAAGTAAATTTTCTGAATTAGGTTCATCCTAAATGTGAATTGGTGGATAAAACTTTTTGTCAGGTGTGCAAGAACACCTGGACAGATCAGCTGTCCTGGACTTGTCACGGCTTGATTTATTCCTTAACTGTAACTCATACAAAAAAAGTAATTTGATCTTCCAGCTGGAAGATAGGTTATATGGTCAGACCACAGATAAAAAACTTCAGCTTTCTATAAATTCATTGGTAGAATCTCCTCTTTGAAGTAGATCTATGGCAATAAACCCCTTAAGCTCAGAATTTAATTAAATTACTTTTTTGTTATTAAATAATGGATAACTGGTGAAAATAAGATGAATGCCCTATCATAGTGTCATAATACTTCTCTGTGGTTCACATGCTGCTCAATCTAGGTGTCCCATCCCTTTGGCCATATGTTACATGTCTCTGTATATGTGGTATATACACAAGTGTGAATCCTAACTTTGATTTGGGGATCATTTTCATAAGAAATTGCCTTTATATACTCTCAGCAATGTCAACTGTATATTTATAGCTCAGATGAAGGCATGTTTTTTTTATTTCATTCTGCTACACAAACATATCTTTTAAACATTAATTTAAAGCATACTCTTTCACTTTAAATTGTCATATATACATATATTTTATGAAATATATATCAATTACAAATGCACATTTTAAAATATATTTAATAAGTTATTATTATTATAATCACTATTAGTGATTAACTGAAGTAACTTTAAATTTCCCCTTAAAAGACATATTTTGGTTTACTCCAATTGGACACAGGGATCAGTCAAATGAACAATTTATTTTCTTGTAATTATTTTTATTGACTTTACCATTTAAGATTCATGCGACTCATTTATTTGATTTTAATGCATTCTTTTGATACCATGAAGTATATTGAAATTTTCAAGACATTTCTTTGTTGGAGCCCAGCCCTTACCACCTTGCAGTCATGAATGAATATATGCTTTAACTCATTAATTTTATTTTGTAAAGACTGAATCTCCTTAATTTGCTTAGGCTAGAAGTGCAAGAGCTACTCATGGCCAGATCTCATTCTCATCACTTTTTAGCATGGAACTTGGACTTTATTTTTTTTACTGACCTGAGCCACTTCACCTCTCTCTAGGTAACAATGTCCTGGCCACCTGAGAATTTGCATTTTAATGTTGAACTTATTCAGAGACCCAATCTGTAGACTTTCAACTGACATATTCCATTGTAGCTCAGAACTTCTGAGCTCAAATGTACATCAGCTTTATCTTCCCAGGTGGCTGAGATTAAAAGGCCTTTACCACTATATAAAACTATTTCAATAGCAAATGGACAATCAGCACCTGAAGTCACAGAGTGACAAGCTAATTAGCATCCCAAAACCATTAAGAAGGCTGTCTTTAGTCTTATAACAGAAGTAACTTGCCATTTTAAAAGAAATCCCTGGAGTTCTGTTTATTATGTCAACTTTAACTTAAGGAGTCTGAAGGACCCCAATGATAGTTATGGAGTCTCATATATGGTTTAAAACAAATCTTTACATTTTTAATTATACTATAAAATACCTTTCACTGATGATAATTTATTTCTGCATATCTACAACACCTTCCTGCAAAGTCTTCTATAACTAAATTCCATCTGTCTTATATTAAGAAAGTGAATCTTTCCTAAAACTTCAGCGTATGTAATGAAGCATCAGAAAAATTCCATGGAATTCAAATCTGATTAGAAGTTTATATAGACATGATTCATGCTGATTTTTTATATTCTTGATTTTTAATGCCAGAAACACAAAAAAATATAGTAAATCTGTTTAGATTACAGCATAACTTTCTTTAGAATTTCCCAAACCCAGTCCTTATTTAACTAAAATTTGGCCTTCTCCTAGTGATTATATTTTTTTAGTTAATCATACTCCTCTTGGCAGCTTATATACAAATAGCACATGATCGAAAGAGCTCAAATTGTTGAATAACTAGACTCTTCAATAGTGGATATTTAGTGGTATAATTAATCCCTTCCCTTATTTGCTGGTGGTTAATCAATATAAATAGAATATCATTAAATCAATATGTGCTACTCAACTAGCTATAAATGGCCTTATAAAATTGACACAGTGGATAGAAGGTTAGCCCTGGATTCAAAAAGATCTGCATACAGATCCAGTCTCAAACACTAACTGGATGACCTATTCAAGTAGATTAACCCTTGCTTGCCTCAGTTTCCTCATATGAAAAGGAAATAACAATGGTATCTAAGTCCCTGTTGTAAAGATAAAAAAGATACTTGTAAACTTTGAAGAACTAAGTAAATACTTTTTAGTGTTGTCTGACTCTTCATGACTACATTTAAGGTTTTCCTGGCAAAGATACTGGTGTGTTTTGCTATTTTCTTCTGCTAATCAATTTAAAGATGAGGAAATCAAGGCAAACAAGGTTAAGTGACTTGCTGAGGGCTAGTGTCTGTGTGAGGTCATATTTGAATTCAGGAGGAGAAGTCTTCCTGATTTCAAGCCTAATATTTAATCCACCGTACCTCCTCGCTGCTCCAAATAAATACTAGCTCTTAGCTATTAATATCCTTTCAGGTTATCACCTGTTATACAAGTTAGTAGCCTGGAGCATTGAGAGTTTATTAGGGACAATAAGAATCAATGACATAGAAAGAGAACAAGGACAGAACCTTTGAATTCATTGACTTAGATCTCTAGTGGCTCAGGGGATAGGGCAAAGGTCTGGAATAAGGAAAGTCTGGGTGCAAATTTAACTTTGGATACTTACTAGCTGTGAGACACTGAGAAAATCATTTAACCTCTTTTTACTTCAGTTTCCACTACACTAAAATGAGGATAATAATTTATAAAGTGAAAATACCCAAAGAAAAGAATTACGCTCAATAAATATGGTTGAGGCTAAACTAGAATTAAAGAACTATAAGTCATAGTTATTACCTGACTTATTTTATATCTAGTTTCAATTCTAAAGTTCTTTGCATTAAGCTAGATATTTGCAGCAAAAATTTGGAAACAGTTAGGTTTCCTAACAGGTCGAGATGAAAAACTATAAACAATTCATATTAATATGAACTACAAATTTAAATGTGATCATAAATTTTCATTTTACTAAATTTTCTTAGTTGCTCCCATGCCAAATTTAAAAGAGCTAAATTGCCAAGAGAAAGTAGAAAAGAAAAAAGGTGAAAAACTATATGTCAAAGTAAAAAAAAATCATCCTTTAGACAGGTATGATTAAGACTAAAATATTCTAATATTATCATCTTCCATATGTTGATTTTCTAACAGTTCCTATAGAAACCTTTCACTTCTTTCTATATAATAAGACACTGCTTCTCTCTGGCTATGATTATAATTAAAACTTAAGCTTAGAACTCAATAAAATAATGTTTAAAATACTGACAGAAGTATAATGAAAAATTTCTCCATTATAACTAGAATGTTTTCCTGACAGAGAGATGATTTTATATTTTGAATATATTTGAACAATTCTACTATCATGTTCCTAAATTTTGACATTTTTTTCAATAGTACAGTCTTGTGCTCTACAGCCATGACATGAGTCATGGAACACCATAAGTTCTAAGGAATCAAAACCAAAGGTGACCCAAAGGACAATGGAGATATGCATGTAGATGTAACTAGACAATTGCATATTATCCCCAATGACTGCCATATAACTGGCATGAAATAGATCCCTTAGAAAATATATTAAATACAAAAGAGTTGGGCTGATCATATGAAAAGAACTAAGGATAATTGATTGGCAGGTATTAATGTTCATACTGGTACCACTGAAGGTAAAAGGTCTAGTGCAAAGCTGTAGGTGGTTCTTCTGGAGATTTTATGATTTATAGGAGTGCATGTGTAGGAATTTCCCAAGAAGTCAAGAATGGACTACAGTATAAACCATGAAAAGAAATAGCAATTTGGATGAGATGACAGGGCTATTAAATTATTAAAGTAAATCTCATATATTTGGTACCTTATATGATAACACAGATTGCTAAAGAATATGTCATTCTATAAATTTTCCCATTTCATATATTAGCCTGGCTTTAGGTGGTTTTATAAACTTTAGGATTCTATTGAGAAGCTAGGTGGTACAATAAATTAAGTACCAGGACTGGAGTCAGGAAGGCTCATCTTCCCAAGTTCAAATCTGGTCTCAGACAATTCCCAACTGAGAGACTCTGGGAAAGTCCATTCTCTCTGTTTGCCCCAGTTCCTCATCTATAGAATAAGCTGGAAGAGAAAATGGCAAACCACTCCATTATCTTTCCAAAGAGAACCCCAAATAGGTCATGAAAGTCAGACATGACTGAAATAACTAACCAACAATAACAGAATGATATAGAGATGTTTAGAAATGAATCATGATAATGAAGATGACAAGCCTAAGGGCTGTCACAGTGAGAATTGTGAAATAATTCTTGCTAGCCTGAGTACTGTTTTGTTTTTGTTGATGTGATTATGCTTGTTATCATAATGTGATTAAGATATTCAGTCCCATCATTATATCTATGGAGTTTATAATGCTAAGGGGTTGAAGATTCTTTATATGCATTTAAAGTCATATTATGTTGTAAATCAGACATGAGCAGCTAGAGTTGTGAATTACTGATATTCTGAATAACTATCTGCTGTATAATTTTTATAATCAGGACAATTTTGAGTAATGACTGCCATACAATAACTAGCTTTGAAATTTGTAGCCTTATTTAGCAGTATTCTTTAATTTAAGCCTATAAGGTACCAGTTTTATAACCTTCATAAGAGTCCAGCTCTCCAACCATGTTATTTTTTCCTTGACAAGATGGATGGCAAGCTTGCTCACATGACGTAGAAAAATTTGTGATGTATCTAATTGTCCTTATTCCCACAGTGATCTGCTCACAGTGGGCTCCCAGTAAACACTTAACTTGAATGAATAATTCAGAAAGTATCCATTGGGTATTCCATGCTTGATAATAAATCTAGGTATTCACTTTTGACACTGAGTTTATTTAACTCCCCTGGGAAGACCATGGTGGCAAGTGATGCAGAAAATGAGATAGTCATCATTATGTATGCTTTCAGAAATTACATTTTGCTTAATTTTATCAAGTTTATTCTTTTCTTGAGATTACACATGCACAAAGTGATGCTATTAAAGGAATTGAGTGAGTCTTATTCATTTTAGAATTTTGCTTTACAAAATAAGAGGCAAATGGCAAAACCTTCCATTTAAGTTTAGAATGTAAAAAATAAATTTTATTAGTAGAATTAATCAGTGCCATTTCTTGTGGCAACATCTGGGAGATTAAAGTCTTGGAAGCTCTCTGTCACTTTTTCTTTAAGGCATAAACAAAATATATTGATTTAAAAAATAGAGCAAAAAAGAACAAAAAAGAAAATAACGTACATAGATAAAAATTTAAAATATATGAAAGAAAAAGGCTAAAAAGGGAACATAAAGAAAAGGAATAATTTTGTTACTATCATCTTAATTTTAATATATACTTTACAACATTAGAGTATATAGCAAATTAGAATACAGTCTTGTTTGTTCTTCTTTGCATTATCAAAAGAAAAAGTAACATTCTTTCTGTTGTTGTCACAAGCGTAACAAAAATAGATTTTATTTTTTTAAAATCTGTATTCTAAATTCAATACTTGTTCTTTTTATTTTATTTTATTTTTTAAAATATTTTATTCTTTTAGAAAAATTTTCCATGGTTACATGATTCTTGTTTTTATTTTCCCCTTCACCACCACCCCCATATCCAACGCACATTACTACTAATTTTAACATGTGTGATCAACCAAGACTTATTTACATATTATTGATAGGTTGCATTGGTGTGGTCTTTTCAGGTCTACATCCTCAACCATGTATGCCTCAACTCATGTGTTCAAGTGGTTGTTTTTCTTCTGTGTTTTTCTACTCCTGCAGTTCTTCCTCTGAATGTGGGTAGCATTCTTTACCATAAGTGCCTCAGAATTGTCCTGGGTCATTGCTTTGCTGCCACTACAGAAGTCCATTACATTCTATTTTACCACAGTGTATCAGTCTCTTTGTACAATGTTCTTGTGGCTCTGCTCCTTTCACTCTGCTTCAATTCCTGTAGGCCTTTCCAGTTCACATGGAATTCCTCCAGTTTATTATTCCTTTTAGCACAATAGTATTCCATCACCAGCATATACCACAATTTGTTCAGCCATTCCCCAATTGAAGGGCATACCCTCATTTTCCAGCTTTTTGCCACCACAAATAGCGTGGCAATAAATATTTTTGTACAAGTCTGTTTATCTATGATATCTTTGAGGTACAAACCCAGCAATGTTATAGCTGGATTGAAGGGTAGGCAGTCCTTTAGAGCTCTTTGAGTATAGTTCCAAATTGCCATCCAGAATGGTTGGATCACTTCGCAACTCCACCAGCAATGCATTAATGTCCCAATTTTGCCACATACCATCTAACATTCATTACTCTCTCCTGCTGTCATTTTAGCCAATCTGCTAGGTGCGAGGTGGTACCTCAGAGTTGTTTTGATTTGAATTTCTCTAATTATTAGAGATTTAGAGCACTTTCTCATGTGCTTATTGATAGTTTTGATTTCTTTATCTGAAAATTGCCTATTCATGTCCCTTGCCCATTTATCAATTGTGGAATGGCTTAATTTTTTATACAATTGATTTAGCTCTTTGTATATTTGAGTAATTAAACCTCTGTCAGAGTTTTTTGTTATAAAGTTTTCTTCCCAGTTTGTTGTTTCCCTTCTGATTTTGGTCATATTGTTTTTGTTTGTACAAAACCTTTTTAATTTAATATAATCAAAATTATTTATTTTACATTTCGCAATTTTTCCTAACACTTCTTTGGTTTTAAAATTTTCCCTTTCCCATAGATCTGAAAGGTATACTATTCAATGGTCAGCTAATTTTCTTATAGTTTCCTTCTTTATATTCAAGTCATTGACCCATTCTGATTTTTATCTTGGTGTAGGGTGTGAAATGTTGATCTAAACCTAATCTCTCCCATATTGCTTTGCAATTTTCTCAGCAGATTTTTGGCAAATAGTGGATTTTTGTCCCAAAAGTTGGGCTCTTTGTGTTTATCATACATTGTCTTGCTAACTTCCCTTACCCCAAGTCTATTTCACTGATCCTCCCTCTGTCTCTTAGCCAGTACCATATTGTTTAGATGACTGTTGCTTTATAGTATAGTTTAATATCTGATACAGATAGGCCACCTTCCTTCATGTTTTTTTTATTATTTCCCTTGATATTCTTGATCTTTTGTTCTTCCAAATGAACTTTGTTATAGTTTTTTCTAATTCATTAAAAAATTTTTGGTACTTTGGTAGGTATGGCATTAAATAGGTAAATTAATTTGGGTAGAATGGTCATTTTTGTTATTTTAGCTCATCCTACCCATCAGCAATCAATGTTTTTCCAATTGTTTAGATCTAGTTTTAATTGTTTGGAAAGTGTTTTGTAGTTGTGTTAGTATAATTCCTGTGTCTGTTTTGGTAGATAGATTCCTAAGTATTTTATATTGTCTAGGGTGATTTTAAATGGTGTTTCTCTTTTTACCTCTTGCTGCTGTGATGTGTTGGAAATATATAGAAATGATGATGATTTATGTGCATTTATTTTGTATCCTGCAACTATGCTATAGTTGGTGATTATTTCTACTAGTTTTTTAGTTGATTCTTTAGGATTTTTTAAGTAGACCATCATATCATCTGCAAAGAGTCATAGCTTAGTCACCTCATTGCCTATTTTAATACCCTTAATTTCTTTTTCTTCTCTAAATGCTACTACTGGTGTTTCTAGTACAATGTTAAATAATAGAGGTGAGAGTGGGCATCCTTGTTTCATGCCTGATCTCATTGGGAAGGCTTCTAATTTATCCCCATTGCATATGATGCTTGTTGATGGTTTTAGATATATACTGTTTATTATTTTTAGGAAAGGTCCTTCTATTCCTATACTTTCTAGTGTTGTCAATAGGAATGGGTGTTGTATTTTGTCAAAGGCTTTTTCAGCATCTATTGAGATAATCATTTGGTTTTTGTTGGTTTGCTTATTGATATGATCAATTATGTGAATGGTTTTCCTAACATTGAACCATCTTTGCATTCCTGGTATAAATCCCATCTGATCATGATAGATAACCCTCTTGATTACTTGCTGGAGTATTTTTGCTAGTGTTCTATTTAAGATTTTTGCATCTATGTTCATTAAGGAGATTGGTCTGTAGTTTTCTTTCTCTGTTTTTGATCTACCTGACTTTGGAATCAGTACCATAGTTGTATCATAAAAGGATTTTGGAAGAACTCCTTCTTTACTTATTATGTCAAATAGTTTTTATAGTATTGGAATTAGTTGTTCTTTGAAGGTTTGATAGAATCCACTTGGGAATCCATCTGGTCTTAGGGATTTTTTCTTAGGGAGTTATTTGATGGATTGTTTAAATTCTTTTTCTGATTTGAGATTTTTTTAAGTATACTATTTCTTCTGTTAATTTAGGCAATTTATATTTTTGTAAATATTCATCCATATCACCTAGATTGCTATATTTATTGCCATCTCATTGGGAAAAATAGTTTTTAATCATTGCCTTGATTTCCTCTTCATTAGAGGTAAGGTCAACCTTTTCTTCTCTGAAACTAATGATTTAGTTTTCATCTTTCCTTTTTTTAAATTAGATTGACAAGTACTTTGTCAATTTGTTTGTTTTTTAAAGTACCAGCTTCTACTCTTATTTATTAATTCAATAGTTCTTTTCTTTTCAATTTTATTGATTTCTCCTTTAATTTTTATAATCTCAAATTTGGTCTTTAGCTGGGGATTTTTAATTTGTTCCATTTCTAGTTTTTTAATTAGCATGCCCAGTTCATTGATCTTTGCCCTGTCTAATTTTTTAAAACATACACTCAAGGATATAAATTTCCCCCTGAGTACTACCTTAGCTGCACCCCACAGAGTTTGGTGGATATCTCATTATTTTCATTCTCTTCAATGATATTATTGATTGTTTCTATGATTTCTTCATTAACTAACTGGTTTTGGAGAATCATATTATTTAATTTCCAATTAGTTTTTGATTTGCCTGTCCAGGTCTCCTTACTATTTATTAATTTTATTACATTATGATCTCAGAAGGTTACATTTATTGTTTCTGCTCTTTTGCATTTGTTTGGTATGTTTCTATCCCCTATTACATGGTCAGTCTTTGTGAATGTACCATGTGCAGCTGAAAAGAAGGTGTATTCCTTTTTGACCCTATTTATTTTTCTCCACCTATCTATTAAATCTAATTTTTCGAGGACTTCATTCACCTCTCTTACCTCTTTCTTATCTATTTTTGGTTTGATTTATCTAAATCTGAAAGAGGAATATTTAGATCTCCCACTAGTACAGTTTTACTATCTATTTCCTTCTTGAGCTCTGCCAGTTTCTCCTTTAGGAATTGGATGCTTTACCATTTGTTGCATACATATTGAGTACTGTTATTTCCTCATTGTCTATACTGCCTTTTATGAGGATGTAATTTCCTCCCCTGTCTCTTTTAATCATATCTATTTTTACTTTGGCTTTGTCAGAAATCATGATTGCCACTCCTGCCTTCTTTTTCTCATTTGAAGCCCAAAAGATTTTGCTCCAGCCCTTTACCTTAAACCCGTGTATGTCCACCTGCCTCATATGTGTTTCTTGTAGACAACATATGGAAAGATTTTGGTTTCTAATCCACTCTGCTATTTGCTTCTGTTTTATAGATGAGTTCATCCCATTCATATTCAGAGTTATGATTATCAGTTGTGTATTCCCCAATATTTTGGTATCCTCTCCTAGTTCTACCCCTTCTTCTTACACTATTTCCTTTTTAAACCATTGGTTTGTTTTAGACCAGTCCCCCTTGTCCCCTCCTTTGATTTACTTCCCTTTCCACCCCCTCCCTTATTATTCCTCTCTTTTCATTTTAAAGGCTTAATGAATTCCCTCCCCTTTCCTCCCTTCCCTTTTTTGACCTCCCCATTCCCCTGCTCCTCTTGGTTAATCCCTTCTGACTTTCTCAGTAGGGTTAGATAGAATTCTATATCCCAATGCATATAGCTACTCTCCCTCTCAGGGTTAATTCTGCTGACAGTAAGGTTTAAATATTACCTCTTAATGCTCTCTTCTTCTCCTTGTTAGAATAGCATTCATCCCTTCCCCTTCCATGCCATCTTTGTGTGGTATAGAACATACTATTTTTCTTATTTATTCAAGTTTCTCTTGGTGTCATCTACTATTCACCCCTCTCTTTTTTTCCTCCACCCCATCTCATCTTAGACCATTTAGTGCTCCAATTCTGTTCTTTAGAGACTGCTTTTCTGCTATAATCTTTTGATTTTCCTTTTCGATTTGGTCTATTCTCTTTTTCATGGTTTCCTCCAATTTGCTTATCATTTTGTTTGATTTAGGCGCATCTTTCTCCAATTGGGAGTTTCTGTCTTTTTACCTGTTAATTTCCTTTTGAGCTATTTCCCACTTCTCTTGCCAAATCTCTTCCAGATTTCTCATGATCTCAGATTTGAAATCTTAAAGAGCTTGTGTCCAATTTTCATTTTTTGGGGAAGGTTTGGATATGATTACTTGTTTGTTCCCTTCTGCTGTTTGCTCTGTTGTCTGGAGTTTTTCTGTGTAGAAGTTGTTGAGTGTTAAAGATTTCTTCTTGATCTTTCTCTTTTGGGATTCTTGTGACTGGATTGCCTTTATTAGCCAGGCACCCTCTCAGCTTTATCTTGTACACTGGCTTTGGCACTGTAGGTGGTGTGTGGTGGAGGGGGTTGCTCAGCTTGCTTTTTAGTGAGAGCTATTTCACCCCTTTATAGAAATGAGATAGCTGGATCCCAGGTACCTTCAATGCTGTGCCCTGTTGTGGGGTCCCTTCATTCATCTGGATTTGTTTTTATGTCCTCTTGAGGAGTACTATAAGTGTGGGTTAGGATAGGTTAAGCAGCTGCTTTTTACTCTGCCCCCATCTTAACCTTGAAGCCAAGACTTGTTCTTGAGAAAAAAATGTCAAAACAGGCAGAAATCCCTCATTCCCTTAGCTTTTTCTTTCCTTATATGACATTTTTATGTAATGTTTAAAGATTCTTGAACATATGAAAATTTTACATAATAAAGAATAATTCCCCAACTCATGGCTACATATAAGTTAACAATTTGCTTCATAAATGCAAAACAGTGAAAAATTTCAGATATAGCCTTAAAAAATCAGTTTTCTAAAAATCATTCAGTCTTTCAATGACCACTTTCTTCAAGTGTTCTACCATCTAGGACAATTCCTTCAGTATGGATCAATCATAGGCATCTTGTTCTTGACCTTAGTTTAGTCAATAGGTTTCAAAGTAGGACAATTTTTAAATATTTTCTTCATATTGCCAAAAGGGGAAGGGTTTTCTCCTTCTGCAATTTATTACAGAGTTTGTGTTTCTTTGGCAATCATTAGATTGATATATAAAAAAAGAAATAGCATAGATTCCAGATTAACATGGCGGCAGAGTAAAAAGCAGCTCTTAACCTCTCCTGACCGAAACATTCAAGACTCCTGAAGGGGACATAAAAACAAGTCCAGACGAACGGAGGAACCCCACAACAGGGTGCAGTGTGGAAGGTATGTGGAATTGGGACATTCCCATGCTATAAAGGGGTGAAATAGCTCTCACTAAATGGTGGGTTGAGCAACCACCCTCCCCAACCCCTCCACACACACCAACTATAGCGCCAAAGCCAGCTAAAAAGAAATAGAGCAAGTTTGGAGCACCCATTGAGTCATTGGCAGCTCCAGGGCCTGTTCCTGAGAGCAGCAAGATTTAGGACCCCAAAAAGCTAAAGAACGCACACGAACTCTGAGTGTGGACATGGAGCGCAGGTGCAGGCAGAGGCGTGGGTGGAGGCAGACACATCCTCAGGCTAAGGCTGTGAAACCCTGAGTGGGGAACCAGTGCAGACGGGTATACGACTGTGGAAACAGCACCCTGAGACTTGTAAAGAAACCTCCTGCAGAGGATCAAGCAAGAGGGTCCACCAGGGGGCTTGACCCTGGAAAAAACCAGACCTCACACCTCAGGAGCCAAAAGACCGCAGACAGTCGCTGAGCGTGAGGATAAAGCTGAGAAACTGCTGGGCTAATGATGGCTACCCAGACTCAGGAAGTTCAGAAGAGAAAGATTAACAAAAAGAAAAAGAAGTCTTTAACACTCGACAACTTTTACACAGAGAAAATCCAGACAACCAAGCAAACAGAGGAGGAGAACAAACAAGCATCCGGACCCTCCTCAAATAAGGAAAACGGGTCAACAGCTATGGAAGAGTTCAAAACTGAGATTTTGAGGAAGATGGAAGAGATCTGGCAAGAAAATAATAGTTTAAAAGGTAAAAATCTTGCAATTGGAAAGTGAGGCTCAGAAATCAAATGAACTGATAAGCAAATTGAACACCAGAAATGACCAGATTGAAAAGGAAAACCAAAAGATTATAGTAGAAAACCAGTTCCTAAAGGCTAGAATTGAGCAATTAGAAGCTAATGATCTCACAAGACAACAAGAACAAATAAAACAAAGTCAAAAGACTGAAAAAATACAGGGAAACATGAAAAAACTCAATGAGAAAGTGACAGACCAAGAAAACCGGTCTAGAAGAGACAATTTGAGAATCATTGATCTTCCAGAAAAACCAGAAATTAATAGAAACCTGGACTCCATACTAAAAGAAATTATTCAGCAAAATTGCCCTGAATCCTACAACAAGAGGGCAATATGGACATTGAAAGGATCCATGGATCACCCGCGACATTTGATCCAGATAAGAAAACGCCCAGGAATATAATTGCCAAATTCAAGAGCTTCCAAGTAAAAGAAAAAATCTTACAAGAAACGAGAAAGAGACAATTCAAATATCAAGGAGCACCAATCAGGATCACATAGGATCTGGCAGCCTCCACGCTAAAAGATCGCAAGGCTTGGAATACGATATTCAGAAAGGCAAGAAAACTGGGCCTTCAGCCATGGATCAACTACCCATCAAAATTGACTATATATTTCCAGGGGAAAGTATGGGCATTCAACAAAATTGAAGATTTCCAAGTATTTGCACAGAAAAGACCAGGGCTAAATGGAAAGTTTGATATCCAACCACAAAAATTGAGAGAAACATGAAAAGGTAAATAAGAAACAGAGGGGAAAGAAAGAAAACTCATAATTTTTAAATTTGCCTTTTTAAGGGCCTCAGTAAGATCTAATTATCTGTATTCTTACTTAGAGAAATGCTATGTATAATTCTCTGTAGTGAACTCTATTCACTATTATAGTATTCACTATTATAGTAATCAGAAGAATAATTCACAGGGAGAGGGTAGAACACTAAATAATCTAAGATGACATGGGGGATGGGAAAGAGGGGGTGAATAGTAGGGGACACCAAGAGAAACTTGAGTGAATAAGAAAAATAGGATATTCTATTACACACAAAGAGGGCATGGGAAGGAGAGGGGACAAATACTATTATAAGAAGGAGAGGAAGAGAGCATTAAGAGGTAATAATCAAACCTTACTCTCAGTGTAATCAACCTGGAGAGGGAAGAGAAGCTATACTATCCACTGGGACATAAAACTCTTATCTAACCCTTCTGAGAAAGTCAGAAGGGATAAACCAAGGGGAGCAGGGGAGTGGGGAGGTCAAAAAAGGGAGGGGAGAAGAAGGTGGAGGGAATTCATTAGGCTTTTAAAAACAAAAAGAGAGGGAAAAATAAGGGAGGGGGTAGAAAGGGAAGTTAATCAAGGGAGGGGATAAAAGATAGCAGCTTAATAGCAAACCACTGGTTTAAAAGGAAATAGTATAAGAAAAAAGGGTAGGAATAGGGGAGGATACGAAACTGTCAGCAAATGCACAACTGATGATTATATCTCTGAATGTGAATGGGATGAACTCGCTCATAAAACAGAAGCAAATAGCAGAGTGGATTAGAAACCAAAATCCTACCATATGTTGTCTACAAGAAACACATATGAGGTGGGTGGACATACACAAGTTTAAGGTTCAGGGCTTGAGCAAAATCTTTTGGGCATCAAAAAAGAAAAAGAAGGCAGGAGTGGCTATTATGATTTCTGACAAAGCCAAAGTAAAAATAGATATGATTAAAAAAAGACAGGGAAGGTCATTACATCCTGATTAAAGGCAGTATAAACAATGAGGAAATAACACTGCTGAATATGTTTGCACCAAGTGGCATAGCATCCAAAGTCATAAAGGAGAAACTGGCAGAGTTCAAGAAGGAAATAGATAGTAAAACCATACTAGTGGGAGATCTAAATATTCCTCTTTCAGATCTAGATAAATCAAACTAAAAATAAATAAGAAAGAGGTAAGAGAGGTGAACGAAGTCCTAGAAAAATTAGATTTAATTGATATGTGGAGAAAAATAAATAGGGACAAAAAGGAATACACCTTCTTTTCAGCTGTTGTTATAGGGCATAGAATCATTACAAACAAATGCAAAAGAGCAGAAATAATAAATATAACCTTCTCAGATCATAATGCAATAAAAATAATAATTAGTAAGGGCACCTGGACAGGCAAATCAAAAACTAATTGGAAATTAAATAATATGATTCTCCAAAACCAATTTGTCAAAGAAGAAATCAGAGAAACAATCAACAATTTCATTGAAGAGAATGACAATGATGAGACATCCTACCAAACTCTGTGGGATGCAGCCAAGGCGGTACTATGCAGCCAAGGCAGTACTCAGGGGGAAATTTATCAACATCTTTTGAATGTAATGGACCTCTGTACCAGCAGCAATACAATGACCCAGGACAATTTTGAGGGATTTATGGTAAAGAACGCTACCCACATTCAGAGGAAGGACTGCAGGAGAGGAAGCATATAAAAAAAAAACAACTGCTTGAAGGCATGGGTCGGGGTGGACATGATTGAGGATGTGGACTCGAAACTACCACACCAATGCAACTACCAACAATTTGGAAATAGGTCTTGATCAAGGACACATGACAAAACCAGTGGAAATGTGCATAGGCCATGGGTGGGGGGAGAGGGGGGGGTGAAGGGGAAAGTAGGAGCATGAATCATGTAACCATGTTAAAAATGAATATTAATAAATGTTTAAATTTAAAAAAAAATAGAAATACACTACATCACAAAATCACAAGTTTTTAAGGTGGAAGGGATTTCAGTAGTAATTTAATCCTATCTATTTTCTAAAATTAGCTGCCATATCAAACAAATAGTAATCTGTTTGGTCTTTGAATATCACCCAGGAGGTGGAATCTACTATATGCCAAAGTATATTCAATTAGCTTTTGAGCTACTGGAGCTTATATACCTACTGAGCTTATATATAACTCTTATCATTTGGAAGGTTTTTCTGATGTTAAGTCTAAATTCTAAACCATATTTCACATGTAATCTGAACAAGGCAGAATAAAGAAGCTCTCTACCTGTTTCATAATTTAGCAATATTTTATTGCACCAAGGAACAGTTATATGTTAACATTGATTCTCTTTCCTTAAATATAGCTTTCAAAACTCCAGCAACAATATCTTTTTAGTGTCCTCAGGTATCTTTATGTGTCTCATCTCATTTTGAAATTTAACATTCCTGAATTCATTCTTTTTTAAAATGTTTTATTTTTTCCAATTAAATGTAAACATTTTTAGCAATCGTTTTTAAATTTTGTGAGCTCCAAATCTCTCCCTCCCTTCTCTGCCCTCTTCTCTCATTTATAAGGAAAGCAATTTGCTATAGGGAATAGATGTGCTATCATACAAAACATATTTCCTTTTTATTCATGTTGTGAAAGAAAACATAAAAAAGAAAAAAAAAATTAAACTTTGCCTCAATATGCATTCAGACTCCATCAGTTCTTTCTATGAAGATAGATAGCATTTTTCATCATTAATCCTTTAGGATCATTAGATAACTGAATTTCTGAGAGTAGGTAGGTCCTTTTCAGTTAATAATATTTTAGATATTTCATATTGTGAAGTATTGCCATTACTGTATATTAAGTTCTCTTGGTTCTTCTCATTTTGGTTTATCTCAATTCATCTAAGTCCAGTTTTTTTGAAAGACTCCTGCTGATTATTTCTTGTAGCACAATAATATTTCATCACAATAATATACTACAAATTCTTCAACCTTTCCCTAATTGATGGGTATCCCTTCAATTTCCAAATTTTTGCTATTATAAAAATTACTGTTATGAATATGTTTTTATATATAGATCCTTTTCCTTTTTAAAAAATATTTTTGGGAATCAGAACAAGTAATCATTTTGCTGTGTCAAAGTTGGTAATGTACTATTTTATCACCTTTGGGGCATAGTTCTATATTGTTCTTTAGAATGGTTGGTTCAGATAATGAGTTCTTGTTTATCCAAAACTATGATCACTTACTACATTGAATCATGTACCTAATGTACTCCACAAATACACCCTTTTATTTTTTTAGCCTGATTCAGATTGTTTTGGTGAATTCTTCTTTATAATACAGTCTGATATCTTGTGTGGTTAAGCTAATTTCCTTAAAAATATTTTTTTCATTGATTCTCAGGATATTCTTGACCTTTTGTCTTTCTAGATGGATGTTGTTAATATTTTTCTAACTCTATACAATTTTTTCATAGTTTTGTGTATTGCTGAATAAATAAATTTAGACAGAATTGTTCTTATTATATTGGCTCAGCCTACCCATGACAAATTAATATCTTCCCATTTGTCCATATTTAACTTTATTTTGTGTGAAAAATACTTTATAAAAGTGTTAATGTGGTTCTTGAGTTTGTCTAGGCAGATAGTATCCCAAGTATTTTATATTGGCTACAGTTATCTTAGGTGGAATTTCTCTTTATCCCTCTTGTTGCTTGACTTTGTTGGTAACATTGAAATGCTCATTCTGTGGTCTCATTTTATATCTTGCAATTTTTCTAAAACTTAATTATTTCCATTAGTTTTTAGTTGATTCTTTAAAATTATCCAAGTATCATCATATCTGCCAAGAGTAATAGTTAAGTTTCCTCATTGCCTATTCAAATTCCTTTCATTCCTCTTATCACTAAACTAACATTTCTAGTACAATATTGAATAATTTTAGTGGTAATGGGCATCCTTGCTTCACCTCTGAGCTTACTGAGAAGACTTCTATTTGGTCTCCATTACAAATAATGCTTACTGGTAGTGTTAGAAAGATACTATTTATCATTTTAAAGAAAGCTCCATTTATTCCTATCTTCTCTAGTGTTTTTATTGTTATGTTTTGTCAAGAGCTTTTTTTGTCATCATATGTATCCTTGGTCTAAATCTTACCTGTTTAAAATGTAATGATTTTTATGATATGTTGCTATAATCTCTTTACTACTATTTTATTAAAAACTTTTGAATTGATTCATTGTGGAAATTGGCTTATATAATTCTTTCTCTATTCTTTTTCTTTTCCTGGTTTAGGTATCAGAACCATATTTGTGTCATGAAACAAATTTGGTAGAATTCCTTCTTTGCCTATTTTTCCAAATACTTTATATACTATTTGATTAATTATTCTTTAAATATTTTGTAGTACTCACATGTTAATTCATCTGGTCCCAGTGATGTTTTCTGAGGGATCTCAACGTTGGCTAGTTAATTTTTTTTTTCTAATATGGAGTTTGTTAAGTATTCAAATTAATCTTCTGTTAAGCTGGGTAATTCATATTTATGCAGGTTTTCTTCCATTTCACATAGTTTGCAAGATTTATTGGCATATAGTTGGTCAAAATAGTTTCTAATAATTGCTTTAATTTCATCTGCATTGGTGGTGAATTCATTCTTTTCATTTTTGTTATACCAAAATTTATTCTTTTTTTTACATTTTATTTATTTATTTATTTGTTTATTGTTTTTTTTAAACCCTTGTACTTCGGTGTATTGTCTCATAGGTGGAAGATTGGTAATGGTGGGCAATGGGGGTCAAGTGACTTGCCCAGGGTCACACAGCTGGGAAGTGGCTGAGGCCGGGTTTGAACCTAGGACCTCCTGTCTCTAGGCCTGACTCTCACTCCACTGAGCTACCCAGCTGCCCCTATTTATTTTTTTTAAATCCTTAACTTCTGTGCATTGGCTCATAGGTGGAAGAGTGGTAAGGGTGGGCAATGGGGATCAAGTGAGTTGCTCAGGGTCACACAGTTGGGGAAGTGTCTGAGGCCGGCCTTGAACCTAGGACCTCCCGTCTCCAGGCCCAACTCTCAATCCACTGAGCTACCCAGCTGCCCCACCAAAATTTATTCTTAGAAAAATCATCCATCATTTTTATAGCCATATTTTGTAACTTGTCATTGTTTCCATCTTCTGTTCATGTCTTTGTTAAAAAAATTCTAGAAAGTCTGAATTCTTCAAGCATCCTCCCATGTCTTCAGATAACTTGTTCTTATTCCTTTTCAGAATTACTTTCTTTGTATTTGCATCATTTTGGACAGTTTCCCATCCCCTTGAGCTTACTTCCCATTCTCTAAGCCTTTTGAAATATGCTCTTCTCAGATGGAGAGGGCATGCCAGACTATGCCTGACTATTCTTTCCTTTATCTCAAATTCTATGAGGGAGTGACCATTTCAACTAATATTCCCATCATTTCTATCCCTTTCGGGATAAAATCCCCCTTTGAGAGATCCTCTTTTTTAAAAAAATCAATAATGAGTTAATCAAACAGGCCAAGAAGTTATTGATTTGTGTGTGTGTGTGTGTGTGTGTGTGTGTGTGTGTGTGTGTGTGTGTGAGAAAGGGGGGGGGAGGAGGAAGAGAGAGAGAGAGAGAGCTAATATTAATGTGTCCTTCCATTTTTCAGTTCTAAATTAAGAACAGTACTTGAGAGCTATCTACCTTAATTATTCAGATATTCCAATGACTCTGCCTTCTTATCAATGAGATAATGTGCATATTATAAACCAGTCATTCATACCCAACCTGTGTAATCTTCATTTTTACACTTACTTCCAAAAGTTTGTCACTGTGTATCCATGCCATGGGAATTTCCTTGCTTTCTCTTGATGTCGGGTGGATAACACAAACAGATTGTCAGCTGATTATCCTTTGCCCTCCTTCTGTGACCTATCTCCCACTCCTCCATCTTGTATGTTTCAGGTATCATTCCATTTTTTGCCTTTTCTGCATCCTTTTTCATTTGCAAGGTGTATTAGCCTGCTTGTGCCCTCCATTTCATCTCTCTATTGCTGTCTGAATGATCCTCACTTTCAATTCTTTAGAGACTGTAGTATTGTATAAATAGAAACCACATGACTTCACTATACCAGTTATAGGTCATTGTTTTGGTAAGTAATAAAAGAGAATATAGAATAAAAGCAGTGCACAATTCCCCAAAAGCAATCAGATTACTTTTCTCTTCCTTTTGTGAAACTCTTCGCCAAACTCCTTATTCACAAATGGCATCTATCCAAAATATAGTTATTTAAGGACAAGATTTATGAAGTATCATCCAATTACATGTCATCCTTTGATGCAAAATCATTGTTTATTAATGTATTTTTTTGTGTGTATAATAAGGTCAATCTCTTTTGACTGATTATGTTTATGACTAGTGTTGAGGAAGTGGGATCGATTTATTCAAGAGAATTTTGGATAGGAAAACAGGAGCACCAGTAGAACCTCCCCATATATAGAAAATATGTGGTGTAGAAGGTCAGAATGTTTTATCCCAGAAGTAAGTCCCAGCATCTCCCACATGGATGCCTCCAAATTAGGTAATCTAGGCACAAATTAAGCTAAGCTCCTATACCATTGATGTATCGTGGATTAGAGTAGCAATCTAAAGTCAGAAAGAGCCAAGTTCAAATCTAGCCTCAATATATTTACTAGCTGTGTGACTCTAGGCATTAGCCTCTGTATACCTCAGTTTCCTCATTTTAAAATGGGGATAATAGTAGCACATATATCGCAGGGTTGTGTGAATAAAATGAGGAAATATTTTAATACACTTAACACAGTGTCTGGCACAGAGTGCATGTCTACTGTGTGCTGGGCACTTTGTGCAAATTATGCAAATATTTTTGATTCCTTATTTGTGTTTTTTCCTTTATCACCCCAAATTAATTAAATAATTACTTTATTCCAGGCATTATTAATGTATTGGTGATATTAATACAAAAGTTAGATAATCCCTGACCATGAGGAACTGACATTTGACTAAATGAGTACAATATATTCACAGATAAGTAAATACAAGATATATACAATGTAAGTACACAGATTTTTTTTAGGTGGGTGGCAGAGAGGATAACAACTGGAGATCTTCAAAAGATGTCTTGAAAAATATAGCACTTGAATTGAATCTTCAAGGGATTTAGAGGAGGAGATTAGAAGGGTACATGGGGAACAATCTGTGCAAATATTTCATGAAGGGAGATGGAAAGCCATTAAAAGGAAAAACAAATAGATCAAGAGAGTTGACATCACCTCCCTGACCTATTCAGTATTAATTTTCTTGAGATTATGTTTATTCTCTCTTGCTTTATTTATTTCTTTTGTCAATTTCTGATTTTGGATAAAAGTGCAATTACAAAGTGTCCTTGCCCTCTCCACTTCAAATCTGTCATTCTCTTGACATTAATTTGTTGAAAACATTAACAAGAAATGTTTTCCTTCCACTTCTTTATATATTCCTCAAAACTCTAAGATACAGAATATCAACTTTTTAAAATCTATTTACTTTCAGTAAATCTTCCCTTAACTTTATTCAAAATGAAAACAAATAAATTCTAGAGTTTACCATGAGTATGTATGAAAGACAAGCACTGCTTGGTTATGATTAAAATAAGCATTAATTAATTTCATTAATTTATTAAATATTTTCTATAACATCTTCTTGACTCCTTATACCTCCTGGAAATATATACCTATACTGAGATCTTCTATTCCAGGATAAGCAAGAAGAGGAGAGTAAAAAAAATAAGAAAAAGATTTTGCAATTTAATGAATCAAATGACAAATTAATAGAATAATAATTGTTTTAATGAACAAAATAGCAGTGATGATATAAAATAAAACCTACGAGACACATCTAAAGTAGTCCTCACAAAAAAATGCATATGCTGGAAAACAGAGCACATGATAAAAAAAAATCTAAGAAGAGGGTGAGTAAGAAATTTAAAAAAACAGAAAAAATTAAAATTGCAACTGTAATTCTGATAATTGAATAGAATTTGATGAATATCAACAAAAACCTCAAATATCTAAATTTATAAAACAAGAAAAATTATTTGAATGACAACCTAAAAGATTAAAATGTTCACAATAAAAGTTTGAAAGTTTGGAGGAGGGGAAGATAATCCTTGGTCATTTAGATTTTCAATAAATCGATCAACTAACAAGTATTTATTAAACCCCTACTTTGTGCCAGGCATTATGCTGTCTGCCAGGAAAAAAAATTAAACAAAGGTAAACAAAAACTATCTTTACCCTGAAGGAACTAATAGTTTATCAGGTAAAATAAAAATACATGTTTGGTATATAAAACAAAAATGTGGTGGTGTTGCTGTTGTTGTTTTTTCCCTGAGGGAGAAGATAAGAGTCAATGATAAAGGCATCATATAGAAGGTGGGACTTAATCTCTTTTGAAGGAAATTGTGGATTCTAAGAGGTGGAGGTAAGAAGGGAGTTTATCTGGGCATGGGAAACAACCAGTGAAAAGTTAGAGATGATCAATGGACCATCATTAAAAGATGAATTAGAAGTCTAATTTGCCAGGACTATAACGTCCATGGATGGGTGTAATGCATAATAATTCTAGAAAGGTAGGTTGAGGTCACACCAAAAGAATATTTGGATTTCAAATAATAAAGATTTCATTTGATCCTAACTGTTAAAGGACAAATTAGGATGGCAAAAGAACTTAAATCTATGTAGTATGAAAATTCAGTGAAGTAAATGAGAATATTTTATAGAGAGAAGACAAAATAGCTACTTCCAAATATTGGAAAGTCTGTTATGTAGAAGAGAGATTAGAATTATTTTTGTTAAACTCTTATTATGGTCAGCACAGTAGATAGAAATTGTAGAATCAAATTAAAACTTTATGTCAGAAAAAATAAAAACAAAAACAAAAATAAAAATTTCCTAACATTTTAAGACTACCTTGCCAGATAACAAAGACCTTCAGAGAGGAAAACCCTTAGGTAATGGCTTTGTGATAACTCACTGGATTTGTTCTAGTAGGTTCTTTTTTTGTAAGCATTGGAGTAGAGGACCATTAATGTACCATGTGAATTCTGAGTCATTTAATTCTATTATCTTCCAGATGCTTAATTTAGAGAGAAGAGCTTGCGGGTTGAATTAAGTATAAAATATTACAGGGTCTTACTAATAATATACAAAGGAACGCAAAAGTAATTAGTCTAACAATTGACAGAGGAAAAGGGAGGAAAAAGTGGTTGAGCAGTGATTATCCATATTATGACATGAAGTTGTATGGATTGAAGTTAAATTGATTTTTTCTCAAATATTCACACACACACACTCGCGTAATACCTCTTGAACACAGAATGAAGTTGAATAATAAGTTGGATATAGAGATGAAAAGGACAATTTTTTGTGTTTATAAAAATGAAAATCTTTTACATGAATGAAATCAATAGGCCAAAATCAGAAGGAAGTCATTTAACAGGAGCAAAAAGTTATATCTAGTAGATTTTTGGTTTTCCACATAATAAGTGTTTTTTTTCATATGTTCATGTCTATTGACTACTAAATTCATAAGAAGATAAAGAGATAATAAGAAAACTTCAAAGAATAGAGGCAGAAATGAAGAAAAAGAAAGCACTAACTTGTTTGGAGTAGAAGGTTCCTGCTGATGAAATTATTGTGAGCTAAAACTAAAAATATAGGTTGGAGAGAGATAATAATAATTATAATTGTAGTAATATTAACATGGCACTTACTATTTACCAGGTAATGTGCTAAGTGCTTAACAATTATTATCTCATTTAATCCTCACAACAATTCTACTTCTGGGAGGTAGGTACTATCATTATCCCCATTTTACAAATGAAGAAACTAAGGCAAACTCAAGTTAAGTCCAGAGCCCTATCTGAATAAGTATCTGGTGTTAAATTTGAACTCAAGTCTTCCTGACTCCAGACCCTGCTGTGACGATAGAAATCACTCCCTAAGTTTGTCCTACTCCGCACCCCATTTTTTGCGTGCATACATTGCGGTATATATAGGGCACCAAGAATAAAAGGTGTGGAGTAGGGCTCACACTCTCTCTGTCTCTCTGTCTCTCTGTCTCAGCACTTGAGGGCTTTGCGGGCTAAGTGGCTTGGCAGGCTTTGGATTTCAGCTTAGGGTATCTTTTCTAGATAGGTGAGATTTTCTGTCCTCTTCCTACATTTCTTTTTTCCCCCTGTATCTCCATTTTTTAAAATTACATTATTGAGAGCTACTGATAGACTCCCGACTTGAGAATTGATTTTATAACAGCAACCACAATATTTTATTAGCATTACATTTAATAATTTTACTTTCATTTATTACACTGCCTTCTACCCACTTGTACCACCTAAGTGTTTTGAAAAGGAGATTCATCTTTATCCTCTGGGAAGCAAGGATCCATAGAAGGTTTATGACCAAGGGCATGGTATGATGAAAATATGATTTTAGAAACATAAGTCACATACCATGTACAAGATAGATTGAGATACAAAGAAACTAGCAGACTAATTAGAAGGTTGCCTCATTAACTGAAGTATGAGATGATAGGAATCTGAACTAAAGCTGTAACACTGCAAATATTTAAGCAGATTTTGTAAATGAATTATTATTCTTTACTAGGCCATTTTGTAAATCTATATTTTTCACATATAAGCAAAATATATAATTGGTTTAGGGGAATATCTCTAAGAAATGATCCAAGCATATGCCTACTCCTACCCCTTTTTGTGCTACTCTCATAGCAGACAAAACAATTCCTAAATACTTCTGAGAAATTGGTATACATGGCCAGATTTTCAGTAAAAATTGTAGAAATCTGATATTATCATCTGTAGAAATTGTCCACATACATAGAAAAGATAACAATTGTAAGAAATGTACATTGTGATTATTTTAAAATGAGATTTCTCTAGAATTACAATAACATCCTATTTTGTCTTTAAAAATCTTTTCAGAGCAGTTGATTTAAGTTGATCTAATTATTTGATATTTATGTGACTGAATTCACTTCATTTTTAGAAACCTACTGTAATTATTGGTCTTCCTGAGCACAGAATATAGAATTGTCTTCTGTGCCTCTTTTGAATTCTTCTTGACTACAAGCAGTCCCATTCAAAAGCAAATTCAAAAGCAGATGAAGAAAAATGTATGATTCAATATTTTTATTTAATGAGAATATTTGTGTTTTCTAAGTAAGGGAGAGGGAAGAAACAATATATCTCTAAAGATTCAGCCAGGAAAAAAATACCAGACTTTTAAGAGGTCACACATTCCACAAACAGATCATCTCCAGCTGAAATATAGGATCTGTTCTTATCTTCAGATACTGAGAAAATGATTATAGCTATGAGATGTTTTTGGAAGGGTCTAGATCGTAATTTTTGTATGCTTTTTTCCTTATGTTTCCAGGAAAGATTCTCAAACCATATGAGAAGTATAATGGCAAGAGTGCAAGCTTCAGAGTCAGGAGGCCTAAATTTGGATATCATCAAGGCACATGTGTCTTACGAGTTAGGTGACCCCTAGAAAGCAATTTGGTTTCCTCATCTATGGAATGAAAAAAAAAATAATACTCTGCATTCTTGTGGATAAAGTGTTGTACATGATGTAAAGGTAGAACAATGGAGAAACAAAGATATATAAAAATAAGAAGAAATAAACGTGTTAAAGTCAGACTGGATTGCATATATAACTTAACTAACTTCTCAAAAATCTAAATCACTGCATATATTAATGAAAATGACACTGTATCTAATCCCAGTACTAAATCCATCTTTTTTTTAAACCCTTAACTTCTGTGTATTGGCTCCTAGGTGGAAGAGTGGTAAGGGTGGGCAATGGGGTCAAGTGACTTGCCCAGGGTCACACAGCTGGGAAGTGTCTGAGGCCAGATTTGATCCTAGGACCTCCAGTCTCTAGGCCTGACTCTCAATCCACTGAGCTACCCAGCTGCCCCCTAAATCCATCTTCAATAAACCTGTTTCAGTTAATTGAATAATAGTAACTACTGGAAGAGAACAGGGATAGGACTGATCCGTTAATATAAAGAACCCTCAGGTAAGAAAACACTCTACCAAGCTAGGCTGGCACCATCTCTACAACTTATCATCTTAGAAAGCTGCCAAGAGCACTGAGACATTAATGACAAACTAACTTAAGCTAATGATGTAAGCTAACATGATTAGCATGTGTTGAGGTGAACTAGGAAACAAGGTTAAAGGAAGAACAATTAGGTGTCATTAACTAATGGCATATAGTTTCTAAATGAGTTTTTTTGTGGATTTTGTGCCTTCTTACCTCAAATATCTCAGAATGAAATTATGCTGAGATCTTTGGGATTTAAGTGAGTCACATATCCAGCAAGGCTTTTATGAATAACATATTTTACTTTCACATTAATTTTCTTTGGTGGATAGGAAGGGGGATGACTCAAAATATTTCCATTTTCTTTGATTTTTAGCTCAAGTACAATAATTTTTTCTCTTTAGATTCTAATTAAATATAATAGTTTAACTATCAAAGACTTTTCTATAAGTGTCATAATGAACATAAGATGTGGAAACCATAATTAAATATGAAAAAAGAATGAAAAATTAGAGGGAAAGTGGGCCTTCAGAAAGTTAGATGAAGTGACAAAAATGAAACCAGCTAGAAAGATGAAAAGAAATTTTATTGTGGGCTTTCTCTCTCATTTAAGTCCCTAATTTACCATTTAATCGGAAGAAATAATTAAATATATCAGGAGATCAAGGATGGAACAATTATAGAAAATAGTGTGATTCATATTAAAGAAATTTAAATGGACAAATGGATGCATCATACAGGAAAAAAACTCCTCTAAAGAGAAACTACTTAAAGTGACATTTTAAAGGATTTTTTTAAGATGAAAATTTTATCTGAAAGGATTCAAAGTAATGAGATGAAATGGACTCAGGTAAAACTCTAATGGGTTCAAATTAAAGAATTCCTATTAATGCAGGAGATTTAGCATAAAGCTTTTATAAAGTCAGTTACTTTTCTGAAAAGAGAGATGGTAATAGGGAATGAGAAATGCCTCAGACATTTCTAGCATTATTAACTATCATTACATAATGGCCTCAGAAATAATTTATATCTATATGTCACATATAAGATTTTTTCAGACTATTTGCCACTGAAATTAAGAAGACTGTGCTCAGATTAGCAAATTATTATTTTTAGTCAAATGAAACATCTTAAGAGCATAGAGGTGGAAAAGCAGAATGAAACTTCCATTAGAAAGAAAAATGATTCCATGAATTATTTTTATTTACAATGCAAATTTCCCAAATAGCCAAATTCAGTAGAATAAAGATTATGGGATTTACTTGTTCCTAATTTTTCTCTAACTTACCCTGTCATTTTGAACAAGAACCAAATTATGTGCCTTAAATTCTTCACCTTTAAATCTTTTCCCAATAAGTTGGAAATTTCTAGATTAATTCCCTTCTAGCATTAACCTGACTCATCCAAATTAAATTATTATGTTACCTATGCCTTGGATTTATAATAAATTCTAATTTGTTAATTGATTTCAAAATTATACATGTCCCTATGATTTACTTTAAAAAAGTTTTATACAGACATTCTATTATACATGTATGTGTGTAAATTAAATGTTTGTTGACTGAAATAGCTAATTCACACGTCTTTATGCTTGATATTAATAGCAAGTCACTAAAACATAAAGGAAAATATTCTCCCCCATCTCCATAAGATTAGATTACTAATGGGTAGAAATTGCAAAGATGACATTTAGACTTCTTAATAATTTAAGATGTCAAGTTGCTTTAAAAAAAAATAAGTCCCCACTATCCTCTGCTATTTTGGTTGAAAAGGAAAGACTCAAGATACAAATGCAGAAGACAATGATTTCAAAACTTGCAAGCAATTTCTCAGAGAAAAACCCAACTTGGGTACAACCTCAAATAGACAGTGAAGGAGATGAAGCAAGTTTGAAAAGTTTAAAATATAATATTACAAATGGAATATAAGAACACTTTAGGAAAGAGAATTGAAAAAGAAATGAAAGCTATGAAAGAATTGGAAAGGGTATTAACATCTTGGCACAAGAAGTACAAAGCTTTGTGCAAGCAATAATCTCACTGAAATTTTAAAAAGACCAAATAGAAGCTAGTGACTCCAGGAAGCCACATATTAAAATGATGTCATAAGATTTAAATTAGAAGAAAATGTGAGATATTTCATAGCCAAAATGGCCAACCTGGAAAAGATATTAAAAAAAAGTCAATTAGACAAGACCTGGAATGGTTAGGCTATGTCTTGATCTTAAGAAGAGTATGGGAATAGTTAGGGAAAGGGGAAAGAAATAAACTGGGAGGTGAGGGAGGAAAGAAAAGAAAGGTTAGGGTAAATTATACAAAGAAGTAGGAAAACAAGTGTCAGCTGACAGAAACCTTGTTCTCATCTGAATTGGTCTAAAGAAGAAAGAATAAACACAGCTGGATATAAAAATATATTTCTTGCAATAAAGTGAAGATCCTAGAATTTTAACCAATAAATAAAATGATGTGATTTTCTGAATATAGCATCATTTCTTAAGTGGGGTATATGATCTATTGATTAATTCATCATTCAATTAATTAATATTGTTCAGATCTTGTACAGGAAGCTGACCTAGTCTTATAATGAACTGCATCTTCCTTCTGATTGGCCTAATAGTACATCAGTTGAACCTCCCCTGACAGTACCTACTGGTGAATATTTCACTGAGGAGGAAGACTTAGAGATCTTAATTCTTTTGTATTATTTTATTGTTGGGCAAATTCTCCATTGGGCAGATCCCTACAGTTTCACTAAGCTAGAGAAATATGGCTGACTTACTCTTCTTTGGTGTTTTAAGAAATGAAATAGCTAATTTATGAAACTCACTCTCTAAATCTTTATCTATATCTATATCTATATATTATCTCAATCAGATTTTCAATGGCTATTTTCCCTACATGAAATCACACGTCAAATCAAGATGAGATGTTTAGCTAAGGCAAATAGACATATACTTGAGAATAACCTGAGGAGACTGGATTTTTCCTTATAAATAAAGAAAGAGTAGAGGTCCCCAACCTGTCTTAACAAAAAGTGTCTCTGCCCAGTTAAATGTCTTGGGGACCTTGGATAATAAACTTAATTTAAAAATTGAACTGCCTGATCTTCAAAGGTTAGGATTTGAGAAAATGAACAGATTCATATAGAAATACTGCTAATAAATAATACAATCCAACAATAATTTTTCTCAAAGATAAGAGGAACAGGGATAAAGGAGAGAGGAAATTTGTGGGACAATAGTTTAATGGAAGGATTAATCCCAAGCAAAACCAATTCTAAATATACATATATATATATATTTGTATATATACATATATATATATATAAATACATATATCTTTTTTTCCGTTACTCTTTTTTTTAACATTTATTAATATTCATTTTTAACATGGTTACATGATTCATGCTCCTCCTTTCCCCTTCACCCACCCCCGCAATCCCCCCACCCATGGCCGATGCGCATTTCCACTAGTTTTGTCATGTGTCCTTGATCAAGACTAATTTCCAAATTGTTGGTAGTTGCA
>NC_058130.1:306675475-306769175 GCF_016433145.1 Gracilinanus agilis | reverse complement strand
TTGGATATCAAACTTTCCATTTAGCCCTGGTCTTTTCTGTGCAAATACCTGGAATTCTTCAATTTTGTTGAATGCCCATACTTTCCCCTGGAAATATATAGTCAATTTTGATGGGTATTTGATCCGTGGTTGCAGGCCCAGCTCTCTTGCCTTTCTGAATATCGTATTCCAAGCCTTGCGGTCTTTTAGCATGGAGGCTGCCAGATCCTGTGTGATCCTGATTGGTGCTCCTTGATATTTGAATTGTTTCTTTCTGGCTTCTTGTAAGATTTTTTCTTTTGCTTGGAAACTCTTGAATTTTGCAATTATATTTCTGGGTGTTTTCTTTTCTTGATCGAATGCCGCAGGTGTTCTATGAATCCTTTCAATGTCTATATTGCCCTCTTGTTGTAGGACTTTAGGGCAATTGTGCTGAATTATTTCTGTTAGTATGGAGTCCAGGCTTCTATTAATTTCTGGTTTTTCTGGAAGACCAATTATTCTCAAATTGTCTCTTCTAGACCGGTTTTCTTGGTCTGTCACTCTCTCATTGAGATATTTCATGTTTCCTTCCATTTTTTCAGTCTTTTGACTTTGTTTTATTTGTTCTTGTTGTCTTGAGAGATCATTAGCTTCTACTTGCTCAATTCTAGTCTTTAGGGATTGATTTTCGGCTATAATCTTTCGGTTTTTGGACATAATCATCTGGTTTTCGGCTATAATCTTCTGGTTTTCTGCCATAATCTTCTGGTATTTCTTTTCAATCTGGTCATTTCTGGTGTTCAATTGCAAGATTCTACCTTTTAAACAGTTATTTTCTTGCCAGATCTCTTCCATTTTCCTCAAAATCTCAGTTTTGAACTCTTCCATAGCTTGTGAGGAGTTTTCCTTATTTGAGGAGGGTCCAGATGCTTGTTTGTTCTCCTCCTCTGTTTGCTCAGTTGTCTGGATTTTCTCTGTGTAAAAGTTGTCGAGTGTTAAAGGCTTCTTTTTCTTGTTGTTATTCTTTCTCTTCTGAGCTTCCTGAGACTGGGTAGCCATCATTAGCCCAGCAGCTTCTCAGGTTTATCCTCGCGCTCAGGGTCTGTCCACGGTCTATTGGCTCCTGAGGTCTGAGTTCTGGTTTTTTTCAAGGTCAAGCCCCCTGGTGGACCCCCTTGCTTGATCCTCTGCAGGAGGTTCCTTTACAAGTCTCAGGGCGCTGCTTCCACAGTCGTATACTCGTCCACACTGGTTCCCCACTCAGGTTTTCAGAGCTTTAGTTTCTGGCTGTGTCTGCCTCCACTCACGGCTCCGCCCGTGCCTGTGCTCTCAGCCCGCGCTCTGCGCCCTGCATCCACTTTCTGCTCCCGCGCTCAGATTTCACGTGCGTTCTTTGGCTTATTGGGGTCCTAAATCTTGCTGCTCTCAGGAACAGGCCCCGGAGCTGCCAATGACTCGATGGGTGCCCCAAACTTGCTCTATTTCTTTTTAGCTGGCTTCTGCGCTATAGATGTTTTGTGTGGAGGGGGTGGGGGTGGGGTGGTTGCTCAGTCCGCAATTTAGTGAGAGCTGTTTCACCCCTTTATAGCATGGAAATGCCTCGATTCCACGTACCTTCCACGCTGTGCCCTGTTGTGGGGTTCCTCCGTTCCTCTGGACTTGTTTTTATGTCCCCTTGAGGAGTTTTGTGTGTTTCGGTCAGGAGAGGTTAAGAGCTGCTTCTTACTCTGCCGCCATCTTAACCTGGAACCGTCACATATATTATCTTTTAAGGGAGCATGAAAATGGGGGGAACCATAAATCATGGAATAGATGGACAATTTATGGTATATAAATTTCATAGAATATTATTATACCAAATTTTATCAGCTTAATGAATAACCAAGATGCCAGGGAACTAATAATGAAAAATGCTACACAATTCCTGATAGAAAAGTGAAGGACTCAGAATGCAAAATAAGGTAATTTTTTTTTTTGATATGGTCAATGTAGAAACTTGTTTTGATTGGTGTGTAATAGGTTTTGTTTTTCTTGTATTTTCAGAAGGGTAGGAGAATAAGAAACAGATCTTGAGCGATTAAAGCAATTTTTTAAGAAGAAAGAAACAAAAATGGCAAAAAAATAAACTCTGGGTCAATTTTAATGGTGGTTTTTAACCTGAGGTAGAATTATCAGATGTTGAAGAAAGAATTCTTCATCATGTATATATAGTACTCAATGGCTTCTAAAATTCCTTTCAGATCTAAGATTCTGTGGCTCTAATGCCCATTAAAATGACTAACAATTCACTAAGAAAATATCTTTCCAGAACACAAAACTGAGTCAGATCTGAAAGCAGTCTACTATGACTCAGGCATTTCTTTTATAGCAAGCTGCCTTTTATGATTTATCTCTTCTTCTAAGATGTAAAACCATATTAACAGCAAGAAATAAATATATCTCTTTTTCAAGGCAGTTGGATTTGTCCAAATATATGTTGGCCTTTAATGGACTATGTAATTAGTATTTAGGAAGAGAAATAAAAAAATCTAATCTTATAGAAAAAATATCTCTTTTAGCATTTCATGTATTCTTTTATATTTCATTATGCCCTCATAGGAGCCCAGCTTTCTATTCACTGACTCATCAAGTTGCCTATAGAAGTGGATTTTGGGGAGAACATAACTAACTTCTTTTGTCCTGTATTTGCTATTATTACATTTATTTGCATTTCTGCTTTATGTCTTTTTTTGCACAGATTGAATAGCTCTTAAACATCTCTTTCAGGATCTTCCTTGCCCCTACTACAAAAGAAAAGTCAAAGGACTTTGAATAAGGAGTTTAACAAATGTTGATCAAGTAACTAATAAAGAAAATACTGTTTCCTTTGGGCCAAGGCAAGTAGGTATGCTAAAAAAAAAACACAACCTTTAGTAATTATTTAAATATCCTCATTCTTTCCCTAAAGAATACCCTTTCTTATATAACCATATATGTGTATATGTATATTTGTCTATGGACATGTGTGTATATGTACACGTATATATCATCTGAAGAATTATGAAACATAAAAATCTATCATCTACTGTAGGCATGGGTCATACTTTTGAGTGAAGAGTAAACTTTAGTATGCCTGTTTGTCTATAGCCAGTGCTTGCTTATTTGAACATAGAGTCTGAAAATTCTTGGAACAATTCCAACCACTCTAGTGAGATTGCTGACTCAAACTCTATCTGATTCTCATCTTCAAGAACTCTACACATGCACATAAAATAGACTTCATCAATTTTTGGAATTTCTAGAGAAGAGGACCTGGGGAGAGCTGATGAAAGTTAGAAGGCTAGTTAGTACCTTTGTTCTCTTAATTGAGAAAAATATAGAAACAAGTTCATTTTTTATGGTTCCATATTGTCTGTCTGTCATCTCTTGTGTCTAACAAAACTTCATGTTTCAATGGGCACATCACTTCTATTTCTGGTTGAATACCTGGGTAAGACTAGGATTATTTTAGCCTTAGGACACAAGCTAATTTTTTCACAGGCAAATAAACAAGAAAATTATCTGTATGGTTGTCAGTCTATTGTTTTAATTACTGTATTGTCTTGTTAACCATTCCAGTCTAAATTTTCTGTTCAGTTTCTAAATTAACAAAAAACTTGTATATTTATCATTATTCATACTAATATTAATATAAAGCAGAAGGAAGTCTCAATTCTGAAGAGTAGTCAGTCTTTATTATGAAATCCTCTGTATTATCTTGCCAAATAACAATATAATTCTGACATCCAAATAAGGACATAATTTTGACCTAACTGGAGTGGTTAGTTAGATTAGTGTTTATAAGTACAAGGATCAGTGGTTATTATGAAATCTAATTCGTTCTGCAACAAGGTCCTGTTGTTTTCTGTTGACATGTTGGGAATTTCAACCTGTAAAAACCCAGAACCAAGAAAGCAGTTACAAAGAACAAGTCTTTATCATGATAAGGGAAACAACACTCTCATGGCCACCAAACAGAGTCATGCACACATACACCAATACCACCCCAAGCTAAATTATGAGACTCTGGGAACAATGTCTCTGGGAAAATGCACCAGGAATGGGAATTTCCATTATGGGAATTTCCGTAGAACTAAAGAACATGGGATCTTATAAACACTTTAAGGAACAGAAAGCTTACTGATTGGCTTACCTGGAATCTAGGAAAGGAGAAATCTAGCCAGGGACTGGACTACCTGGGAGAAGGCAAGATTCAATGGGAGAAACTTTTAAGACCAAAGGGCACATTATGTTCAATTATATCTGCTTTTCCTATCTATATTGAGCTCAATGAGTACTTGAAGTTTTATTTTTCAGTCTAGAACAAACCTACTAATCCTACCTATGGTGAGTCCATAAAACAAGATTGTCAGGAAAGAAAAATTCTAGGAAGAGCTGGTCTAAAATTAAATATTGAGTTATGTTTCTCTATGGTCAGCAATCATAGCCACTGAATGGTAACTTTCACAAATTGAAAAAAAGTAAAACAGAATCATTCTGATGCTAAATTCTCCTTCCTGATCAATAGGGATGCTATTGACTCTTTGATGAAATTTTTGGTGGGAGAAAAGTTCTTAGATCCGTCAAGAAAGAGAAAAATCCCTTTTTGTTTAAAATTTCTGTTGTATAAAATCCTTCATTAGATTTTGAGCACCTTCAGGGCAGAGACAGTCTTTTGCTGCTTTTTGTATACTTTATGATTAGCACAGTGCCTGGAACATGGTAGGCCCTTAAGACATGTTTATTGTTTGAATATGTTTACATTCCAAATTTTGTTCAATTTGGAAAAGTAGAGAGATTCAGATTAGATGATTTTTTAAACACAAAATGAAATATCCTAGTGAGTTTCATTGCTTACATTACCCTCAGATTGAATTTTGTGAAATTCTCACAGAAACAACACACTTGTTTTCTCTTTTTTTTTTCCTGGAGAATGGCAAAATGCATAAAACTGAGCATTTGAAAAATATTTTCTAAACAAGGCAAGTTGCTTTTTAGTTTTGAGTTTTGTAATCTATTATTCACCTTGTGCAACTTTTAATGCGCGACTTGGAAAGAAAAAGACTTGTTTGAATCAGAAAGATAATGCTTTTTTTTCTTTTCTTACATCTCTCTTAATGCTTTTTAGGTGAGTTAGAAGATAAAATATAAAGTGAAATTGGAATTGACTATGAATTTGCAAACTCTTAAGAACTCAAATTGGCAAAGTTTTACATGGAAAAATAAGAATTTGTACACCTTGAAAATTTCCATTTTGATGAAGGAAAGAATAAAATAATTGCAGAGGATTTCAGTTATATAACAAAAGTACTATAATTCTAAAGATGAGTTGAGAAAAGCTTTGATTTTTCACAGAAGAAAGAATATAGAATATAGAATTAGTTATTTTCATCCAAATTGGAATAATAGAAAGTCCTGATTTTTGTCAACTAAAAAAATATCATGTATAGGACAAAACAAAAGCCTAGGGTTTAGTGGAATGTTGCAAAAAAGTTTAATGAAATTTTGGAGCTCATTTAGATTAGATGAAAGTGGGAAGACTTTTTCATACCTGAAAATTTGCAAACTTTGCTTGGAGAAATGTTGAGTTTCTCCTCAGTAAGTTAAAATTAATTTTGATTCTAATTGCTGTATACTGGTCTATAAACACAAATAATATGTAATATCAGCATGGTAGATGAAATTATTTTTCTCATGTAATATAAATCAGAAATTCATTCAATTAGATTAATATATGACTGGGTTTTTATATTAATGCTAGTCTTATAATTTTCTAGTTGTAATTTGGGCAAACTATTGTATAGGAAATATTGTGATTTTATAACTTTAAACTCCTAATCTTTGGGAAATTTTGTGGAGTGTCTTTATGTTTAAAGGCTATTTTTCAAATTCAAATGGATATGTTTTGGTTGGACCAAGTTAATTTATTACCTTGGGAAGCTTAATTGTCTTTGAGAGCCAAACTCTAAGGATTTGATCCTGATTAAAATCAACTGTGTAAGTGGAGGGAAAGGCATTTTTTGTAAAGTATATTTAAATGAATCTTTTTTATAAATTCCATCCTTAAAACAGAGCCAATTACTTTATAGAAATATCAAGACCCAGCCACAATACAATCACAGCTAAGGTAGGAGATACTTTTTTTCATTTATAACATAGAAATGATTTATGATGTACTTTCTTACTACTGATAATGAAAATTACAAAATAGCACCTGGAATGGTAAATTACACTTTTGAATGAACTTAGTATCAATAGACCCCAATTCGAAATTTTTTTTTCTACTTTAGAGGCTAATGTGAAATAGTAGATAGCTTTTTCACATTTATTAAATATATTCATATGATATGTATACTTATACATCTATAGATATGCACCAAACTACAAAATGTGAATATTTTCTTAATTCCTTCTTATTTGATTTCTTATATCAAGATGTGTTTAAACTAAAATTTTAAAAAAAGTAATTAATAATGCTTTTTAATAACCTTTTGTATACTTAATAAGCACTAAAAGAAATTTTTTAAAGTTTATTGTCATAGCAAAAAGAACAACACTTGCATCTGGCTATCAGCTGTAAGCAATGAAATGTTCTGTATGAGATGAAACATCTTGGAAATATAATTTATTTGATTTGCACTGAGTTTTGAATTCAAGTATAATTGATTATTAAGCCATTCAAGGGAAATGTGAAAAACTGTTCAGGAACTATCTTTTGGAAAACAGTATAAGTAGTTAGAAATGTCTGGGAAGTTTAAAAAGACAGGCTTACAAAGGTAATGACAGGATCCTCTTAATTCAGTTTTCCCATTCTGTGGTTTTCTTTTTGAAGGGGAAAATATGAGTCTGGCTATGATAACCTATGAATAATGTGGAACTCTGTGACTATTCTAAAACAGTGCTAAATACTTTTACCTTCAATTAAATATATTATTGCATAAGAAACTTCCACGGGCCAGAAAGTTAATTATTTTGGAACAAATACTGCTTCAAAATCTGCAGAAACACAATTCAATTCAGGTAGTGAGGATAATTGACATTCTAGTCAAAGTGTTGATTTAAATATGCATGTCTCTGAGTTTGAGAGGAATAAGTCAGATAATATGATGAGCAATGATTTAGGACAGATCACATTGACACAGAATTTCCTGAAGGAAAATATTTTCCAGAAGCCAGCTTTATGAAGTAGACAACTGATTCAAGTTGCTTTCCCAGCTTCACATAGCTAGGAAATATCTGAGGTCAGTTTTAAACCCAGGTTGCTCCTCCTGACTCCCTGTATCAGTTGTGTTACCCAGCTACCATCTACTAGGGTTCTCTTGATATTTATTGCCAGATGCCAGTACATTCAACTTCTCACGCTTCTTCCCCCTACCCTATTTTTGTATTTAATATTTAACTTTTATAATTAAACAACAATTTAACTTTTCATTTAATTATCTGTTTATGTGTTTCCCCCATATACCACACTTCAACACAAACACCAAAAACAATGTAAAATGTTAAATGGAAAGACCTAAATAGATTTTTTTCTGTGTTCCTATCTCCATTATCTAGCATAATGAATGCTGCACAATAGATACTTTTAAAATACTTATACAATGAATGAATAAAATTCATAGGAAAGTGGAGGGAGGTAGTATGATCTTTATTACCAAACACAAAAAACCTTCCATTATGTTTTTTTTCTGATAAAACACATGAAACCACCATCCTACCCAAATTAATCTATTTATTTAGTGCTATTACTATCAAACTACCAAAAAACTTTTTTACTGAATTAGAAAAAACTATAACAAAGTTCATTTGGAATAACAAAAGATCAAGAATATCAAGGGAAATTAAGAAAAAAATGTGAAGATGGCCTAGCAGTACCAGATCTTAAACTGTACTATAAAGCAGAGGTCATCTAAACAATATGGTATTGGCTAAGAGACAGAAGGGAGCATCAGTGGAGTAGACTTGGGGTAAGTGTCAGCAAGAGAGTGTATGATAAACCTGAAGTGCCCAACTTTTGGGACAAAAATCCACTATTTGAAAAAAAAACCTGCTGGGAAAATTGGAAAACAATATGGAGAGATTAGGTTTAGATCAACATCTCACACACTATACCAAGAAAAACTCAGAATGGATGAATGACTTGAGTATAAAGAAGGAAACTATAAGCAAATTAGGTGAGCACAGAATAGTATATTTGTCAGATCTTGGGAAATGCAAGATTTTAAAACCAAGAAAGAGTTAGAAAAATTACAAAATGTACAATAAATAATTTGGTTATATTAAATTAAAAAGTTTATTTTTTTACAAACAAAACCAATGCAACCAAAATTAGATGGGAAGCAACAAATTGGGGAAAAGTCTTTATAGCAAAAACCTCTGACAAAGTTCTAATTACTCAAATTTATAAGGAGCTAAATCAATTGTACAAAAAAATCAAGCCATTCCCCAATTGATAAATGGGCAAGTGACATGAATAGGCAATTTTCAGATAAATAAATCAAAACTATTAATAAGCACATGAAAAAGTGCTCTAAATATTTAATAATTAGAGTAATGCAAATTAAAACAACTCTGAGGTATTACTTCACACCTAGCATATTGGCTAAAATGACAGCAGGGGAGAATGATGAATGTTGGGATGTGGCAAAATTGGGACATTAATGCATTGCTGGTGGAGTTGTGAATTGATCCAACCATTCTGGAGGGCAATTTGGAACTGCATCCAAAGAGTGCTAAAGGATTGCCTGCCCTTTGATCCAGCCATACCACTGCCGGGTTTATACTCCCAAAGAGATCATAAAAATATTTATAGCCACACTCTTTGTGGTGGCAAAAAACTGGAAAATGAGGGCATGCTCTTTAATTGTGGAATGGCTGAACAGATTGTGGTATCTGTTGGTGATGGAATAGTATTGTGCTCAAAGAAATAATAAACTGGAGGAATTCCACGTGAACTGGAATGACCTCCAGGAATTGATGCAGAGTGAAAGGAGCAGAACCAGGAGAACATTGTACAGAGATGGATACAATGTGGTAAAATTAAATGTAATGGACTTCTCTACTAGCAATAATGCAATAATCCAGAACAACTAAACATATATGACTAAATGGTACAGCCACTAAATTTTTAAAGGAGAAATTAAATGAACTTGACAGTAAAACTCTAGACAAATCAAAACAAGAAAAAAGTAAAGGAAATGAATGGGTTGAAAAAGCATGTTAAAAATAAGAACTTCTGAGCCTTACAACAACCTTGTGAGGGAAGTTCTAGTACTATCCTCATTTCATAGATAAGGAAACTAAGGATGAGATAATTTAAGAACAAATTATCAAAGAAAACCACACTGATATTCTTGAAAAGAGTATAAAATAAAAATTGAAAGAATTTACACATCACATTCAGAAAGCAATCACTAAATGACAACTCCCAGGAATATTGTCAAAAAATTCAAGAACCTCCAACCCCAAAAGACAAAATTGCAAGCAGACAGAAACAATTTAAATACAAAGGAGTCATAATCAGGATTACATAGGACTTTGAAGTCCCCATATTGAAGGATAATAAGGTGTGGAATATGGTATTCCAGAAGGCAAAAGTCTAAATTTACAACTATGAATTCTCTATCCAGAAAAACTGAGTATATTCTTACAGTGGAAAAAAATTCATCATTAGATAAAATAGAAGATTTCCAAGCATTTGTGATGAAAAGAGACCAGACCTAAGCAGAAAATTTGATGTCCAAACACAAGACCCAAAAGAAGCCTAAAAATTTAATAAGAAAGATAAAATTTAAGGAACTCAATATGGTCAAATGTTATACATTCCTACATGGAAAGAGGATATTTGTAATTTTTTTAAAAAATTTTATTGGTAGTAGACCATTCTGGAGGGCAAATTGGAACTATGCCCAAAGGGGTTTAAAGAATGCTTAGCCTTTGACTCAGCCATACTTCTGTTGGGTTTGTACCACAAAGAGATAATAAGGGAAAAGAATTGTAGAAAAATAATTATAGCCATGCTCTTTGTGGTGGAAAAAGATTGGAAAATGTGGGGGATTGATTGGGGAATGGGTGAATAAATTGTGGTATCTGGTGGTGATGGAATATTATTGTGCTGAAAGGAATAATGAACTGGAGGAATTCCATGTGAATTGGAAAGACATCCAAGAATTGATGCAGAGTAAAAGGATCAGAACCAGGAGAACATTGTACAAAGAGATTGATATATCATGGCAAATAGAACATAATAGACTTTTCTACTAGCAGGAATATAATGAACTAGGACAGTCCAGAGGAACTTATGAGAAAGAACACTATCCACATCCAGAGGAAGAACTGTGGGAATAGAAAAGTAGAAGAAAAAATACTTGATCAGTCATGTAGTTTGATATGATTATAATTAGGGTTTTGATGTTAAAAGTCATTCTACTGCAAATAAGAATAACATGGAAATAGGTTTTGAACAATGATACATATATAACCAAGTGGAACTGCTTGTCAGCTTTGGGATGGGGAAAGAAAGAGTAGGGGGTAGGGAAGGGAATCATGAATCATGTAACCATGGGGAAATATTCTAAAAAAAAATGAAAAAAAAAAAACCAGAAAGAGTATACCTAGACAGAGAATGTGGAAGTAACCTGATTAGTAGGACATATGCAAAAATTATTAAGGGCCAAAAAAAAGTATGTATTGAGAGTAAAAGGAAGAGACAGGAGGAATGGAGTAAATTATCTCATCTAAAGAGGTATGGAAAACAATTCAGTGAAGTGGAGAATGAGAGTGGTGACAGGCAGTGCTTAAACAAACTGGTTCAGAGAGGGATTAACAACCATACTCCCTGGGATATAGAATCCTATCTTACCCTATAGAGAAAAGGGGAATAAGACAAGGGAAGTGGGGGTTAGCAATAGAAGGAAGGGGGAAGAAGGGGCAGAGATAAAAAGCAAAACACTGGTGAAGAGGGACAGAATGAAAGGAAAAAGAGCAGGATCAAAAGGAGAAAAATAAGATAGATGGGAATACACAGTTGGTAATGATAACTTAATGTGAACTAGATGAATTTACCCATAGAAAAATAGAATCCTACTATATGTTATTTACAAGAAACCTATTTGAGTCAGGGTGATAAAAACAGAGTAAAGGTAAGGAGCTTGAGCAGAATTTATTGTGCACCATCTGAAGTAAAAAAAAAAAAGGAGTAGCAGTCATGATCTCAGACAAAGCTAAAGCAAATACAGATCTGATTAAAAGAGATAAGGAAATCACATATTGCTAAAACGTACTATAAACATTGAAGTAATATCAATACTAAACATATATGACTAAATGGTGTAGCCACTAAATTTTTAAAGGAGAAATTAAATGAACTTGACAGTAAAACTCTAGACAAATCAAAACAGGAAAGAAGTAAAGGAAATGAATGAAATCATAGAAAAGTTTGAACTAATAGATCTCTGAAGAGAATTGAATGGGAAAAGAAAGGAATATACCTTTTTTTCACCAGCACATGACTCCTACACAAAATCTGACCAAGTATTAGGACATAAAAACTGCACAACCAAATGCAAAAAATAGAAATAATAAATACATCCTTTTCATATCATAACACAATATGAATTAAAATTGATGAAGCTCTATGGAAAGGCAAATAAAAATAATTGACAACTAAATAATCTAATGCTAAAAAGGAAGTGGGTCAAAGAACAAATTATAGAACAATAAAATTTTATTACTCACAATGATAATGAGGAGACAACATACCAAAATTTATGAGCTGTAGCCAAAGAAGGACTTTTGAAAGGGGAAAAAAATTTTTTTCTAATTGCTTACATTGATAAAATGGAGAAAATGCACTCAGTATCAATGAACTGGGTATGCAACTAAAAAACTAGAAAAAAGAACAAAGTAAAGATCCTTTATACTAAATTGAAACCCTAAAAAGTAAAGGATAAATGAATAATAAAATTAAGAGTAAAAGAACCATTCAACTAATAAATCAGACTGGATTAGGAGTTGACTATAAAAAAAACACAACAAAGAAAATAAACAGTGTTGGTTAATTTGAATGAAAAAGGAAAGAAGAAAATAAAATAATCAGCATAAAAAATGAAAAGAGTGAACTCACAACCAATGAGGAGAAAAGTAAAGCAATTTTTATAACAAACATCTCTGATAAAGGTCTAATGTCTCAAATTTATAAAGAACTAAGTAAAATTTATAAGAATACAAGTCATTCCCCAATTGACAAATGGTCAAAGGATATGAAGAAGCAATTTTCAAATGAAAAAATCAAAGCCATCAAAAATCATTTGTAAAATTGTTCTAAATCACACATGATTAGAGAAATAAATTTAAAACAATGCTTAGGTACCACTTCAAACCTATCGGATTTGTCAATATGTCAGTAAAGTCGTAAATGTTGGAGGGGATGTGGCACAATAGGGATACTAATGTATTCCAGGTAGAGTTGTGAACTGATCCAACCATTCTGGAGAACAATTTGGAACTATGGCCAAAGGGCAACAAAATGTGCATACCTTTTGATCTGGTAATACAACTACTGGGTCTGTACTCAAAAGATATAATAAGAAAGGGGAAAAGACCTACTTGTTCAAAAATATTCATGGCACTGGTTCCCCACTCAGGGTTTAAAAGGAAATAGTTTAAGAAGAAGGGGTAGGAATAGGGGAGGATTCCTCATTGTTTATACTGCCTTTAATCAGGATGTAACAACCTTCCCTGTCTTTTTTAATCATGCCTATTTTTACTTTGGCTTTGTCAGAAACTATAATAGCCACTCCTGCCTTTTTTACTCATTTGATGCCAAAAAGGTTTTGCTCAAGCCCTTAACCTTAAACTTGTATATGTCTACCCACCTCATATATATTTCTTGTAGACAACATATGGTAGGATTTTGGTTTCTGATGCACTCTGCTATTTGCTTCCGTTTTATGAGCGAGTTCATCCCATTCACATTCAGAGTTACAATTATCAGTTGTGCATTCACTGACATTTTTGTATCCTCCCCTAGATCCACCCCTTCTTCTTACACTATTTTCTTTTAAACCAGTGGTTTGCTTTGAGCCGGTATCCCTTATCCCCTCCCTTGATTGACTTCCCTTTCCACCCCCTCCCTTGTTATTCCCCTCTTTTTATTTTTAAAGGTCTAATGAATTCACTCCCCCTTCTTCTCTCCTCCTTTTGACCTCCCCACTCCCCTGCTCCCCTTGGTTTATCCCTTCTGACTTTCTCAGTAAGGTTAGATAGAGTTCTATATCCCAATGGATAATATAGCTACCCTTCCCTCTCTGGGTTGATTACATGGAGAGTAAGGTTTAAATATTACCTCATAATGCTCTCTTCCTCTCCTTCTTATACTAGTATTTGTCCCATCCCCTTCCCATGCCCTCTTTGTGTGTAATAGAATATCCTATTTTTCTGATTCACTCAAGTTTCTCTTGGTGTCCCCTACTATTCATCCCCCTATTTCCCACCCCCCATAACATCTTAGACCATTTAGTATTCTGTCCTCACCCTATGAATTATTCTTCTGATTGCTACAATAGTGAATATGATAATAGTGAATAGAGTTCACTACAGAGAATTATTCATAGCATTTCTCCACATAGGAATACAGAAAATTAGATCTTATTGAAGCCCTTAAAGAGTCAAATTTAAAAAAATTATGAGTTTTCTTTCTTTCCCCTCTGTTTCTTATTTACCTTTTCATGTTTCTCTTGATTTTTGTGGTTGGATATCAAACGTTCCATTTAGTCCTGGTCTTTTCTGTGCAAATACTTGGAAATCTTCAATTTTGTTGAATGCCCATACTTTCCCATGGAAGTATATACTCAGTTTTGATAGGTAGTTGATCCGTGGTTGAAGGCCCAGCTCTCTTGCCTTTCTGAATATCATTCCAAGCCTTGTGGTCTTTTAGTGTGGAGGCTGCCAGATCCTGTGTGATCCTGATTGGTGCTCCTTGATATTTGAATTGTCTCTTTTTGGCTTCTTGTAAGATTTTTTCTTTTACTTGAAAGCTCTTGAATTTGGCTATTATATTCCTGGGTGTTGTCCTTTCTGGNCTTTTAAAATTTTTTCTTTACTTGGAAGCTCTTGAATTTGGCTATTATATTCCTGGGGTTTGACTTTTGAGGGTTTATTGTAGTGGGTGATCTATGGATCCTTTCAATAGCTGTATTGCCCTCTTGTTGAAGAACTTCAGGGCAGTTTTGTTGGATAATTTCTTTTAGTATGGAGTCCAAATTTCTATTAATTTCTGCTTTTTCAGGAAGACCAATGATTCTCAAATTGTCTCTTCTAGACCTGTTTTCTTGATCTGTCAATTTCTCAGTGAGATATTTCATGTTTCCTTCTCAGTCTTTTGACATTGCTTTATTTGTTCCTGCTGTCTTTTTTTTTAAACCCTTGTACTTCGGTGTATTGTCTCATAGGTGGAAGAGTGGTAAGGGTGGGCAATGGGGGTCAAGTGACTTGCCCAGGGTCACACAGCTGGGAAGTGGCTGAGGCCGGGTTTGAACCTAGGACCTCCTGTCTCTAGGCCTGACTCTCACTCCACTGAGCTACCCAGCTGCCCCCTGTTCCTGCTGTCTTGAGAGATCATTGCCTTCTACCTGCCCAATTCTCGTCTTTAAAGTCTGGTTTATCTTTTGATTTTCCTTTTTGATTTGGTCTATTTTCTTTTTTATAGTTTCCTCCAATTTGCTTTTCATTGTGTTTGATTTTAGAGCATCTTCCTCCAATTGGGAGTTTCTGTCTTTTAATCTTTTAATTTCCTTTTAGGCTATTTCCCACTTCTCTTGCGAAATCTCTTCCATCTTTCTCATGATCTCAGATTGGAACTTTTCAAGAGCTTGTGACCAATTTTCATTTTTTGGCAAGGTTTGTATGAGATTACTTGTTTGTTCTCCTCTCCTGTTTCCTCTGTTGTTTGGATTTTTCCATGTAAAAGTTGTAGAGCATTTCAGATTTCTTCCTGACCTTTCTCTTTTCAGGTGCTTGTGCCTGGCTTGCCATTATTATAATTTTCTTCTCAGTCAGAAGTTTTGGGTTAAGCAGACAAGGTCTCTGACTATCCTATTGAGCTGTGGAGCAGCTTTCATCTGAATCATAGCACTGTGCCCCTTCTCAGCTTTATCCTCACACCCAGGGACTGTCTGCACTCTTTAGGCTCCTGAGGTCTCAAGTCTAGTTGTTCTCAAGGTCAAGCACTTGGTTGTCCTCTTGCTTGCTCCTCTGCCCGAACCTCCTTTAACAGACTCAGGGAGCTGCTTCTACAGTCATGCACCCCTCTGCACTGGGTCCCCACCCAAGTTCTGTGCCTGCACTCAATGTCTAAACCTGAGCTCAAGGTCTGTGTTCAAAGTCCGGTTCTTTAGTCTCTTGGGGTCTTAAATCTTGCTGTTCTCTGGAGCAGGCCCTGGTGATCCCAGGTAGCTGCAAAAAGTTAATGAATCCCCAAACTTGCTCTATCTCTTGTGCACTGGCTTTGGCACTGCGGGTGGTGTGGGATTCTCAGCTTGCATTTTAATGAGAGCTATTTCACCTCCTTATAGTATGAAAATGCCCAAATCCCACGTACCTTCAATGCTGTGCCCCGTTTTGGGGTCCCTTCATTTGTCTGGATTTGTTTTTATGTCCTCTTGAGGAGTCATATATGTGTGGGTTAGGAGAGGTTAAGTAGCTGCTTCTAGTCTGACTCCATCTTAACCTATTTTTCTTAATAAAGTAGGAACTTAATGTTGAAGAGGGAAATAAATGTATAAGAAGTTACAACGAAGGAAATGCACAATTACCAATCATAATGGTGAACATGAATAGGATAAAATCATTTATAAAAGAAACTAAAAAGGGTAATGCCAGAAAACAGAATCAAAGAATTGTTTAGAAGGAGAAAAATAATCTTTGAAACAAAGATTGACAGAAGTTAAGTGAGGGAATAAAAGATAGTTTGGGCTATTTCAAGTGAACTAAAAAATGGATATGTATTAGCTATGATCTCAGATAAAGCATAAACAAAAAAATGGGCATAAACAGGGGAACTATATTATTTTAAAAGGCATGATAAGCTAAATATATATATATATATATATATATATATATGATGTATCATTAAGGGACACTGGTGCTTTGGTGTGAGTTGAGTACAAATTACTACTTGAATAAATCATCACCAGTTCCAGCAAAACTGAGATACTGTCCTGAATATAGAGAGACATAGCTCAATACTTTAAAGTGACTGAATTTTTTTGTAGGAAATATAAATGAAGGACCAAACTCAGCCTTTACTAAAATGAACAAATAAGCAACAAGCAACAACAAACTAACTGATGAGATAAAATATTTGATAAAATCTTAAAACACTCAAAAAGGCACTAAATAGGGGTAAGGCTCTCTGAAAAATGATTATACAAAGTTTCTTGGTCATCAGGCTAACCTTTTCCTATGAATCTGAATTTAGTCCCATAGTGTAATCTAGGCAAATCACTAGGTATCAACATTCTAGGAATTTAGCACCTACACTCAATATAAGCATCTATGCTCATACTGGGTACAATACTACAAGAGATATTATGCAATGTTAGGCTGAAAAATATTTCAACAACCAGCTGTCAAGGTGAAGGTGGGGATTATTATATGACATACCCTAAAGATTAATCATCATTATTGATTTTCTCTCTTTATTAAGTCAAAACAATTAATCTATACTTATAACAATATAATCTATAATCAATAATTAATCTATAATAATAAATCTATAGATACAAACAATATATTGAGCCTTAATTTCTCCAACATTTTCACATTTCTAAGACGTAAATGCTCACATTGATAATTTAATAATCAGCTCAGGAGAACTATAAAAGCTAGCTCCATCTCACTACTGGAAATCATTATATAAATAAACCATCATTTATTATTCAATTATTCAAAAGTCTATGTGCCTAAGATTTATACTTCTGCTTCCTTAATTGTTCCTCAAACTCTCTTGACCTGTTTCACAAACTGTTGATTGAAGTCTCTCATTAACATGAAATTTTAGTTAATTTAAATTCCTTATGCCTTTTGAAATTTTAGATTCTTCTAAAATTATATTGCTTTCTGTGATCACTTATTTTCTCACAAAATGATACTACTCTCTCACAAAGGCAAGGGTTCTCAATTTGATTATGTCTATATAAATATATTTACAAAACATTTTAAAAATTATTTTTCAAATTCATTATTTTCCTTTGTACTTCTATGCATTTTATTTTATACATTTCAAAGAATTTTTTTGAGAAGTGATCCATGGTGGTCCTGGTGAAAATGTTGGATGGCCCATCTTTTATATCATTCAATGATGTAAGCATTGTGGCTGATTTACATAAACTAAGAAGCTCCTCACTCTAACCTGTGTCAAACTGGTCTTTGCTATATCAGGTTCTTTACTCCAATGAACTATACCTTCTAGGTCATAGGTCATTGTCCATCACTGCTGATGGTAGACATAAAAAATAAATATATTTCCCAGAAAATCATTGACTATCAGAGGCTCAGGACAACCTAAAATACCTCGAAATGAAATTGTGTAGTCAAAAAAATAAAACTTCCAAAGAGGAGGAGAAATGAGTAATATCTAAAGAGACTAGTAAGGATACACAGAGAAATCACCAATCAGTTTAGACTTTAAAAAATGCATGTATATGAATATTAGAATGATGAGAGACAGAGAGCAAAGGGAGATTGTCTACCCTTCCCCTTCCTTGGAAGCATGTCTGCTTTGTGCACGTGGAATTTAAACATCTGAGTTGTCTTAAAGGAGGCTTATACTGTATCACAAATACTTTTCTCTATCTTCAACTTTGTGCTTCTTTCCTGCTGAGGTTGTAAGTACAACCACCATTTTGTGAAATGCCTTTCCTAAGCAGAAGAAAACATTTTTGTATTAAGTATGTTTATCTATAATATTTTCATTTTTATGTTGAGTAAATAGCTTTCTTTCAAACTTTGCTACTTGTAGCCTAGTAAATTTATTTTCAAAATTGTAATAGTTTTTTTTCTTTTCTTCTAATTTCTGAAAACTATTATCTTCTCTTCCCTACCTCTCTCCAACCAACATATCCTAAGATAATAATTATTAAGTTCATTTTCAGGATATTTATTAGTATCTAAATAGATCAAGCAGCACATTCTAAAATTACCACTACTTCCAAGTACCACTGATCATATATCATACTTAGAATAATTATAGGAACTATTCCATCATGAGTTTCTACCTAGACAGCAGGTGCATTCAACAGAGGCCACTGAAGGTCAGAGACTAATAATGGGTATAGAAATGACTATCTAGCAAATATTCTCTGGCCAATTAGCTCTCAGAAAAGACTGTCCATTAGCTCAGGCAGCTGATCAATTAGTACTCATAAGGCTTCAAGTACATTTGAAGTTCAGCAGCCTCATTGACAAGAATTGAGGCCATAAGCAAAGGTTTTTTAATCACAGAGGGAACAATCTAGTTTTAACAAAAGATTCATGTCAAAGATGTCCTACAACACTTTTATGAATATGGTTACATTGAAGAGAAGTCCAATAACCAGTCAAGTAGTAAATGAAATAGTAAATAAATAAAAGTTTTCTTTTTTTTTTTAACCTTTTCCTTTCATCTTGAAATCAATATTGTGTATTCATTCCAAAGTAGAAGAATGATAAAGGCTGGGCAATGGGGGTTGTGACCTGCCCAGAGTCAAACAGCTAGGAAGTGTCTGAGACAATATTTGAACCCAGGCCCTCCTATCTCTGGTCCTGGCTTTCAATCCATGGAGCCATCTAGCTGCCCCTAAATAAATGTTTCTTAAGAGTCAACTATATGCCAGGCACTCTGCTGGGGATACAAAAACATATATATATATATATATATATATAGTCCCTGGCTTCAAGGAATTTACAGTCTAATAGAGAAGATTATATGCAAACAAGCAGCATATAGGGTAAATTGGATATCAGAAGGAAGGCTCTAGAATTAAATGGGATTGGGAAAAGCTACTTGTAGAAAATAGGATTTACTAGGTACTTGAAGGGACCCAGAAGACAAAAGTAAGGAGAGAGAAGATTCCAGAAATGGGAATATCTATTAATGGTTAGGGTAAGAAAATGAAATATTTTGTTCAAGGAACATCGAGGGGCAATGATTACTGGAAAAGGGTATGTGAGGGGTGCAAGGTGTAAGAATATTGGAAAGACATAATGGGGAGAAGTTTTGAAGAATGTTGAATGTCAAACAATATTTTACTTGATCCTGGAGGCAATAAATTGGTTTATTGAAAGGAGGGGAGGAAAGTGCAACATAGCCAGACCTGCACTTTAGGAAGCTTCCATTGGCAGTTGAATGGAGGATGAACTACTATGGAGAGATGCTGGTAGCAAACGGGCCCCAGGCTGTTGCAATAGGCTGGTTATGAGATGATGTGGACTTGCATCTGCATGAAGAGGGTTACTCTGTCAGAGAAGAAAAGAGGCTAATGCAAGTGATGTTATGAAGGTAAAATCCATAGACCTTAATAAACAGATCAGATATGGTGGGTGAGAGAATGGGCATTCAGAGAAGATACCTAAATTATGAGCCTAGGGGATTGGGTGGAGGGTGATACTCTCAACAATAATATAGAAGTTTTGAAGAAATGAGAACATTTGGGGGAGGATAATGAATTGTTTTGGATATGTAGACTCAGTGGAAAGTGGCTTTTATCTTGGAGTACCTGAGGGAGCTTAGAGTAGCATTTATATTCAAGCAATTACTACCCATCTGAAATCTGCCTGGATGAAATTCATCTCTGCAATAACTCATAACTTTCAATAAATCTCACTGGAATGTATTTGAGTTATGTGTTGTGATTTACTTTCAACATTTAGTGGTCCAGCAGCAATGTTTACCATATAACTATTCATTTAGAGAGCATTCGGTACTAAATATTGGTTAATGGACATGAAAGCCTAGGAACCTCTACAACTCTTGGGATTAACTCCACAAATCTAGAACAGACACATGCCTTGACAACCCAACAGCCCTAGCTGCCTCTTCATTTGTGCTTCTTTCTCCACTGAATTTGCCATTTGTGCCTCCTCATTTTTGGAAATGTCTTTCCTAAGAAGTTCTATTGTTTCTAATGGTTGTTATAAGTGTTATTTAACTACTATATTAGTGGGCATAAAAGAGAGACTGATGAAGTTTTATAATACTGGGTAGGCAAAACTGCAAACATTTTATTTATTTGTTTTAAAGCTTCATTTTAATAATAAATTTCCACATAAGTTTTTCCAAAGTTATATGATTCATATTGTCACCCTCCCTTCTTCCCTTCCTTTTCCTGGAGTTGACAAGTAATTCAAACTGGGTTATACATGTATTATGATGCAAAGCATATTTCCATATTATTCATTTTTCTGAGTGAATAATCTTTTAAAGCCAAAACCCCAAATCATATACCCAAATAAGCAAGAGATTAATCATGTTTTCATCTGCAGTAAATAATATTTAAAAGAAAATAGAGACATAGGAAATAGTTGTAATGCTTCATAGCATATTTCCTAAATACTATATCCCAAAAGTCAAATGTCTTGTTAACCACTAGGAAAAGGATAGTTTTAATTTGTTTAATATTTCTGTGTGTATACTCAGCTCTGTGCCAAGCTTTTCCTCAACAAAACAGGAAACAACTTGAGCATTCTCTGAGTCAGGGAGGGTAAAACTCACCAAGCCTCCATGCAAATTGATAATAAGCAGGTACTGTTCATGCCTGGTAGACTGGGCTGTCCTTTACCAATTCCTCAGTTGTAATTATTTAAATATAATAACTGATGTTGTATGGAATTTTAAAGCTTTCAAAATAATTAAAACTTACAACCATATTTGATAGTCACTATAACTTTGTGGAAGATTGAATACTTGTATCATTATTCCCATTTTTAAAATGAGAAAACTGAAATTCAAACAGGTTAAGTTACTTGTTCTTGATCACATAATTATTAGTTATCAGAGAATGGATTTGAATCCAATTCTTCTTAACTCTGTTAACAGCACTTTGACTACTCAGCAGCACTGTCAAAAAAAAAAAAGAATTGCTGGCAATATATCTGAATTACAATACTGGAGTTAATTTGAAAAGACATTACATTTGATTTTTCTTGTTTTTTTTTAATCTAATCAGTCTTGGCAAGTAAATTCTCAACCTGGGAATGATTAAAAATGAATTGGAAGGGGGCAGCTGGGTAGCTCAGTGGATTGAGAGTCAGGCTTAGAGATGGGAGGTCCTAGGTTCAAATCCGGCTTCAGACACTTCCCAGCTGTGTGACCCTGGGCAAGTCACTTGACCCCCATTGCCGACCCTTACCACTCTTCCACCTAGGAGCTAATACACAGAAGTTAAGGGTTTAAAAAAATTTGAAAAAAAAATGAATTGGTAGATATCTGGTTCAAGCTGCTTTAATTTAGTAAAAACTCTGGAATACATTTACAGAGCATATTTGACAATGAATTATTTTGTTTCAGAATTTTAAGAGGGAGGTTTTACTTTTGTTGATCATCTAATGTTAAAAAAATACTCAAATAGAGATGAAGCTGAACAGGATATGTTCAACAATGCCACTATATATATATATGACCCTTGTAAGGTTCTGGACATGTAACATCTGAAACAAACATCCCTATCTTCATGTCTTCATGTTTAACCCCTTTCCCAAAGCCCATTGATATGATAATCTTACTGGAGGAGATGAAGGCCCTGACTAGAATGAGGGTTTGGGCAGGGTTGGTGAGAGTCAAGAGCACTTTATTTTTCTGTAGTTGGCCCCTATTTAGGACTCTTTTGGGCTACTCCCCTTTGGGAAATCATCAATTTTCAAGCCTTCTTCAAATTTCTTCAAGCCTTGAATCTCCGAGTATTTCAGGCTTCTGGTTATGAGACAGAAGATAGGAAATGCCACCTCCACTTTAGGACAACTAGAGAATGTGAAGGGGTGAGGAAGCATTCCTCTGGGAGAAATACTGTACTTCAATCTGGGTTCAAGAAAGCTAACTATAATAATGTTATAGGTGGGGAGAAACCAAAGCCTTAAAAAGGCTTGTAAAAAAAATCCAGAGGTCAAGGGAAGAATTGTAAAAGGAAAATTAGATCTGCATTTCAAAACTGGTATGAGAAAGTAGTTTGGGGAGTTGTTCAGGTTACCTTGAGGAGTGAGCAGTACAAAGTGTTGGGAAAAGGAAAATAGTCACTTGCTAGTCTTCAGGCTGACTTAACTACTTTGAAGAGTTGAGCACAAATTGAACAACAACAAAACTTGCAGTAAGTTACCATAGGGAAATCACAACCTCCTTCTCGTCTGTAAAATAGGGATAACTTGCTTTTCCTATCCATTCTCTATGAAGGAAGAACTTTGCCAACTTTAACATACCCTACAAGATTGAGTTATTTATATGATTTTGGTTGTAAAGCCAAGTAGAATTTCAAAGTATTTTAAATTTTATAATATATTCAATGAGAAAAGGTATAAAATAAAATGTTTCTCTTGCTTATTTTTGAGGAGACTTACATTGGAGACCAGCTAAAACATAACAATTCAAACATACATATGTTAAATGTTCATGATTATTTTTAGTCTGGCACAGTTACTTTTTCTATAAATATATTTTTTCTTATAGTATGATTATTCTTGCATTAGTTTTTGGAATTCATAGTACGCAGTCTATTTTCAAAGAACCTGTATTTTAAGTGGATGTTTACAAACTTGGAAAAAATCATAAATTTAACATTCAAGTGACAATAAGGAAAACGTTTCAATACAGTGCTGAAATTGATTGTGAGAACTCATGGCCAAGACTTTGAATGTAGGTTTCCTTTTGTCCTCTTTTTAATTTTGGATACCATGTTTTATTCTGAGAGTATGGAAAAGTAAGAGCTAAGTTCTTAGAAGTTTTCCTTCCATTCTCATCCATCCCTTTAAAATAGCATCAGGTTTTTGTTGGTATCACCACCACATGGCTCTGCTAGTCATAGCTGATCTTGTTTAAGGGAGGAAAAAATCTTAGTGACTAAGAGTTCCACACTAACCCTAGAGTTTATTATCTTTATTTCCTTGAGTTCAAGGAACTGATAGGATTTTTGTGCATATAGTGATGCAAGTACTACATAGACGGTGAAAAAAGCAATCATGATTAGCTCTCAGACCTCCATTTTACATGCCATATGCTGTCTCTGCCTCTGACTTTACAATACTTTGCTGAACCTCAGGCATGAGATCTTGGCATGATTAAGTTAAATACTCATAGAGACAAGTATATTTCTGTACTATATGAAGTATTTTATTCTGAATAGAAATTACATAATGAAATGACCCATAATAAACCATCTATTAGCAAATTACTTGCTTGATATTTATTATCCCACCACCACCTCCTCCATTCGAGTATTTATCAGATAATTTATTTTGGGGAAGAAGAGAACAAATATTTATTAACTACTTACTATGTGGCAGGCACTAGGTGAAGTGTTTTAAAAATATTATTTCATTTGATCCTCACAACTTTGTAAAGAAGGTTCTATTTTCATTTCCATTTTATAGTTGAAGGAACTAAGGTAGATGAAGGATAAGTGACCTGTCCAGGAGCTAAGGCCAAAGTATGTGGAGGGAAGGAAAGTATAAGAAAACTGAAAAGGTACGAAGAAATCAGTTCATTAAGGGCATTTTAAGGTAGAAGATGTTAAATTTTATCCTGAATGCAATAATAAGCCACTGGGGTTGACTGAGGAGGAGGATGACATGATTGGACCTTTGATGATGATCACTTTGGCATATGAGTGAAGGTGGAATGGAATGAAGAGAGATAAGGGATCCAGACAAAAGGAAAGGAGCTTTCAACAGTCCATGCTTGAGATTATCAAGGCCTAGATCAAGGTTGGCATCTATATGCATATAGAGAAGAGAATATATCAAAGAGATATTAAGGTAGAAAAAGTGACTTGAATTTATTCAATTATTCATGGTGAATGAGAATAAAGAATCAAGGATGATAATAAATATTAGGAGCCTGAGTGACATGGATAATTGTGATATCCACTTTCCTAATAAAGAAGTTATGGATGAAAGAAGGGTTTAGAGGAAAACATATTGAATAGAGAAAATTAGAGTAGGTAATAAGCATTTCTATAGCACAGACACTCTCCTTCTATCTCCCTCATTTCCTCCTTCTCCTCCTCCTCCTCCTCTTTCTTCTTCTCCTCCTCTTCTCTCTCGCTCTCTCTCTTTCTCTTTCTCACCACCACCACCACCACCACCACCACCTTCACCATAGAAAAAGGAAAGAATTGAATTTGAACCAACAAGCCAAGAAAAAGTCATAGTAGACCATTCTCCATCAAGGAGAAACATAGGATGTTAGCAGAAACCCTAACAGTGTAAGAAGCAAAAAACAAGTTTAAGAAACAAAGCACTGAATGGAGTGGGGAATCATTTCTAAGTTTTAGTCCTGTACATATCTTTCAATGGAATCAACCAGGGCTGGCACCATAACTAGGTTTATAGATAATGGGATAGGAACTGGCCAGGAGCACAACATAGCATCAGAAGTAGCAATTCCTCAAAAAAAACCATGCTTCAGTGGGTTGTGACAACAGTGGTAGGGAGCAGTGAAGAGTCCCCAGAAAATAAAAGGACTAAACACCTAGATAAAAAGAAATCACAGTGGTCTCCTCTACTAGTGCTAGGTGCAGGAATAGGTATCATTTAACAGCTTTATCATTCATTACTCAGTTCTGAGTCAGAGTTCCAATATGGAGACTAGCTATCCTAGTCAAGAGGGAGTAGAAACCCTAACTGTGTAAGAAGCAAAGAACATGTTTCAGAAACAAAACCCTGTGCCTGAGTTTTAGTGTGGAATTAGGAATTGTTTCTAACTTTTAGTCCTGCACATAGCCTTTAGTGAAATTTACCATGGCACCATAACCCAGGGTGAACCCAGCAATTCATTCACACTAAACATGCAGACTGCACCAGAAGACCAACTCAGACTTAATCCAACAATAGGCTATGGAATTTCAACCAAATATAAACTAATAGACCCAAACCAGGTCAGTAAAGTATAGAATGCAGGTGGAAGGGCAGTGAACAGATTTCTTCCCAGATCACATGACTGTAAAAGCACCAAAATCTTAAAGGTGATTGAATGAGTTGTGAAAGCAGTAGAAGGACATGAAAGACAAAATCGCAGGCCAGACATCCTCCCTCCTCAATAGGTGTGCAGAGTGTACCATTAATATAAAACACAAAATCAAACAGTAGTCTCAAAAATAAAGAAATTTATTTAAAAATATGATGATTATAAAAGACCTTGGACATAAAAAATTATTATAGTGACAGTGAGGATCAAGACACAAACATAAGAGAAGACAACAATTTGAAAACATCTACAAACAAATTTCTAAAGAAAAAAACACAGATAGGACAAAAACCAAAGAACTATTAGAAGGATTAAAGAAAGATAAAAATAAGGACAAAAAATTCACTGCAAAAATCCTCTCCAACCAAGAATAAAATACCACAAAACAAATACAAGAGTGAAAGAATCAACATGGAGACAGAGTGAAACAACCTTCAAAACAAAGAAAAACACAAAAGGTAGACAGAGACCATCTAGGTAACTGAGGTGAGAGAGAAACATTAGGTATAGCAACCAGTGAAGAGAAGCCAAAAGCAAACCACAAGCCACCCATCCCACCTCGGCTGTCACAGGTTCTGAACTTAAGCTCTAGATATCAGTCAGGGCCTGAGGTCCTACCCAGACAAATAGTGGTCTAGGTCAACCCATACTTCTTGAAATTTCAAACCTGTGAAGAAGTCTGGAGTACCAGTCCAGGGCAATCTGGGCTGAAGGGGGCAGATCCTCAAGGACCCAGAGTGAAGGCAGGAATCCAAGTATGGGTGGGTTCAGGATGCCAACATAATCCTAAGTATGTGGTGAGGACACAATTCTCAGGGGAGCCTCCCTAGGATCTTTTTGCCCAAAACTAAGGTGGAACTCTAGCACTGGGAAATCAAGGGTGTGTCTGACTTAATCAAGAACACCTTAAGTCCAAAAACTTGAGCCTAAGCCTGGGGTTAGAATTTGATCAGCCCCTGATCTGATCAAGTTCAGACTGAAATCAAAAGTTTACACACAAGCCTTAAGAAAGTCTTTAAGCTATCAGCATCTCAAGGGTCAATTGGGACCTGAGACTGAAGATCTTAGATCCTAGGTAGGAAGATAGGGCAGAAGCAGGCCGGTCACAACAACAGAGGCAACTGAGACTAGAAAAAATAGCCTCAGTGCAAAATGCTTTAAAGCTCACTACACAAAGAACTGCCTGCCCAACTCACTCAGGCCTCAGGCTGAGTAGCCAAGATAATACAGAGACAGAAATAAAGACAGCAGTGGCCATCAACACACAGGAACCACATCCCACAAGTACCAAAAGAAATAAGCTGTGGCAGAAAAAGCTTTTGACTCTGGATAATTTTTATGGAGAAAAAGAGCAAAATATAGATGAAACAGCACAGAGTAGCAAACAAGAAAATACATCCAAACATTTAAAAGAATGGAAATTGGTCACAAGCTCTCAAGAAATTCAAAAAGGAGTTCAAGAAACAAGTAAGGATGACAAAATAAAAATTGGAAGAAAAGTGGGAAAAAGAAATGAAAGTAATTCAAAAAGAAAATAACAGCTTAAAAGACAAAATTTCCCACTTGGAAAAAGAAGCACAGAAATCAAATGAAGTAATAAGCAAACTGGAGACCAGAATTGACCTGCTGGAAGCCATGAAAAGCAGGATAGGACAAATTGAAAATTAAAATCAAAAGATTATATAGCTGAAAACCAGTCTTTAAAAACCAGATTTGGACAACTAAAAGCTAATGATCTCACAAGGCAGCAAGAATTAATAAAATAAAGTCAAATGAATGACAAAATAGAAGTAAATATGAAATATCTCATTGAAAAGACAATTAACCTAGAAAACAGATGTAGGGAGAGACAATTTGAGAATCATTGGTCTATCTGGAAGCTTGGAAAAAAATAGCAACCTTGACATCATATTATAAGAATTATCCAAGAAAACTGCCCTGATATTCTTGAACAAGAGGGCAAAATAGACATTGAAAGAGTCCATAGATCACCCTCTACATTAAATCCTCAAAAGACAACCTTCAAGAATAAAACTGCCAAATTCAAGAGCTTCCAAGCCAAGGAGAAAATATTGCAAGCATCCAGAAAGGGACAATTTAAATATCAGTCAAGATTACACAAGATCTGACAGCCTCCACTGTGTAATTTGAATCTGTTACCCAAAAAACTATGACCCCCAGCAAAACAACTATTCCCATTACTGTACTCACTTTTTGTCATTATGTGCTGATATAGACAGGATATAAATTGGGTGGAGTTCCATGTCTAGCCCTCTTTTCCTTCTTGTCAGAGCCTTTGGTGGAGTGGGCATTTTGAGTAGGTAGATAACTTAGTCACATGGTTCTATTTTGTCAGATAATAAACTTTATAAAAATAATACTTGAAGTATTCGACAGTAATTTAAATCCTACACTGCACTAAAGGATCACAAGACTTGGAATATGATAATCAGGAGGGCAAGAGAATTGGTGTTTACAACAAAGAATCACCCTCACATAAAAATTGATTATATACATTCAGGGGAAAGTATGGAAATTTAACAAAATAGAAGATTTCCAAGCATTCCTAAAGAAAAGCCCAGAACTAAATGGAAAATGTGATGTCCAAATAAAAAATTAAAAGAAACATGAAAAGGTAAATAAGAAAGAAAGGGAAAAATTTAAAGGCTTCTATAAGGTTAAATTGTTTATATTCCTATAAGGAAAATAATATCTCTAACTCTCAAAAATTGTTTTCATTATCATAGTATATAGAAGAATTATTAAAAGACAGAGATTGGAGTACTAAGTTTTTTAAGATGATATGTAATAAAGAAGGTGGAATAGAAGATGGCACCAAGAGAAACTTGAAGGAAGGAGAAAAATATGATAAATAATACCACATAAAGAGGCACATCGTTGGGGGTGGTGTTGTACAATACTATAATGATAAGGAGAGGAAGAGAGTGGTAATAGGTAATACTTAAACCTTACTCTCAGTGGAATCAGTTCTGAGAGGGAGGAACAGTCAGATCTATTAGGGTATAAAATTCTATCTTACCCTACAGAGAAGTTGGGAGGGAAAAAACAAGGGGGGAAGTGGGGTGGGGAATATTAAAAGGGAGGGAAAGGTATAGGGGAGGCATTTAATAGACCTTAAAGAAAAATAAGAAGGGAAAAAGAAGGGAGGAGGGTTAGGAAGGAAAGAAAAATAGGGGTCAGGAATAGGGGGACTGATTAAAAAGCAAATAATTGTATAGAAGGAAATAGTGACAGAAGAAAGGACAGGATTAAAGAGGAAATCAAAATGCTGGGGAATACACAGGTAGTAATCATGACACTGAATGTGAATGGAATGAATTCACCATAAAAAGGAAGCAGAAAGCAAAGTTGATTAGAAACCAAATTCCTACAAGAATGTCTACAAGAAACACACATAAAGCAGGTATACAGAGACAGGGTAAAAGTAAGAGGCTAGAGAATAATTATTGTACATCAACTGCGAAAAAGAAGGCAGGAGTCTCAATCATGATATCTGACAAAACCAAAGTAAAAATAGAGCTGAAATAAAAGAGAGAAGGAAAGTAATTACATCTTGATAAAAGGCAATATAGACATTGAGGAAATATCAGTATTCAACATGTATTCAACAAATTGTATACCATCCAGACTTTTAAAGAAGACACTATTGGAGCTTAAGGAGGAAATAGATATTAAAACCACACTAGTGGAAGACCTGAACCTTCCTTTATCAGATCTAGATAAATCAAACCAAAAAGTAAATTAGAAAGAGGTAAGAAATGAGAATGAAATCTTAGAAAAATTAGAGTTAATAGATATCTGAAGAAAAAATAAGGACAAAAATGAATACACCTTCTTTTCAGCGTCACATGGTACATTCACAAAGATTGCAAACAAATGCAAAAATCAGAAATAATAAATGCAACTTTTCAGATCATAATGCAATAAGAATTATATTTAGTAAGGGAATATGGATAGACAAATCAAAAATTAAATGGAAATTAAATAAAATGATTCTGCAAAATTGGCTGGTTAAAGAACAAAACATAGAAACAATTAATGATTTCATGGAAGAGAATGACAACCAAAATCTATGGGAAGGAGCCAAAGCATTACTAAGGGGAAATTTTATATCCCCTGTGTTCATATATCAACAAATCAGAGAGGGAAGAGGTCAATGAATTAGGAACGCAAATTAAAAAAAAAACTATAAAGAAAACAAATTAAAAATACACAGATTAAAAACTAAATTGGAAATCCTAAAAATCAAAGGAGAAATTAATAAAATTGAAAAACAAAAGGACTATAGAATTAATAAATAAGACTAGGAGCTAGTACTTTGAAAAAGCAAATAAAATAGACAAAGTACTGGTTAATCTAATAAAAAAAGGAAAGAAGAAAATTAGATTAACAATATTAAAGATGAAAAGTGCATCCTTACATCCAATGAAGTGGAAATTAAGGTAATTATTAAGAACTATTTTGCCCAATTATATGGCAATAAATATGACAATCAAGGTTAAATGGGTGAATATTTATAAAAATATGAATTGCCTAAATTAATAAAAGAGGAAATTGAATAGTTAAACAATCCCATCTCAGAAATAGAAATTTGTCAAGCCATCAAGGAACTCCCTAAGAAAAAATCTCCAGGGCCAGATGGATTCACAAGTGAAATCTATCAAATATTTACAGAACAGCTAATCCAGTACTGGGGTATAAAAGGATTTTATTTAGTAGAATACTGTGGTATATACTTTGCTAGAGGATCACAAAGTATTTTTCAGCTCTCCTCCATGAAAAGTCAAGAGTGACTTCCTTTCATTGGTCCAGTACACTAATTACATATTAATATTAAGGATTAGTATAGGAAGCTTTGGATAACAGGATGCTTTAACTCTAAGGGAAATTAATTTCTCCACTCAACCTCTTTCACCTCACAGTGAATTATTTCTTCCTCTTGAGAATTCACTTAAGCTACTCTCACACTTCTTATCACTGACTACAAACCACTATCTGACTAAATCTGTCTATAATCTTCATATGAGTAAAATTGTTTATGTTAAGTGTCTCCAAGTAGACAAGTCAGTTAGCCAAAATGTCTCAGAGGCTAACTGATCAGAGTGGGACTCTGAGATGGCACTCAGAGTCCAGGCAAGCAAGTCTTTCTCCTTCACAATTTTCAAATCAACAGATCTGACAATTTCTTCTTCATGATGAATTTCCACAGTGAGGAAAGTGGAAAACCCTCAAGGTGCTTTCCGAGTTCTCTTTCTTTCCTATCACAACAGAGCTATATTCAGAGAGCAAGAGCTGAGTTGGCCAGTCTCTGCAGAAGTCAGAGACAAATTGTTCTTAGAACTTTCACTTCTCATCCTTCAAAGTTCCAAGCTCATTCATAGAATTCTCTCTTACCTCAGCCACTCTGCAGACTCTTAATTTCCAAATTTAAAGGATTTATCTCATGACTTCTAATTGTCTTCCAATCAATGTGAATGTGGTTTCTTATGTCAATTTTAGTGAAAAAAGTTTAAAATGCATGCTTAATAAGCTAGTTCTATCACTCACATTATCAGTTGGTACTATTAAGAATCAAAATTAAACATACATTTGTTTTTAAAGAGATTTGCTCATTTCTGTTTATTTCTCAGTCAGCTCTCCCCTCTTAAGATTAAAAATGATAGACATATAGTATAAGAGAAAAGATAAATCATTCCCCCTATGATCATAAGTATCACACTCACATACAGTGCAAGAAACATCCCTTGAAATGTATTTTGTGGGAATACTGACCAGAAAAAAAGAGTCACTCCTATAAGTTTGATCCACTTTTTGAAAGTCTGAATTCCAGAGTTCATTAAGTCATTAAAGGGTGGAAACCACATTTTGTTCTAGAAAATTGATAATTCTGCCTATAGCTTACTCTTATCAGTAGATGCCACTAATGAGTAGGTACTTCCTTCTAAAGGTTGGGCTAAAGTTCTATTGTTTTTGGATTAAGAGAAAACAAAGACTATAGCCTGAGGCTGAATTCTAAAGATTAGGTTCTGAGGGTAGACAGTTTTTAGCCTGGGGCAATTGGGAGTGTCTTTCAAAAGCTATGTGCCTTTTGCTTTTTTACAAAAGGGCTGCTTAATTCTATCTGTCCCCACCAGTCTTAGTTTCTACCTAAGCCTTTAAAACTAGTGCCACGTGTAATTTTGAAATAAAATAGAAAACAAGGCTAAGGCCTAATTGTAGCCTAAAAATTTCACTCTCCCTAAAATACCTACTAATATGCTGAGTCTAGTACCTTCTGCTTTTGTGAGGAACAGGGCTTTTGTTTTAAAACCTTATTCAGGTGTGTCCCAGGTGAAACTAAAGGCCAGCTAATTGGGTTTTTTATTCCCTAAGGCAAGGAAACAGCTTCCCAGCTGAATTTTTTTTAGGGCCCCTGTTTGGTCTCACCCTTCTTGCAGCTTTATATTAATCTCAGTTCTAAAGTGAGCTGTGAGAAGGCTGACTTAGGGGATAGTTATAAAGTGAAGAAGAATTGGAGAAAATTTAAGAAGATTGAGGAAGTTTGAGATCAGAGTGGTTGCCAAATATGTAAGAGGGAGATTTTAGGTATTTATAGATATGTATTTAAAATGTGGTCACCAGGAATCAACAATTCAGATTGATTCCATAATTAAAATAGACCCAAGTCAGGATCCGGTTTAAGGTAGTTTATTTACAATTAAGGAAGGTAAAAGGTAAGTAAATAGAGAGAGGGAGAGGCCAGACCAGGCCTGGATGGAGAGAGAAGGTTAAAAGACTAATTAAACTAGGTTACAAGCCACAAGACCTTAGAAATCAGAGAGGCTATAAGCCTACTTAAGGTAGAGTTTGGAAGCAGCCTAGGTAGGCCAAGGAAGTCAGCCTAACTTACCCACGTGACCATTCAGAGTAGAAGCATTCTGAGGTCTCAGCTGAGCACCTTCAGCCCCAAGTCCAAAGCTGGAACTTTTTTTACCAGGTTGTAACCCACATATTTAAAGAGACAGTGTCTCTTGTCATTTCCTGTGGGCCACCTCTAATTCAAGTGGACCAATGGCAGTCTCTACACTGATTTGGACTGCCCAAAGGGCAGTCCCTTGTTCTTGATTTGATACTTATTGTCACCTGTGATCAACTATCTCCCCTCCCCTTTTGAGGGAGGTGGGGATGATATCATCTCTATGCCTAGGGTAAGTAGATTTTTGACTATGAATGGGCTAGAGTTAATTTCATTTACACACCCCAGAACAGAAAATTATTCATTATTCAGCTGAACAGCAATATGAAAAAGGAATGATTATTTTAATATATATTTTCCTTCAACCTCTCTGAGAAATAAAAAAAAAAGCCTTTTATACTGTTTGATGCTACTGGCCCTAAGGATTATAAACTCCTCTAAAATGTATTTTCACTATTACTAATAGAAATGTCAATTTACTTTTGCTGAAGCTGACTTTTGAAATCAATAGGAAGGATCACTGTCAGAAGTAAGTAAATCTTGCTAGTGCTTGCAAATAAGTGATCAGTTATAGAAAACATTAAGCAAATTGAATGTACCATTTTAGTTTACAGTGAAATTTTATAATTTACTATTGAGTGCTTTCCAGTTGGAACTGTTGAAATTAAATTATAAAACCCAGAGTCTGCTGCCAGCTTCCATTGTGTTTGATTATTTCTTTATAACCTTTATTTTCTTGGCTTAAATATTTCATTTTATTACAATCAACCATGAGGAAAAAAACCCTAACCAGAAACTATTTAGGACAAATGCTATGAAAAGCTTTTGCATGTGTATATGACTGTCAATCTCTGAATAGTAATAGAAACTGGACAAAACCTCCAAGAGTACAAAATTTAAATCAGTTAGTAATTGAGCATTACACTCAAAAAAGTAGCAGAGATCATTGATTCTTAAAAATATTAAAAATTATCACAGAAGGAGAGACTACTTGGCACCAAGTTTTAAAGTTGAAGATGGTGAAGTAGGTGTGAGGATGGAAGGAGCATACATTAAATGATAATATCATACCTAACACAATTTGATATATTTTAGTTCATATATATATATATATATATATATATATATATATATATATATATACATAGACTTATTTTCCATTAAGCTTTGTTCAAGTTGAAGAAGCAAAATGAGTCACCATTAAAATAGAAAGCCTTTAAAATATCCAACCAACTAAAGATAACATATTGTAAAAAGGGTATTGATTTACAACAAATGCTAGTGGGTAAGCCTTGATGGAAAACTACAGTTATTAGAAATAAACAAAAAATTTCATAAAGCCAAAAGCATAATTTCAAAAAGATCAGTATTAAAATGGACATAATGAAAATTTATGAGGAAATTTGGTACCTCGAGGGTTTAAAATTAATTTTTGAAATAAATTAAGTGGGAAAAAGTAATTTTTAAGTGTTGCCATAGTGAGAATGTCTGCATGTTGATGGACTCATTCAATATTCTTGGAACCTAATAAATAGAAATCATCTATAGATAGGGCATTAATTTGGAACCAGGAATACATGAGTTCAAACCAAATGACTTAACTTGTGTTAACTTACGTTTAGATATCCGAAAAATGAGAAAGTTAGTCTAAATGATCTCCAAGTCTCTTTTAGCTCTAAATCCATTTCCCTATAATATTAGCTAAGATATGGATAAAAAAGTCACATGTGGAAAAGGAAAAAAGATTATAGCAGTATAGAACATGACCAAAGAAAAAATAATTTGCTAATTATTGTGTTGCAGCAGGACAGTGGTAACATGAAAGGGATAAAATATGTTTTATTTTTTTTATCCTTTTTCAATCCTTCAATTCTTTTCTATCCTCTATAGATATCTTCTATCAACTTTATATGAACAGTGGGGTAGAGATATGATGGGAAGGAAGGGATCTATGACCTGGAGCAGGAGTTATTAACATTAGTTTCATGCACTCCCCTATAATCTGTAAATTGGATGAGAAAAAAAAAAAACTACATCTTATTTCAATATTATTGGTTTCCTTTGTGATCTTATGCATTAAAAACATTATTCTGAGAATGGCTTCATAAGCTACACCAGAAAAACAAAGAGCTTCATGAAACAAAACAAAACCTCAAAATGTGCAATAACATCTAAATTAGAGAGGCTTATATTAATTATGCATTCATTTAGTAGCAGATACAACATGGGATATGGAGTTAGAAGACCTAGGATGTAATGCTGACTAGGAGGTGGAAGGGAGAGAAAAGAGGAAATTAGGTATTTGACCTAAGAGGCCTTATTTAAGCCATCTCAGACTCAGTGCCCTCATCTATGAAATGAAGAGATTGAATTAAATTATTTCTCAACTCTTAATCCTTTGAGTCTCAAACCAAGCTATTTGCTGTGTTTATACTACATTCCTAGTATTGTATAAAGCCGTGATAAGGATTGCAAAGAAAAGAGGGCATGGTCTTTGCTTTTTGGAGTTAAAATCTCTTTAAAGATAAGATGACTTAAGGATCAATACAAGTCAGTAAAGAGGATGATAAATGAAGGGGATCTTTGTAAAATAGCCTCAGGCTTTTCAGTAAAATACACCTTCAGTTCATCTGCTCAGAATAAGAGGTAAAGTATATTTTGTTGTCAAGAGTGAACATGGAAAAGTCACTGGAATCTCCATAATGGTAGAGCAAAACAATGCCTAATGATGATGATGATGATGACAACTAGCACTTGTACAATTCTTTAAAGTTTGCAAAGCTCTGTATGTATGTCTACAATTGAATACTCATAATCACCCTGTGAAGTAGATACTATTATTATCTCCACTATGAAGATTTAGAAACTGAGACTGAGAAATTAAATAATTTGCCTAGTATCATTTAGAAAATATTGAAGAGGGGAAGCTGGGTGGCTAAGTGTATTGAGAGCCAGGCTTAGAGATGGGAGGTTCTAGGTACAAATCTGACCCCAGACACTTCCCAGCTGTGTCACTTGACCCCCATTGCCTAGCTCTTACCACTCTTCTGCCTTAGAGCCAATACACAGTATTGACTCCAAGATGGAAGGTAAAGGTTTAAAAAAAAGAAAAGAAAATATTGAAGGCAGGATTTGAATTGAGGTCTTTCTGACTCCATGTCCCTCTGTACTATCTACTGTGAGTATAAATGAAAAAATTCTTGTATAGTTCAGAGTAGGAAGTTGTTTGAACTATGATGTTCTAAGTAAGAAAGATTTATGGAGCAAAAAGATCTTAAATTGGACTTTAGAGAGTAGGAAACATTCTGATAAGTGAAGCAGAGAAAGGAGGAAAGTCTACTTGAAGTTAATCATTTGAGCAAACGTCTGGAGGCAGGAAAGGACAAAGCATTTTGTCAGGCATCAGTATGACAGAAGTACAAAGTATCCAGAGGGAATCAATGGCGGAAAAGATTCATATAGCTTGAACATGACATTGTAATGGAAACTTTATTTCCTAAAAGGAAGAATTATATTTTTTTGAACTAAACCTTAGTAGAACAAGAAAAATATATTTATTTTCATGAAAGTCCTAGAAAGGTGAAAAAAACACTGAGTGATTTGGAAGAATGATAGGATAACTCCTGTGCCAGAGTGCAATTATACAATTATGCAGAGACAATTATGCAGAGGGCAAAGAAAGTCCTTCCCAAATTACTTCATAAACCTGAGTCCCTATTGAGCTGAGTATATTACACTTTGGAAAATATGAACTATTTTCCTGCCTTGATAAAAGTTCTTAGGAAAATATATTAAAACCAAAACATATTTCTTAAAATATCTGACTGCTTTAGTTAAACTACTAAATATTTTCCCAATCATTGCTGATTGTTTCCTCTAATAGATGGCAGTTTTTGTGAAGGCAGTGACTATATTCCCTCTTCTATTCTGTCTTTAAACATTTTTATTCATTTTTTTAAATATTTCTCAATTACATGTTAAAATTTTTAACATTAATTAAAAAAATTTGTGTCAAATTCTCTCTCTCCTTCCTTCACCTCCTACAAATTTTGAGGACACAAGGACTATTATATCAATTATACATGTGAAAACATATTAAGCATATTTTATATTTTCCACATTGCAAAACATATGTATATGCAAAAAATCCCCAAGAAAAATAAATGCTTTAATCTGCACTCAGAGTTTGTCAGATCTCTCTCTTCTTAGAGATGGATAGCAGTTTTCATCATGCATCCCTTAGAATCTTCTTGGTTCCCTCTATTGACCAGAGTAGTGGAGTCTTTTGCAGTTCTTACTATGTTAATTCTTATTTTAATGTTGCTGTATACAATGTTCTCCTGGCTCTGCTCACTTCACTTTGAATAAGTTCATGTAAATAAGTCTTCTCAGGCTTTTCTGAAAGCATACCCTTCATCATTCCTTAAAGCACATAGCATTACATCACAATCATATACTGCAACTTGATCAGAAATCCCCCAATTTATGGGCATCCCCTCAATTTCCAATCTTTGCCACCTCAAAACTAACTGCTTTAAATATTTTTGTACAAATGGATCATTTACTTTTTTTTTCTTTGATCTCTTTGGGATACAGATCTAGTAGTGGGTCAAAGAACTTGCACATTTCTCTAGTTCTTTGGGCATAGTTCCAAATTGTTTTACTAAATGGTTGGAAAAAATCACAACTCCACCAATATATTAGTGTGCTAATTTTTCATGTCTACTCCATTATTTGTCATTTTTTCCTATTAGCCAGTTTGATCATTTCTCTCTTCTATTCTAACAAACTGATTTTCATAACACACATCTTCTTCTTATCATCCTTCAAATTTTTGAACTTATGAAGACCTTTTACTTCTACCATCCCAGAGGATATTACATCCTGGGACATCCTTCTTAGGATATGAATCTATTTTCACTTGTTATCCCCTAACATCCAGGGCCAAGAAAAAGAAGGAGATATCCTTGTTATTCACTGCCACTTCCAGGATTCCCCTAACATTCACACTAAGTGATCTTTACTTCTTTGAGATTCACTCCATCTACATGCATCATCTTTTCCAGACCTTGATGGATATTCTATATCAACTCATAACAGTTTTCCAATATTCATATTCATTTTACTTTCTGATTTTCCAGGGCATCATTCTGTTTTGCCTTTATTTTCCTCCCTTCAGAATCTTGGTCCACAAGTTAACCAGTTCAAGTTTATACTGACCACTTTCCGTAATCCTCATCTTATCATGGTCAAACCTTCTCAGACCCTAACTTTGGGTCATTCCTGCCATTTTTTCTCTATTTCTACTCAGTTGTTGCTACTCACTAGTGAAAGTAGTATGAAAAAACTATCAACCACAAATATTTTTTGTATTCACTGGTCTATGACAATCATTTCCCTCTTTGTTGATTGACTTTCTCATTCTTGGAAGTATCTGCTTCATTTTGTCTCTCCTCAGGCCCCCTTCAATATTCTCCTTCTCTGAAGAATATTTTACATCATTTTTTGATGGATTTGGTGGGGGCTTTGTTTTGCCTTAGTCTGGACCTATAACTTTTTTGAACTGAGGAATTACCAGTAAGAAAATACCATCTATAAATACAGAGTGGCCCTAGCAATGTGTCTATTCTTCCATTTATTTAACATTTTCCAGCAGCAATTCTAATACATATTTGTTTTGACATCCTGTCCTATGATCACTAAGTACTCATTGGTGAACCAAATTTCTCTAAAGAGCCTCAAACCCAAACCTGCCATATGGCCACAAGAGTCTTTTTTCCCTCACCCCCTTCCCATTTCTGGCTTTTTGAACTTTAATTAACACTTTTAGAAAAAGTATGACAACTTTCTCATATCTGTAGTCACTTAATACTTCCCAGACAAAACACCTTTCCATTTCCACCATTTATCTACATGAGTGATCTGCCCCTACTGTAAGCACTATGAGGACAGGAAATAACTCTCCTTCTTTTATTTTCTCCTAGAATTTAGCAAAATGTCAAGTATCTTGGCACACAATAAGTACTTATTATTCAGGTTTATTTAGGCAGAAAGTAATGAAATTTAGACTAATATTTAGATTTGCTTAAGGTAAAGAGTACTTATTCCATAGTCTTCTCATATATAGTGTTTCCAGAGTAGTTACTCTAGGTTACTCTAGCACTGTTTCAGACTACATCTACTCAAACCTCTATCTTAGGAATCTCTACTAAGTCTAATTTTTTTTGTAGATAATTAAAAGGAGAATTAGCTTGGAGAAAAGCCATGCAATAAATTTAAATAGTAAGACTATCTATGAGGTAAATGAACATGCAGAAGTACCCCACAAAGAAACATTTGGACTCCATCATGGAATTGGAAAATGTATGCAGAAGGTCAACTCACACCTCTTCCCCTGAAAGATGATACCTATATGAAATTGGTCTGCCAGCTGCACTGGCAAAGCAAAATGTATTAGTGTAAAGACTAAAGGTAACATGACCAAGACATGTAAGATGACTACTATCACCATAGCAACTAAACCTGCTCAGATATCAGTGGGGTTGACTGCCTAGGACACAGAACCCATGAACTCCATTAATAATAATACTCAATTAGCCATAAGTCCTACATTCAATTGAATTCTTTAACATTTGTCTAGCCCAAGCAGTTTCCTCTGCTACTCCTGTGGCCTCTGTCTTCACAGCAGTCATTGCTACTGAAGATGTAGGGTGAAAGTTTTTACCACCAATAGTCTTGGCAGTTTTAAACAATTCCATGTCAGAAATGGATATAGTTGTATCAATCAAAATGACACTAAGAAAATGGATTTATAATTCAATCTTACCTCTTCTTTACTCTCCAGCCAAAATGGATTACATGCTATCCAAACCACTGGGTCTTACCATCTGCCCTGATGTTATGCCTTAAGGACCACTGCGTCTTACCATCTGTTCTACCACTATGCTTGCCAGACCCAATGGCATTTTCATCTATTTTGCCATTGTACCAGCCAAATGACTGAGTTTTCCCATATGCCCTACTTCTGAACCCTTAGGACCACTAAGTTTCACCATCTACCTATAAGCTGCATTTTTCTCTGTGTGTCCCTTACCTTGAATATAATAACACCTATTTGAGAAGAGGTGATGTCTCATTTTTTATTTTTGTAATAGGTATTTAAAAATAGCTTATGCCAAATAAATGCTTTTTGAACTTCTGTCCATTCATTTTTTTCTGTTTATTATTCAACATCAAAAGTTTATTCCTTTGGTATCATACTTTAGCTGGAAAAGGATTTGGTCTGTCTACAAAGACAAATGTATTTTCCAAGCACTGATTCAATTCTGTTGGCCCAAATCATTGTTCTTTCTAGTTACTTAAATGAGATATCTTGCATTTTATTGCTAAATTATTTATCTTTCATTGTGCTTTAGTCTGAGAACTGTAACAAAATTTTCTGGATATAGAAGGAGTTAAAATACCTGTATCTCTTGAATTCCAGTCAAGTTCTCCTTATGTCTTCCATTAGAAACTGGCAAAACTATTACTGGCAATCTGAGTTAAGATTAGAAGTAGGTTTTTTTAAAGGCTCCTCACTGGAAATATCTGGGAAACTCTTCTCTTAATTAATTACTCATTAATGCACTGAATTCACAGAAAATAACATAATAATTCCTTCTACTTCTATTAGATTTATTGCTGGATAGAGCAAATATGGATAGAGCAAATATCCTTGAAATATTCCTTCTCCAACAATATCTCATCATCATTGATATATAGTTAAAAGTATAGAAATTAATCACATAGTTAATATTAATGTAGAATTAAAAAAGAATCATATAATTAATCCTGAGGTTAAAAGTAATTCTGAAAGTACGCCTGTTAGTGGTCATGGGCTGGGGTTGACTATGTTATATGTATGACTTTGATGGGTCATTATGAGTTATCATGTAGTAAAAGGCTTACTAGAAGTGTAAAAACATAAGTTTGAATTATTGCTACAGCTAGTTCAAGGATAGTTAGGAGAAACAAGATTGAGAATGTGATGGTTGATATGGTTATGTTAATTGAGGAGAGAGCTAAGTTTGCAGAGCCAATAAGGTGAATGAGTAAATGTCCTGCAGTGATGTTGGCTGTTAGTTGTACTGCTAAAGCTAAGGGTTGGGTAAACATGCTAATTGTTTTGATGATAATAAGTATTGGGATTAATTGAGTTTTAGTGCCTTGTGGTAAAAAAGTGAGCCAATAACATTTTAGTTTTATTTTGGAAGCCTCTAATTACTGTTCCTGCTCATAGTAGGATCGCTATACCAATATTTATGGATAGTTGTGTGGTACGTGTAAATGAATATGGTAAGAGTCCTAATAAGTTGGTAGAAGCAATAAATAAAATTAAAGATATTTGTATTAAGGTTCAAGTTCAGCCATCTTTGTTATGTATTGTCATGTTTTGCTTAGTAATTAGGTGGATAAATCAAATTTGTAAAATTTGAATTTGGTTGGGTAGTCATCATTTAGGGCAGTGATTCTCAAAGTGGGCATTACCGCCCCCTGGTGGGTGCTGCAGTGATCCAGGGGAATGGTGATGGCCACAAGTGCATTTATCTTTCCTGTTAATTGCTATTAAAATTTTAAAAAAATTAATTTCCAGGGGGCTAAGTAATATTTTTTTTGGAAAGGGGGTGGTAGGCCAAAAGTGTTAGGAACCACTGGTTTAGAGGATGATAGAATGATATGTGGTAATAAAATAATAATTGGTACAGTTGTAATACTTATAATTGTTGGTGTGATGAATGGGGCAAATAAATTTTAGTTCATTTCTTATCTCAAGGAAGAGTAGTTTTTATGGTTTTTGTTTGTTCTGTTGAAGGAATAATTTGGATTATTGTTTGATTAATTATTTTAAGTTGGTAAATGCAAAATATGCCTAATCAGACATACTTAGAAATTTTTCTGATGTGATTTACTTCTAAGGAGTCTTTGAGTGATCTGGTAACAATCAATAGCTATATCAGTTGAAGCATCTTTGTAAGAACACAATCTGATATAACTTTTTTTTAAATGACAGACTATTTCAGAGTAGTGTGGGGTGATTCAGAAATGAATCAAATGCTTTTTATACCAAATCCTAGTCCTATAAAAATGCTATCAATATGATTTCTTTATATTCAAATTTCTCTCTTTTTCCATTCCTATAATTCTTTGTGTGTTTGCTAAAGGATATCCAATTCTACTAGCCTACACAAAGGGGAAGAGAAACTTAGTATTTAATTGAATATGTCATATTTTTAATAGAATGGATTTGGTAACTTGTTCCAAAAAAATGAAATGTTGAAGGTAATTTCTACTGTAAGGAAATATATGTATGCTTCTTCTTCCTCAAGTTAGAAGTATTTATCAGGATAATAAAATTATGTATTAATAGGGGTAGAAGGGATTATGTACTCCAAAACTAACTTTATAGGTGAGAAAAATGAGAACTTAAGGACTTAAATGCAATTCAAATGTGAAATTAGGACTTATTTTCATTATGCTGTACTGTCTCCTTTATTTAAGTTTAAATGAATTTAGTCTTTTAAAATTCAAAATGGAAATGGAAAAATCAAAATGGAAAAAGACCAATTTAAAAGAGATCATGTAAAAATAAGGCAAAGTGCTTTCTGCTCAAACTGAAGAGTTTCTTAGTTGTTATTACTTTAGGAAACTAGAGTAGAATTCACAAAATCAAGAGATATCAAAAATCTTTTACCTTCTGGTAACTTTTGAATTTGTAGCAATATTTTCCCCCCAAGTTACACTGGGCCATAACTTTATGTAGGGAATGACCTCAGTCTGAGTTCAGGACTTCAACAGGGAAACGGTGCTTTTCAAACTGACAAATTTGATGTCACTCCTGAATTTTTTGGTTTGTTTTTTTGACACAAATTCACTATCTCAATGTTTAGCTTTTGAAATATAAAACTTCGTCTTTTAAAGACTTTTTGAAATTAAATTAAATTTTAATGAAGTAAATAAAAATTTTAAATGATATCAATTTGTTGACTATTCATTGTACTTTGTAACCTTTTAAAAATAATAATAATTTAAAAATTCCAGGGAATGGGGTAGAATGAGGGACATGGGTTTTAATATATCAAAAAGATTTTATTCTTTAAAAGTACTTATCTTCTGTCTTAGCATTAATACCATGTATTGGTTCCAAGGCAGAAGAGCAGTAAGGCCCAGATTCATATAGCTAAAAAGTCTCCAAGGTCAGATTCAAACCCAGGGCCTCCTGTTTCTAGGCCTAGTTCTCAATGGACTAAGCCACCTAGCTGCTCCTGAATTTATTCTTAAAGACAAATTACTAAACTTATTTTTCTACTAGCACTAGAATTCTGATTGGCAAGTAAATCAAATAATGCATCAATGCTGTCTAACATTTAGGCTGTCACTTCACTCTCATTGTTAGGGAAATTACTTCTTTTTAAATGGGCAGAAATAATTCCTTTTTTTTACTGATTTTCCTCTACCCATTTTATTTCTACTTTCATAAAAATATTAGTAGGATAGGAGTCAGATGTGGGTGTTCAATTGTCTTTCTTTATTTCTTTTTTATTCTTTTGTACATGAGCTGGAGAGAAATACTGTGCCAGCCAGATAACAAAGCAGACTTTGGCAATGCTAAGAAACATATATTTAAAATATCTTATACCTGCTCCCCAACCCACTTTTTCTTAACAAGCTTGAATAAAATAACATCATTTTTTCCCAGCAAATTCCAGCCAGATCAGTCTCTAATGTTGGTTCTTCTGACTAGCATTTAAACCCAGGAAAAAAGATTTTTTCCTCTACATCTACAAATTAATTTTTAAAAATATGATCTCTTCTAAATAATCAATATGTGCAAATCCTTTTATTAATTTTTCCCAGTTTCTCTGATGTCTTCAGGGAAAAATACTTGTAAGTTACACAATTGCAAAGAAAAAATGCTACTTCCTACCACTCATTTCTCATAAAATGAGGATATTTCCATCAAAATCTAAGTTTTATTTCACTTATCCTTATTTTATCTTTCCCAAGGTAATGGGAATAGTGATGAGTTTATTTCTAGGAGACAAAAAATTGTTCTTAAGATTCGGTAGATCCAAAGAATTGAATTGTTAAAAAGCCAAGTGTATGGGAGATTTGGCAGGTTTCCCCTGCCCTGCAAGTATATCTTTCTGAATTAGTATTTCTACTCTGGCAAATGTTACTGTGGAGTAAAAGTGTTTAATAATTGTATTCTTTAAAAATTATATATATATATTTAATTGCCTCTTCAAGTTTGCTATGATCTCATCTTTCTCATTGTCAGATTGCCTAGCCATTCTCACTTCTTTCTGTTTGGAATCATGTATATATGCTGCATGATTCCTAATATCCTCCAGTGGTAATGATTCTCACTGTGGACAACTTTGCCAGAAGTAATTTTGTATCGGGATTGAGGTTCCCTTTACAAATTGTCTCCTTATATGATCGATCGTATCCTGGGAATGAGTATCTCTAAGTCCTAATATCGTTTCAGCAGCTTCAATAACTCTGTCTAGAAAACTGCTCGGGTGCTCTTCTTCCCCTTGCCTCAGTTTCTCAAATTTTTGCCATGCATTTGGCCTTTTTGCAAAATTTCTCATTGCTTCGATAAGATCAGCCCTGCATCCTAACAAGTATCTCATGTTGGCGTGTTGAGTGAAATCTAGATCTTGATGTACTAACGGCCATGATTCTAAATTTGGGTTTGTCCTAGTTTCGGTCAGGAATTTTTCCTTTTCCGAGGGAGTGTAAAATTCCCCCCAAAGAAATTCGACATCGTCGAAACTAGGGTTAAAAAGTGTTAAAAATTCTTTTAAACTTTTGTAAGGTTTTTCATAGAATCTGGGAAAACGGCATTTTAAAACCTCCATATCACTAGGAGTGAATGCCTTGTATGTTTTGACATGCACCACCCCCTCTCCAGGTTGCACAATAGTCCTGTCTACTATTGGTAGGACAGAGACCACTGCATTCTGTATTGGTTGATCTTTCTCTGTTTCTTTTTTCCCAAAAAATTTTGATTCTACGATTTCAAGTTGTAAGATGGTATGTTTATCGAGTTCATTCCCTTCACGTAATTGCCTCAACACTTGGAACAGTAGTTTTATGTTCTCAACTAGTTCCTTGTTATCATTTTCTTGTTTTGAATCAGATGTCTTATAATAGTTAAACAGATGTGTCAGGACCGCTTTTAAAATTGCCAAAAAATGCCATAGAGCCAGAACAATTGCCACTGCTGTTGGAATGAAGCATATGCATTCAGCTAAAGTGAATGCAAACCATTTATAATAGTTGTAGATTTCAATTAATTGTTGTATCATGTTTGGTACTTTTACTAGCCAAAATGCACACATTCCCTGCATAAAAAACCAAATAAGCAGTGATAGACTGCTTAATATAAAAATCAATCTTGTGCAATTCATTTTCTTTTTCTTTTCTTCAGAAGATAGGTTTCGTATGACTTGGCTCGCCAGATGTAATGTGGGTAATTTGAGGAAAGGTGTTTGGGATAAGGGAAATTGAAAAGAGGAATGTGGAGACTTTCTAAGTGGGTAATCTCGATTACAGGTAGTATTAAAGGAGATTCAGGGTATAATAGGACTGAAGTCAGGAGTATAACACAGAAGGGAAACAGAGATCTTCAGGGAGAGGAGAAATTAAACTAAACAGACAAACACAGCAGGCTTACAGACTGGGACTTAGACTCAAACACAAGCTGAGGGAAATAGACTAGACTGAAATTAACAAACAGGCTTTAGTTAATTTCACAGGAAGGGACTTGTTTTGAAGTAACACCTTCCTTCAAAATGGATGCCCCAGCTTCCTCTAACCCAGAGTATGTTGTTTCTTTCCCTCTTCTTCCCTCTTGATAACTAACAGACAAATGATACTAATTAGGGTTGTTGAAACACAAAAAGGTTTTATTTTGTTTGAAGGATGGTTTGTTAGGAAGGTGGATCAAAGGAAAGCCCTATCAGTTGTCTCAGGAACCTCAGGTGGGGAAGGGAAGTAAAGATGGAGTCTGAGTAAGGACCTTGCCTTAAACTCAGTTTTTACTAGGTGCTATTGCTATTTAAAGGGAATAAATGATGACTGATTAACTATAACTAATGCTGTCAATTAGGTAACCCTTCACAGATTTAACTCCTCTCTAATTACTCTCCTTATTAACTTCACAAATATATAGGTAAGGGAGGGAAGAGGCAGGAATGGTAATAGGAAAGGAAGATATAAAGGATTTATCTAAAATAATAATTTCTTAAGTAAATATAACAAAGCTAGGCTAAATTTCAATATTAAAGCTAGGTAATCAAAGCAGCTCAGCTGATTCACAACCTCCCTCCACGGAAGATCCAGTCAACTGCTTTTCCTCAAGATTCTAAACCTCTAACAGCTTTTGGAACTCAGCCAAAGCTAGAAAAAACTATATGACCCCAATTCTGTATACTACATAAAGTAATTTTATTGAATTTTGTAGTCCACAGGATTTTCACTATATTGTGGTCATGAGTCTGAATCACTGTAGTGACCCAAGTTTCATCTGGCAAAGGACATTTGGCATTTATCCATAGGATTGACTTATGCTAATTTGTAGTTAATTTCATGGTAGAAGTAGGAAGAAAGTCACTGTGGCATATCTGGCAAGTCTGGAAATGGTATGATGAAGGAGCCTCCAGGTGCCAGTATATGACTAGTCCAACTAGAATGCAAAGATATTCATAATCAAAATGAAAAATATGTCAAAAATCAGTATCCTCTGCTCTTGACAAAACACATTGCAAGCAAAAGAAAAATAAAAATAAATTTGATCAACTTTAAATGTTCAGTGTCATACAATAATTTCATATAGATATCCTTAAATATTTAGTTTCTAAAGATGACTCCTTAAGGGCAAAGTGATAGTTAATGCATTGAAGTTTTAAATCTAAAAATGTAAGATATGAGGATCAATAGACTGAAGGAAGGAAATTCAGACACTGGCCTGTAGTTCTCAGTGGATAAAAGAATCAGGGCTACAAAGGATGAGTATGGTCAATGAAGATAAAATTTTGAAACCATCACTGGTATTAAAAAAGGCTATTTTTCAATCTATTACTAGTTCTCAGAGGTTGATTTCCTACCCCAAAGAGTTGTAGGCTGGGGAGATTACCATCAACAAGGAACTTGAAGTGTACGGGAGATTCGAGAAAAGATTAAATATATTTCTTGCTAGCTCCTCTTGTTCCCTCATCTTTATCTCATGTCAGTCAGAGATATTACTTCACTATCTACTCTTTTATTCTGAGTTCATGTGAAAAGGTAGTCCTCCTTGCCAAAGTTTATTCCTTTATATACATTTTGGTTCCTTCCCCTCCTGACCTCAAGAGTTGAACCCAAATATCATCCCAATTTCTCTTATGTTCAAATTTTTCCAGAAGAGATGGCTTTTCTCCTTGTCAATGTTAGCCCCTCTGTCTGCAGAAGTAAATTCAGTCCATTGAGTCTTCTCTAGCAGAATGTTCTCTCCAAAGCTACTATCAACAAATCCAATATCTTTTCAAAATCCTCATCCATCTTGACCTCTATGTAGCTCTTGCCACTCTTGATCACCTTCTCAATGATATTCTATTCTCTCTAAGCTTTCTCTTTCTATCTGCTCCTTAGTTTTTTTCCTGAATCTTCATCCAAGTCAGGCCAACCATCCACTGGTGTCCCATATGGCTCTATTTTTAGGTCCTCTTATTTTCTCCCTCTATTTTGAACTGATGTTAGCCTCAGTTCTAGACCCAGTACTGCAGCAGAGCAGTGCTTGGAGTGAAAGCTCAGTATTAAGATTCCTGAGTAATTTTGGTGATTTCACCAGCTCCTAAGAATTCAATTATAATTTCCATGCTGATGATTTTCAAAGCTTGTTACCACAGTCTAGCATCTCTTGTGACCTCAAGTCTCATTTCTCCTATGTTGTGTTAGACATCTTCAACTGGTTTCCTCTTAGCCATATTAAAATCAACATTTCCAAAACTGCACTCAATATTTCCCCTCAAAGTTTCCTCTTTTTAGTTTTTTATTAAACTATTTATTTTAAGCTAAATCCCAGCTAAAATCCAACTTCCTGAAGGAAGTTCTCTCAGCCTCTTAATTTGAATACCCTCTAAATATTAATGGGTGTGGAAATAGATGTACCCCAGACAGGAACCTATCCCATAACCTCTGACACAAAAGTTTTGATTTCTGATGACATTGAAGTAATTTAATTCTAGAAGGGGAGAAGATCTGTGGCCTCACTGAACCAAGGAGCTAGAATAGTCACATGAAAAGTTCAAATAAGACGTGATAAATATTTGGTTTAAAAGTGTCAGTGATCAGCAGCCTTGGATATCCTTGGCATCATAATAACTCTGTATCTTTTTATTGTTTATATATTTACTTGCTCTTCAGGAAACCTATTCTGGGCAACTGAATATTGTTGTCCTACTGTAAAACTCTGGGGGCATGAATCTATGACACCAGGGTTCTTGGAATCACCCAGTCCTCTGCCTTGATGCTATATTAGATGGGAAGATTCCGCATTTTTCTATGGCTTACTTGACCCCTGAGACTCATGCTGCTGCCATAGATTAGGCCTCTGAACTCTGAATCCAGTTTCCCAACCAATCTGGCAGAAAGTGGAATTTTTTTGAGAGTGTATTAAACTTTGGCTGTCCCCCAATAGTAATCTAGTTTAGAGCACTGAGTATCCTTAGCCTCTTGGCCTAGTCCAGGAGCTTAGTCCCATATCAATTCTCAACTTGTTGCCTTCCTATATTGCCATTATTTTTCAGAGCTTTGGAAGCTGAATATGAGCTTCTGACTTTTCTGAGAGATCTTTCTCTGCAAGGAAGCTGATTTTGTGGTCATCTCTGGGCATGGATATATTGCTGATATAGTTTAGCGCTGTGGACTTTGTTATATAGGCTCCTTCTTTAACAGATCCTGCTCTGATCACTTCCGTGTAGGTTAAATATGATGACGCACTGTAGTTTGTCCTTCAGTTTCCAAATCATTAGCTAAGCTGTTGTTTGTTTTAAATAGTTGTTAGGATAATTTTAGGGAAAGTTGGTCTATACTACTTCTCAACTATCTAGGATGCATCAAAAACCTATAGGTTGAATCAATATATATTTTGCTTCACAAATGTATGTTTTTCCCTTTTTCAAAATACAAAGAAGGAAGAAAGGAAAGAGATCAAAGAGGCATAGACTTCATAGAAGACAAATACCAGTGTCATGAGGTTTGGTGAACAAGTAACCAACCAAGAAGTATTTATTAAACTCCTATTATGTATTGAACATTGTGCTTAGTATTGAGGAGAGGTGATAAGTGGCTAGACTTATAATATCACTGGTGTGGGGAATTCTCAGATAAGGAAAATCCCTTTTTCAATGATTTATTAAATCATTTGGCTTGCTTTCAAAATTTGGATCAGACTTTATAAACATTAAAATATATATTATTTACACAGTAAATTGCCACATGGAGTACAGTGTAGGTTATGCTTTTGCAGACAATTTAGAGGATTAAAGTGATACAGGAACAAAGTAATCATATATTTTGTGAAAGATGTAGATATAATATATCTATTAATATATCTATTAAGCCATAGAAAAGATAATAATGACATATGATGAAAAAATTTTTAACTCAATAAATCATTCACTGCAAATGATTATTTCAGGCTTTACTGATAATGAGATGTTTATATTTCAAATAACTTTGAAAGGGAGTTGGCTTTCTAGAAGTGTTCATGATCCTCCTGTGATGGAGGATATAAAGCATTAAAGAGAAATTTCTTATAGACAGTAAAGTCCTCCAGATGGTCCTCTTTAGAGATGAATTTGTGCTGGCTACATCAAGCTCCATAATATAGCAGATGGATAAGATCCACCACTACACAAATGATTCTGAGTTAAATACTCAGATAATGCCTATTAACAAATTATGACATTCATTTAAATAAGTGACCAATATAATTCATCTCTCAGAATGTGTGTTATAGACACTGCAAATTGACAATGATTTTGTGCAGAATTAAACAGAAGGGTGGAACAAATTGCCTAAAAGGCCAAGAAGTTCCTTTAATGATGACAAAGTACTCTAGAAAACAAAGAACTGTTTCTATAGTAACACTCTTCCAACATGATTATTTGACTACACTTCATGGAGCTTTTCATTTTCATCTTAAAAAGATTTTCAAAATAAGGATTTCTCAGAAGGTAATGGAGTATGAGCAGGCTTCAGCACAAAAGAAATGGCCAAGGAATTGCAAAAAAATATGAATGAAAGATATCGTCAAAGAAATATATAATCATTTAAATAGGAAAATGGACTAGTCACATGACAGGAGAAGGAATAATAAAAAGGAATATTTGTGTTCTTGCGATATCCTTGCAATATCAAGAGAAAGTGTGACTTACTGAAATATTGATTATGCCTCTTTGGCAAAGTTATAGGAGGAAATAAACAGGACTGTTACATGATGGGCAAGTATGTATAGTTTGCCCTCCATCTTACTGAAGGAGGTATACTTATCTTTTAAATCATTTAGAATATTAATTTACAAGTTTACTTTCCTGCTTTCTTTTAAAACAATGTGGTTATTATTATCTCAGCGCTATATTAGTGATATCCACAAAGAAGTTTTGTTAGGGTCACAGGTATATTACATAACAAAAAAAGAAAGCTTTTTAAAAATATGTTTCTATATCCACATAGATTTTCTGTTGTAGGCACAGGGCATTTTAAAGTTAAAATCTGAGGAATCAAATACAATAAAACTGATTGAAATATTTGAAAAAAATTGATGATTGAGGTAAACATAGTAGGTTATCATTTAAAATAAAATCATTATGTGTGGTGACATCTGTTGGACTAATGAACAATTCTCATTATATGTCATGAAAATAGTTTTAATTGATTCTACTGACATAACAAAATTTTTAATAAATAGAATTACTTTATTTTACTATCAATTTAATATTTTATTCTCCAAAATTAAATACATTTTCATTCATGATAAAATGTATATGATCAATATCTATCTATGCAAAGCTTAGTGTTTCTAAAGCCTTACCAAAAATTTCTAGAAGTAAGGAAAATGTTTAAATTTTGCATATCTCTGTATAGTTATGGGATTTAATTTAGATTTTATTCAATTCACAGACATTTCTATAGATGCAATTTTCAATAAGCCATCTTTTTATATCTATTTTATAACCCTCATTTTATACATATCTGAAACTTAGAGAAATATATTGAGGGAGAAAGAAACATTTACCAAAAAGACTAGAGCCATATTTTATGAATTATTAATATCTCAGACATTTTTCCAAGTAATTAATCTTCACAACCTCCTTTGAGGTAGTAGGTACACTGTTTTACAGATGGGCAAACTGAAGCATAGAGATAACATTTTTGCCAAAAATTATATATAAAGTTAATTCAAAATCAAGAATATGACATAACTTTCCATACAATGGGATTTCTAATATAGCATCTCTCTAAAATGCTAAAAAATAATCTTGATCACACCAAACATATATAAAATAGAATTAGAAAGTTAGAAAGGTAGATAGATGATATATAGAAACACACATAGAGATATATAGTTGTTTGTATAAATGAATCTAGGATTTGATACACTAGTCTAAAATTAGGAATACCTATAGTACCTCTCTTTCAACAGGGATTTCTTTTGCTCTGATAGGGTTATCCTGCCCACATCATCTTTTTTTCATCATTTCTACAATTTCCAAAACATACCATCAACTCTCTGGCCATTTTTCTCATCTCACTGCACTAAAACATTAGGGTTTTCCTTTGGAATCATCCTGTACTCTGATAGGTGAATTTCTCCTTAGTTTGTCCAAAATTCCTAGTTGCTCTCTATGTTTATCTAGTCTGTTCTCTATTTAAATTTCAGATTTTTGATGGCAGAATCTCTTTTACTTGGTTGTTCTTTTATCCTCAGTGCTAAGCATTAATGCCTAGGATCTAATAAGCTCTTACTAAATATTTTATCTACATAAGTGTTATTATTATTCCAGGTCCAAAATATTCTTTATAGTTCTCTTGAATTTTGTATTTGGACATCAACTTTTTTCCATTTAGTTCTGGTATTTTCTTTAGGAATGCTTGGAAATCTATTTTATTTAATTTCCATTCTTTTCCCAGAAAGTATATAGTCAGTTTTGATGGATGAGTGATTCCTGGGTTGTAGACCCAATTGTCTTGCCTTCCAGAATATTATATTCCAAACCTTGTGGTACTTTAGTGTGGAAGCTGCCAAATCCTGTGTAATCCTGACTGAGGTTCCTTGATATCTGAACTGTCTCTTTCTGGACGCTTGCAGTATTTTCTCCTTCGTCATCTATGGATTATTTCAATGTATATTTTGCCCTCTTATTCAAGAATATCAGGGTAGTTTTCCTGTAAAATGTCTTATAATGTGATGTCAAGGCTTTTGTTTTGTTATAGGCTTTCTGATAGACCAAAAATTCTCATATTGTCTCTCCTGGATCTGTTTTCCATATCAGTTGTCTTTTCAATGAGATATTTTATGTTTTCTTCTATTTTTTTCTCCTTTTGATTTTGGTTCATTAATTTTTATTGTCTAAAGATTATCTTCTACTTGCCCAGTTCTAGTCTTTAAAATGATTTTTGGCTATGATCTTTTAATTTTACTTTTTGGTTTGCTTTATTCTGCTTTTCACGGCTTCCAGCAGATCAGTTCTGGTCTCCAATTTGCTTATTACTTCATTGGATTTCTATGCCTCTTTTTTACATGGAAAATTTTGTCTTTTAAGCCATTATTTTCTTTTTGATTTACTTTCATTTCTTTTTCCCACTTTTCTTCCCATTTTTCTTCTATCTTTACTTGATTCTTGAACTCCTTTTTGAGTTCCTAGAAAGCTTGTGACCAATTTTTTTTTTGAAAGTTTGGATGTGTTTGCTTGTTTCTCACTCTCTTCTGTTGCTTTTACATTTTGCTCTTTTTCCCTATAGAAATTATCCAGGATCAAGAGCTTTTTTTTTTTTTTTTTTTTTTTTTTTTTTTTTTGCTGTTGCTTATTACTTTTGCCACCAGTGGATTGGGGTTCTTGCATGTTGATGGTCATTGCTTTCTTAGCTTCTGTCTTGCAGGGTTTTGTTTTGGTAGTATCTTCCCTTCTCTGTCAGAAGCCTGAATGAGGGCAGGTAGATCTGTAATGTTCTTTGTGTAGTGGGCATTTTAAAGCATTTTGCCTGGTGCTATCTTTCCAACTCCCACTACCTGGGCTATAGCCACCTGCGTTTCTGCCCATGCTATGGGCTCTGCTGAGCAAACAAGATTCAGAGAATATATGATGGCCAACAATATTTTCATTTAAGTAATCCAAACATAATTTCCTTCCTTTTTGTAGAAAGGTAGTGAATTAGGCTATGGAATGAACATGTTATAGGTTATGAAACTTGTGGTTACTACTTCAAGAAGTTGTGCTTACTTTTTTAAAATGAATGACTTTTTTGGGAAGTTATTGTGGTATAAAAATCAAAACATATCAATGAAATATTGAGTGTCACAAAAGTCTCAATTCAATATTAATTTAAACTTGAAATAATAAAATTTGAATTCATCAACAATATACAGGACTTTCCCAAATTCTTAATGCTTCTTAATGCTAGCTAAGAACTGCACTGACTATTGAGATATGCTTTGAATATATACATATGTATATATATATATATATATATATATAAATGTGGAAAGCTCTTAATGATAAAATGAGCCTGCAAATACTCTTGTGCCTAATGAAGCTAATCCAGAACATCCAAGATATACTTATAATTCTGGTAGGACAAACAATTTACTAATCTATCTACTATCTACTAATGTTTTTACTCTATTCAATTTCATTTTCGGCAGCTACTACATAGGGACTTTAACAACTCTATCTACAATATACTAAGAAAACCACCTATTTAGTGCTTTTGGTATACTTAAAATAATTAATCAAATTATATTATGTTTAAATAGTGTAAAAAGTTTTGTTTTTATATGAATATTTTTCATTCATTTTTATCATCATTGTTAGTTTATATAATTTCACAAAGAGAATGATTATGAATCTATCAGGCTTTTTATGAGTTTTTGAGAAAGTTATTTTTTGCCCACTCATTTCTAAATACCTTGTTTTCTGATTTCTGATTATATTGCTCCAGTGAAGTTGCTAAATCAAAAATTATTTGTTAATATTTATTTTACTTTAACACCCTAATTTTTGACAATATTGCTCATATCCCTAAATTCTAAAGTACTCTTTCCTTTTTTTGATTTGCATGATGCTACTTTAGTTTCATATGATCAAACTCCTGATGGTCCTTTCAATTTTCTCATCTATAAAATGAGGGTATTAGATGATATAGTTTGAACTGAGAGACTTGGAAATTACAAACCTCTTGAGAACTCAATTCTAAATCTCTGATGTTATAATTCTATAATTTTATCTGATAACTGTGTTGGCAAACCTATAGCATGCATGCTGGAGTGGGCTGCTTCCTTCCCACTCTTCATACCTGCCTGAGGTCATTTTTCACATCACCCACTCCTCTGCCTAGCAGTACAATGGGAGTGCTTCCTTCCTCTCTTGTCTGAGGTAAGGAAGGGGGGCTCACGTGCAACATGAGGGTTGGTTTGGCCACTCAGTCGCTAGAAGGTTCATCATCACTTTTCTATAATAACCAGGTCAAAATCTCAAACTCAGTATAGCCAAAACTAAGTTCTTTTTTTTCTTTTTCAATCAAAACCTATCAATCTTTCAAACTTCCCTATTATTTTTGTGTGCAACTCCATCTCACCAGGCATCTAGAATAGTTCTTGAATCTCATTCCTCTCTCATCCCCTATATTCAATCAGTCATCAAATCCTATCAATTCTATTTATTAAGTACCTATTGTGTGCTAGGAACAATGCTAAGCATTGAGAATTTTGAAAATGGAGAAAAATCAATCAAATACAAAATTCAGTCCTGAATCTGAAGGAGCTCATAGCCTAAAGGGGAGATAGAATTAACAAATATGTGAAAACAAGATTTATATCACCTAAATTGGAGATAATCTCAGAGTGAAGATATTAGAATTAAGGAGAACTGGGAAAGGATTCTTATAGAAGTTGAAATTTTAGCTAAAAATTGAACAAATACAGGAAAAATAGGAGATAAGCATGAAGAGGAAGAGAGTTCCAGGCATGGGATGAAACCAGTAAAGAGTCTGTGAATCAGGTAATGGATTGTTATGCACAAGTGAGAATAAGGAGCAGAGTGTCTCTGAATCTCCGACTATGTGGAGGGGCATAAAGTCTGAAAAAATGTAGCATGGAGCTGAATTATAAAGGAATTTCAAATCTAAGGCAATGATTGTTTGAATATTTAGTTGCTATGATTAATTATTTTAAAATTTGTTATTATTTCCCACAAATACATGCAAAAGCGATTTGTAACTTAAAAAAATTTGAGTCTCAAATTCTCACCTTCTGGACCTTCTTTGCTGAGATGATAAGCAATCTGATGTAGATTTTGCATGTGCAGTGATGTAATATGATTTTCCCCCATATTGATCCTTTTGTAAAAGGAATTTCAAATAAAAAATTAAGAAATAAAATGAAAAAAAAATGTTTTTGTCTAGATGAACACTCCATTAGTTCTTTCTCTGGAAGAAGATGATAGTTTTCATTATGAGTTTTTTGGGATTGTTTTGAATCACTGTATAATTGAGAATAAATAAATTGTTCAGTTGTTTATTTTATAGCTTTAGCTGTTACTGTGTGCAGAGTTTTCTTGGTTCTGCTTAACTTACTCTGCATCAGTTCATGTAAGTGTTTCCAGGTTTTTCTGAGTTTCTCCTGCTCATTATTTCTTATAGCACAATAGTATTCAATTATAATCATATATACAATTTACTTAGCTAGTCCCTATTGATACCCCCTCTATTTCCAATTTTTTTCTACCATAAAAAACTTTCTCTCCCTCTCTCTCTCTCTCTCTCTCTCTCTCTCTCTCTCTCTCTCTCTCTCTCGATATATATATATATATATATACATATATATATATATATACACACACAAACACACACACACACACACATCATTCATTTTAAAAAACACAAGAATGTCCTATATTATACCTTTGGGCATAGTTCCATATTGCCCTACAGAATGGTTAAATCAGGTCACAACTCCTCTAATAGTGCATTAGTTTCTCAATTTTTCCATTTCCTTCCTAGTTTTGTTGTTTTCCTTTTCTTTCATATTATTGTCTGATAGATACAAAGTGGTACCTCTGAGTTATTTTAATTTGCATTTTTCTAATTAATAGTGATTTAAAGCATTTTTCACATAACTATAAATAGTTTTAGTTACTTCATCTAACTACCTGTTCACATGTTTTGATCATTTTATACATTGACTCATTTCCCTATGTATTTTAGAACTGAGAACTTTATTAGACAGTCTTATAAATTTTTTCTCATGGTAATGAACACTCTATATTACCCATCTGTTTTTCCAATACTTTTTCCTTTAATTCTTTCCATTTTTATATGTATATTGCTTTTGACCATGGCTTCCCCAATTTACCCTCTCTTCTATGAATCGCCTCTTCTTTCCTTCCCTTCTGCCCCTACTTTAATGTAGGGAAAGATAGATTCTTCTAATCAATTGAGTGTGTGTTCTTCTCTCCTTGAGTTAACTGAATGAAAGTAAGGTTTGTGCTTCCTGTCCCACCTTTCCCATCTTTTTTTCCATTGTAAAAGCTCTTTCATATCTCTTGGGTGAGATAATTTACCCCATTCAATTGCTCCTTTTCTCCTCCCAATTAATTTCTCTTTATCACCTCTTAATTTTACTTTTTTACATAGCATCCCATCTTATTCAACTCATACCCTTATCCTCTAACTTCTCTAATAATGATCAAATGATTAATAATTACTAATATCATCTTTCCATTTAAGGATATAAAGTATACAGTCTTATTGAATCTCATTTAATTTATCTTTCTTCTTTACATTTTTATGCTTCTCTCTTGTCTTGCATTTGAGAGTCAAGTTTTCTATTCAGCAGTGGCTTTTTCATGAGGAACAATTGAAAGTCCTCTATTTTATTGAATGCCTATTTTCCTCTGAAAACATTTTACTGTTTTACTGGGTAAATGATTCTTGGTTGTAGTCCTAACTTCTTAGTCATCTAGAATATTATATTCCAGGTTCTCTGAACTTTAATATACAGGCTGCTAAATTTTGTGTTATCTTGATTGTGGTTCTACAATATTTAAATTATTTATTTTTTGGCTTCTTGCAACCTTTTTCTCCTTGATCTGGGATGTCTGGAATAGGGCTATAATATTTCTGAGTATTTTTATTGGGGCATTTCTTTCAGGGGGTGATCAGTGGACTTTTTCAATTTCTATTTTCCCTCTGAATATCAGAGTAGTTTTTCTTGTTATGAGTGGTATGGTGATACTGGGCAAGGCTTAGTAGAAAATGGACCGAGATCCTCTGATGGTATAAGTACCTGAGCTGAATTAATGTGGAAACCTAGATGAATCCTAGATGGTCCCACAAAGTATTTGAAGCTCAGATAATTATCACCTTCCACCTAACAGTGCCCAAGACTAAGCGATCAAGTGAGAGGCTGTGAATTGAATCACACAGCTTTACTGGCTGCTTACCTGGGTTTAGCTTGATGGATAAAGCTAGATAATTAAGTGGATATTGCTGAGGACTGTGATATGAAATTGCTTAGCAATCCCTTTCCCTCAGATCCAAGAATATAAAGCATGATCCTTAGGGCAATAAAGAGATTCAACTAGAGTTTTAAAGATTTAATTATAACAAACTTAGGGAAAGGATCAGGGTTAAGGAAAGAGGTATTGGGAAAACTTCACTAGGCTACTTACTGATAATAAGGTTGTCAATCGCACAGCAATCAAATTGAGACTGTCTGCTGGAGAAGTTTCCCCTCTCCATGGCACTCTAGCCAAACCAGGCACCTTTGGCCTTAGCTAGTTTAATTGAGTGATGATATTGATCTTCCTTGATGTTCAAATGATTAGTATACAAAATAGCTTTGTCCAGAAGATGAGGATGTGAGAACTGTTGGAACAGGATGGAGGTATCTAAGCAGGTTTGTTTGGCCTACCCATCCAGCAACCCAGGTCCCCTTCTCAAGAATCAGAGAGCATTTTGATCCAGTTGCTCTCTTTTATAGTCCTGCCAGTAACTGCTTTTTGCACTCTGGCTCATGGCATCTGGGTTGGTTCTAAATTCTAAAACTATTGGGTGCCATCATCCTGTTCTCCATCTTGCTTAGCAGAAATTGATGTTATACTTGATAATTTCTTGAAAGATGATATTGAGGCTTTTCTTAAAACACTGGTTTTTAGGTAGTCCAATAACACTTTATTATCCCTTTTGGATCTATTTTCTGCATCATTTGTTTTCAATGAAATATTTTTACATTTTTTTTCATCTTTTGACTTTGTTCCTTGATGTCTCATGGAGTCATTAGTTTCAACTTGCCCAAATCTAATTTTTAAGGAATTATTTTATAGAGTTGAAATTTTTTTCCACAAGGAATTTTTTTTAATTAAAAATTATTTTTAAAGTATTTTACCCTGGTTACATGATTCATAGTTTTTTTCCCTTCCCCCTCCAAGAGCCAAAAAGCAATCCCGCTGGGGATTATACATGTATCATCACTAAATACTTATTTCCATGTTATTCATTTTGATAATAGAGTGATGAATCATATGTTTTTCTTCTGTATTTCCACTCCCCTAGTTCTTTCTCTTGATGTGGATAGCATTCTTTCTCATAAGTCCCTCAGGGTTGTCTTGGGTCATTGCATTACTATTAGTAATTGAGTGAGCCTTTTTACCTCCTTTTCCATTTGGCTAATTATATTTTTTATTCATTTTTATTTTTAGGATATATTTTGTTTTCTCAATTGTATACAAGCACAATTTTTGATATGCATTTTCCAAAATTATAAGATTCAATTTGTCTTTCTGCATTCATTTACTCCTCCTTCCTAGAGATGGTAAACAATTTGATCTGAGTTATACTGGTATTATCATGCAAAAATTATTTCTATGTTGATCATTGTTGAAAGAGAATGATCATAAAACCAAAACACTAAAATAAAAAACACAATTAAACTAGAGTGAAAAGCAGTATTCTTTGATACCATTCTGACTCCTAGAGTTCATTCTCTGGAGGTGGATAGCATTCTTTGTCCTTCAGAACTCCCCTGGATCTTACAGTGTAGACTTCTCTGATAAACTTCGACTTCATGGTAGGCTTGGCTATATTTGGACCCCTTAATGTTCACTTCAAGAGGACAGCTCAGCTGACTTCTTGTGAGAAGACTTTCAGGAGTTTTTTCCAGCCAGATTCTACTCCCCTTGCTCCCATTTTCCCTGTTTCTCTTCTGCCGGGCTGTTGCCTGTTCTGCTCTTTTGTTGACTCAAGTCACTTATCAGTTTACAGAGCTACTCTCTACTCTGCTCTTTTGTTGCTTCAAACCACAAGGAAGGATTTGGTGTCAATCCATGTTCTGCCAGTTCATTCTGATGCCTTTCTCTCTGGGCTAATCTTCATCATCAGTCAGTAGATATGTTGTTCTTGCTTTCCTTTGTTTTGAGAATATTTAATTTCTATTTCTGTGTGTTTGGAGGGTTTGGTTGAGCTGGGCATCCATTTTTCTGTCATCTTAGCTACCAGCATGAAATTCTAAAAGCAAGATTATCTTGTAGTATATGCTCACTGACTGTTTTCCCTTCATGGAATAGAATCATTGTTTTCATTTTTTTATTTACTTTTGGTCTATAATTCTACAAGTTCCAAATTGCTATACATTTCCCTACTTTAATATTTTCATGTGCCCATTATTTCATCAGTTTATTGAATCCTTCCAGTGGGGAATATTGTAATCCTTACATGCCATTTCATCTGATGACAATTTTATCTATAAAAATTACTCTTCAGGAATTCCCCCAGACTGTTGGACATTTTTTTCTAGACTTCTTGGAATTGTATTGATACAAATGAAACAAATAATTTCCCATTTGTTTCCTTTTGCTTTCAATACTTGACTGCCCACTGTCTTTTGGCAGATCATAGTTTTTCTGATAACATCCTTTCTGCAACTTCTGCAATATAATTTTCATTGCCAAAATATTATCTCTCCCATTGTCTTCAGGTTGCTATTCATTTGAATTCTAGAATAAAATAATGTTGGTAGTTTGATTGTTTTATTATTGAATAAGTAAATTAATTTGGTTAGAATTTTCATTTTTATTATATTAACTTGGCCTACCCATGAGCAATTAATATTTTTCCAGCTGTGTAGATCTGAATTTATTTGTGAGAAAAGGATTTTGTTATTGGGTTCATATAATTCCTGTGTTTATCTTGTAAAGAATATTCACATGGATTTTATATTGTCTAGATTTTTAAATGGAATTTCTATATCTATCTCTTCCTGCTGGATTTTGTTGGTAGTATATATTAAATATATATATATATATATATGTGTGTGTGTGTGTGGATTTATTATATACCCTACAACTTAATTAAGTTTGTCATTTTTCTAGTTTTTTAGTTGATTCTTTACGTATTCTATCATATCATCTGCAAAGAGTGATAATTTAGTTTCCTCATTGCCTTCTTTAACTTCTTCAATTTTCCCCCTTTTCTTATTGCTAAAGCTAGCATTTCTAGTACAATATTAATTAATAGTGTTGATAATGGGCATCTTTGCTTTATTCCTGATTTCCATGACTGATTCTGTGACTCATCTTTATCAGGAATGAGGATTTAGTCAAGTTGTGAACTTAACTTTTCAAAATTGAAAACAGAAGCTATTAATTTTATTGGTAGTTCTAATATTCTAATACCCCACATTATGTCTATATTTTCTATAACTATGGTTAATATTATATGATTATACATAGTTAATTGATAACTGGGCCCAACTCTTTCTAAAATCATAGTTACATTTATTGCTTAAAGGATTATATGTGATTCCTTATTTTATAATCATTAATATAAAAGTAATAAAAGGCAATATCTTTTCCCAATTTATCTAGTTCTGAGAGGGGAAAATTGAGATAGCTATAGTATAGTCTTATTCTGCACTTGCTCCTGTAGCTCATTTAACTTTTCCTTTAAGATGACCCTTCTCCCTTATAACAGTTGCCCAGGCAGGATCCTTCAGGACCCACCTGTGGTTAATTGATATGTTGATTTGGGCTCTTTAGCTAGGATTTTTTTTTTATCCTGGGACTCCATTCTAGGAGATAGGGCCACAACTAGTAGGCAATGGGACACAGTTGCTCAGGGTCATCCAGCTGGGAAGTGTCTGAGTCCAGACTTGAACCTAGGACCTTTTAGTCTCTAGGCCTGGCTCTCAATCCACTGAGCTAGCCCAGCTGCCCCTACTTTAGGTTGCAGTTTCTTTAGCAGATGTAGTATTTACAGGGTGGGGTTGCTAGCCCCACGCCCAACCCTCCTCCTTTTTTCATCAGGGGTAGGGACCCTCCTTGGCCCTGGAGTGGTAAGGGTGGGCGGTAGGGGTCAAGTGACTTGCCCAAGGTCACACAGCTGAAAGTGTCCGAGGCCGGACTTGAACCTAGGACCTCCAGTCTCTAGGCCTGGCTCTCAATCCACTGAGCCACTCAGCTGCCCCTTAGCTAGGATAACGCCTTGTATTTTGACTGTGATTTCTCCCTTCCCAAAACAAGCTTTGACACTCCTTTAGGAAGGTACTTTAAACTTTATATTAAACAAGAAGGATAAGGGTAAAGGACTGTGGTATAGGAGACCCTATTTTAATGGTTACTAATAAAATCTCAACTGCTGGCAGATGAAGAATCAATGTAGCTTCCCTCTGGTTCAGCCTGGCCAGGACTAAACCAGAGTAGGTAAACTGCTGGGATATCTTTGACTTCTTCTTCAATAGATCTTCAGCCTTACAGTTGAGTTATTTCCACCCTTTCCACCCTCTTCTTCCTCTCCTGCCCACTTCCCGGATCCCTCCTGGGCCCTGGGAAACCTAGATATCTAGATGATGAAACTCCTAATATCTAGGGGCAGTAAACACCAAGGTGGTGGTCAGGTACAGGTTGGTCGGTATCTCAAGTACAGGAAGAGTTTGCAGAGAGATGTTTGCACCCTCTCACTCCAAGACCATGATCCACCGATCTCTAGCCTCAGCACAGGTCAAAGACCCAGAACTTCTGCTCAGGGTTCTCAACTGCCCCTCCTCCTGCCTTTCGCATGACTTCCCTGGGAACATTCCATCCAACCGACTTATTTGTCAATCAAAGGTGATCTTCAAGCTCATAGATTCAATATAACACTATGCCAAGTGATACATGTATGTTTAGTATTGATATTACTTCATTATTTGTGGTGCTTTTAAAAAGATATAATTTCCTTCATTATCTCTTTTAATTATATCTATTTTTGCTTTACCTGTGCCTGAGGTCATGATTGTTTTTTCTTTTTTATTCTTTTTTTGAATTTAGAATATTTTTCCATGGTTACATAATTCATTATTCCCCCTAGCTCCCCACTCTTTCCTTCTCCCTCCCAAAGCTGACAAGTTATATCTATCATTATTCAAAACCTATTTCTGTTCCCACACAGTTCTTTCTCTGGATATGGATAGCATTCTTTCTCATAAGTTCCTCTGGATTGTCCTGGGTCATTGCATTGCTGCTATTAGAAAAGTCTATCACATTCGATTATGCCATGATGTGTGAGTCTTTGTGCACAATGTTCTCCTGGTTCTGCTCCTTTTGCTCTGCATTAATTCCTGGAAGTTGTTCCAGTTCACATGGAATTCCTCAAGTGCATTATTCCTTTCAGCACAATAATATTAAATCACCATCAGATACCACAATTTATTCAGCCATTCCCTAATTGATGGACACTCCTTTATTTTCCAATTTTTTGCCACCACAAAGAGCTTGGCTATAAATACTTTTGAACAAGTCTTTTTCTTTATTATCTCCTTGGAATACAAACCCAACATTGGCATGGCTGAGTCAAAGGATAGGTATATTTTTAAAGCCCTTTGAGCAAAGTTCCAAATTTCCCTCCAGAATAGTTGGACCAATTCAAAACTCCACTAGCAGTGTATTAGTATTTCAATTTTGCCACATCCCCTCCAACATTTATCACTTTTCTTTGCTGTCTGTTAAGTGTAAAGTGGTATGAGGTCATGATTGTTACTACTACTTTCTTTGCTTCAGATAAAGCACAATAAATTCTTCTGCAGCCCCTTACCTTACTCTCTGTGTTTCTCTCTGCCTTAAATGTATTTCATGTAAACAATATACCATAGGATTATCATTTTTAATCCATTTTGGTATCTGTTTCCTTCCTTTTTATAGGTGGTTTCATCACATTCATATTCACAGTTATGATTACAATCTGTGTATTCTCCTCCATCATATTTTCTCATTTTCTCCACTTCTTTTGATCTCCTTCCACTCTATCCTTCATCAAAAATCATTTATTTATATTCATTCCCTCCCACTTCCCCTTCTTTCTCTTACCCTCCATCCCATTGTCTTGTTCCCTTCCTACTTCTCTTTAGGATAAAATGATGTTCTATACCAAATGTGTAAGGTTGTTAATTTCTCTCTGAGTCAGTTCCAATGAGTGTAAGGGTTAAGTATTACCCATCCTCACCATCATCCTCACCTTCATCGTACAGTTTTTCATGCTTCTTTTGGTGAGAAAATTTATCCCTTTCCCTTTTATCTCAATATTTTGGAAATCATGACATTCTAATTAACTTATTTCTACACTCTTCTACTTGCTCTAATAATGTCAAAAATTTAGTCATAAGTATCATCTTTTCACCTAGGAATATAAACAGTTCAACCATATTGAATTACTTAAATTTTTATTCTTTAACTTTTCATGCTTCTCTCAAGTCTTGTATTTGAAGATCAAAATTCTGTCCAGTCTTTTCATCATGAATGCTTAGAAATATTCTATTTTTACTAAATGACCCCTTTTTTGTTCTGAAGCAATATAGTCAGTTTTTCTGGGTAAGTGATTTTTAGTTGTAACCTAGTTCCTTTTCCTTCTGGAATATTATTTTCCAAGTTTTCCAATATTTTAATGTAGAAGCTGCTAGATCCTGTGTAATCCTGACTATGACTAATATATGTATTGTTTCTTCATAATTGCTTACAGCATTTTCTTCTAGGCATGGGAGATCTGGATTTGGCTATAATATTCCTCAGCATTTTATTTCAGAAAGTAATCATTGGATTCTTTCAATTTCTATTTTACTGTCTTTTTTCAAGAATAACATGGCAGCTTTCTTTGTTAATTTCTTTTAATATGATGTCTAGGTTATTTTTTTCTGGATTGTGGTTTTCAACTAGTTGAATAATTCTTAAATTATTTCTCTTGGATGTGTTTTTTTCCAGGTCAGTTGTGTTTCCAAAGAGATATTCCATATTTTTCCTGTTTTTAAATTTTTTTAAATTTTGTTTCATTTTTTCTTGGTCTTATAAATTCATTAGCTTCTATTTGCCACATTCTAAATTAAAAAAAACTTATTTTCTTCTGTGAACTTTTGAACCTATTTTTACATTTGACCAATTCTGCTTTTTAAAGTGTTGCTTTCTTCTTTTATTCCTTTTAGTTCTTTTCTCCATTTTCCTTTGCCTTTCTTATTTGATTTTTGAAATTCTTTTTGAACTCTTTCAGAGCCTGAGACCATTTCCCATTTTCTTGGAAGTTTTGAATGTAGTTACTTTGATCTCATTTTGCCCCTCTGAAAAGTGCCTTGCTCTTCCTGGTCTTCATAATAATTTTCTACAGTTAGGGTGTATTTTTACATTTACTTAATTTGTTAACCTTCTTTTTGACTTTTATTTTTATCTTAAAGGTGAGCTCTGTTTCCAGGGTAGAGGGGATACTCTCTTGAACATCAGTGTTTTCTTGCTGCTACTTTCAGGTTTGGTCCTGGGTTTTTGAAAGAAAAATCTTCCAATTTAGTACCTTGTAGGCTGAGAGCTCTTGAAGTCACCTTCTACTGCTAATTCAATCTCTAGCAGGCCTGCTGTTGGTTTGCAAAGCCAGACACACTATCAGAGATCAGGGCCACTTTGTGTGCTTCTACTGTTACTCCAGGCCTCACCAGTGCCTCACTATAGGCTTGTACCAGTCAGGCACACTGAGGGATTATAATAGAGCTAGGAACTTTGAAGAATTGACATGGAGTGCTTTATTATTGGCTTAGCCAGGGTTTTGGGGTCTCATTGCCCAACTGGATTAAAATTCAGGATCTCAAGCAGCAGGGTTAGGGGAGGAGGGTTGATATTGGCCTGGCCTATTGTTAGGGCCTGTAGAGTAGCTTCCCTCTCATCCCAGGGAAAGTGACTTTGTCTCCCTAATTTCCAAGTTGTCTTAAGGAAAATTGCCTCACACTCTCCCTTTGTTGGTTCTACCACTCACACATTTAATTTGAAGTTTTAATATTGGTTGAAGAGGTTTTCAGAGTTTTTCTGCCTCTACTCTGCCATCTTGACTCTACCCCTCTTTCCTATTTATTTTGATAGTATCACCATTATTCCAGGCACTGAAGTTTGCAAACTAGAAGTCTTCCTTCATTCTTCACTACCACAATAATATAAAAAATCTTGTTTTCTCCACCTCCTCATTAGTTCCATTATTTTTATGTATAACACAAGAGTATTAGATCATGCCCCTCACCTGGACTCTTGCAATAGTCTCCAATTGTCCTAACTACTCTCTATCCAGTCTTTCTTCTCTGAAATTCATACTAAATTATTATTTCTGAAATTTATGTCTAATCATGCCACTTCTTTTTTTCCAGAAGCTTCATTGGCTCCTCATTATATTTAAGGTAAAATATAAATGCCTGTGTTCACCACTTTCACAATGTGGCTTCAACTGATTTTTTCTAGGCTGATTAAAATGTCCTCCTTACCCACGCTCTATTCCAGCCAAATAGTCAATTTATATCTCTTTGAACATGACCTCCTATCTCCCAATTTTTGCCTTTACAGAGAATTTTCCTAAATCCCCAAATACTCATATTTCTCATTCCCTTCTAATTAAGTGTAATTTTCTTCAAAATATTTTTCCTGATTACTTCAGTTTTAAATCTTTCTCAGTCTTCCCAAATAGCATTGAATTTCATTTGAGGGATCCTATATTTGTATTTCTGAAATGTTTTATCATTTTCTCAGAAGGATAAAAGTTTTTTTGAGGACTTATACTATTTTCCTTGGGTATTAGTATTTCCAATATGCAGTATAGTGTCTGGCACATAGGAAGTACTTAATACATTTTTGTCAGTCAATTGAATGGTAAATTTATTGATTCATAGCTTTCTAGTCTAGACCACAATGATCCAAAAAACTTAATAATTTCTCAAGTGTTTCTTTTGTTTTTTGTCTTAAGTCTTATATCTTGCTAACTCTCATCACAATATCCTTCACAATTCTCACTTTTGAGGCAGTTCTTGAATAATGAGCAAGGGATTGAGTAGTATTAAAAAGAGGGGGGATTTACATATAAGTATTATTACTGTATAAGAAAAATAAATTACATTACTCTCCTACTTCTCAGTTTTCTGTCATGTTGGTTAACAAAAATTAATATATTTTTAAATGATTTTTTAAATTTTAGATATCTAGTGTAGAAACATGGAAAGGTTACTAATTTGAACTTTTCCAAAGAAGTTATTTTTATAGGCAAAATGAAGTTGAGCTTTAAGGTACTAATATGAATTTTTAAGCAAAATCTTCAATTATCTGCCATGTTATCCCCAAAAGATAAGACCACCCCTTTAGGAGCAAAAATTCCTATGGGACAGCATTGAATAATTTGTAAGTTTTATGAGAATTTATCTTGCATATAGGAACACTTTTAAAGTAAATATTCTCTCAAATGGAAGTGAGTTTTCAAATGGTTATGTTAATTGGATTGCAGTTGGTGATTAATTTACTTTAATCATTAGGTAAATGTTTTTCCTTTCTTAAATAACACCCAATATGATCTGTTTCCATCATTTCTTTAATGAATCAAAATATAAAGTCCCAGGAAAAAATAAATGAAATCCATATATCTTTGAAATAATATATATGTGTGTATGTGATGTAATATACATGTATATAAGAAGTAAAAAAGATGGCATGTCATGTCATATAAAACAAATAGAGTTGATGAAAAAAACTATTGCTTGTGCACTATTTTGCATTTCTTTGAAATTTGAAGAGACTTTGGAGAGTGCTTGTGGCATAATTAAATTTATGTGCACATTAAAGGATAGCCTGATTATTGCATCTGAATATAATGAGATTATTAATTATAGATGGGATGCTGTTCTGGAATTTTCATTTAAAAATTAAGCAGTTTATTTCTGTTTAATGTGAGATTTCTAAATGTATTTTATTTTTATCATTATATTTTATCAATTTTGAGAAGGATCTTTGCACTTTTTGAAATGTTGATGAATTCTAAAATGTTTGGAGATTTCTGTTACTGAGAACTACAAAGTTCTAGAAAATAAAAAAGAGGGAAATACTTGTGAGTCTATGTAAAATGATTTCTTAACTTCTTGTTAAGATTAATTATAAGACTGGGCAGTGAATGGAGAAGTGGACTTGGAATCAGGAATAACTGAATTCAATTTCAGCCCTAGGTAATTACTAGCTAAATGAACCTGGGCAAATCATATAAACACTTTAAGGCTCACTTTTTTCATTCATAAAATGGGGATAACAATGGCACCTATGTTACAAAGTTGTTATGACCATATGCCATTAATACTCCAGGATAAAATGATCAGATATTTCTTGTAATAATATTACTCATTTCTTTTGGATATGTAGTAAAGCCATCATTAGTAATACTTTCTATTCCTCTCCATTGAGTACCCATGAGTCATTTTTACATTTGGCTGCAACATACTTCTCCTTTATTTATAGCAAGAAAGTAAAGACTGATATCATCAATAGCTCATGGGGAAAGGATATTACTTTTAAAGTATTAAAATATAAAATAAAGTTAAAAGATCCTTTGAAAGTCATGGGAGTATTTCTGGCTTCTGCTTCCCTTTTTTCCACTTTACTATTATCACTGCACAAACAGGGAAGGGAGCTTCACAGGACTGAGGGTGATATTGTATATTTATTTTGTTTCTTGTCATAGATGAGAATATGATTACCATGTGGCTAGACCAGTGGTGATAATAAAATATCTCCATGCTTTGCTTAATTCTTTCTTGGAAAATAGACACAATATGTTGCTGGATCCTAACTCATGGTAATCTTTGCCTGAGTGCATATGCTTCACTGCCATAGCATTCAAGTCCTTAATATGAATTATTTGATAATTAATTTCTTTCTTCTTTCAAGATGATTATATTTTTGCTTGTTCTTTGGGGAATAATGAAGAAAATCATAATATCACAGCAATTACATTTTACAATTTTACTAAATCCACAAATTTGGAGGAATAATGATAGCATACTTTGGTCTGCACACCACCACTGATGAAATTTTCTGAGTTTAATATTACCACATACACTGATTACATGAGATAAGCCTTCTGCTTCTTTGCACCATTTTAATGTTAGAATAGAAAGGGTCAAATTTGGCAGATTTTTTTCCTACAACTTGATGACAGCATTTTATAAATCCTTAATTTATGGAATGTTTCCTTATAGATGTATCTTTCATGTGATTCTTGAATGGTATGAGACCCTTCACCTATTGCCTTTCAATTGTCATGACTCACAATCAGCCAAAGCTAAGTTTGTGTTGTGAAATTGATGCTCAGTGGTTTTACCATTTTCACATTATTGAGAAAGCATAGTCTTTTTGTTTCTTTTTTGTCCCATTTATGGATTAAGCAGCTGTTTCTCCAACTGGAAGAAAGCTGGTAAACAAAATATAAGTGCCTTCCTGAGAGCTATATAACTGTTCATAGAAGTATTTATTCAGCTTGTAATGTCAATATGATGATCGCTTTGTTCTATTTTTGCATAATTGCTCTTCAGTAGCATTTCTATGGATAATTGTTTCATTTATGTACTTCAATAAGATTTTTTTAGTACAAACTATTATGATGACTAAAATAAATGTATGGGCATTATCTCAGTATTCATCATAACATCATATATAAGTCTCATGATATTGAAATAATTGAGAGAAACAGGTGTAACTGAAAAAGAATATAAGTAATCATCCAACATTTTTATTATGTACAAAATTCTTTGAATAAAGGTCATTAAAATATCTATTTTTCATAGCAATTGTCTGTCAAGACCTGGAACCGGTGACAATTGAGTATAGAAAAACACCAGATCAGCATTAAAAGGTGAAGTGAGTAATTTAGTGGAAATCTATTTAACTGTCTTTTTCAGCCTTATAGTCTGAATTTCTTGGCTAAACAAATAAAAGTAGAAAATATGAATTAGAGTTAGAAATTTTGCCTTCCAGGGCTTACATTATTCAAGAAAGATAGTCTTACCAACCACAACTCATAGCAGAGTGTCGAGTACTAGTTAAGTCATGAATAAGTAATAATTGGTGGATCAATTAATTACTAAGGCTTTCTCCTTCTATCTTTACAGAGCTCATATCTTCAACTATGACTTTCATATAAATAACAAAGATTTCTTATGCCAGTCTGACTATTTGCCCTCAACTTCTGTGCTCATCTTTTAAAATATTAAAATTGGTTGGAAAGTTCCTTTTAAATTGATCACATTTAAAAAGTCCTTTCCTCCTTTTTAGAATTTTTGTCTTGGTGGCTTCTTGAAAGCTTCTAGCATATTTTTGATTGACTTATCAGGTAGATTTTACTTCATTTCTCCTACCCGTCTTTTTTTAAACTCTTTCATATCTGCTCCCCTCAACACATAATCTTAGACTATTCTTATTTTGTATCTTTTTATGTCAAATTCCAAGTTGGAGTAATCATTTTTTCTTCAACATTTACATGATTTCTAACAAATCAGTCAGACTGATTAAGCATCTACTATGTCAAAGAACTTTACTAGGTGCTGGGATATCACAGTGAAAATAAGACTGTTTCTGACCAGAAGGATTTTAAAATGTATCAAAGGGAAATGTATCCATTTATAGTCATACACAAAATAAATACGAGATTGAGATTGGAGAGTGGGGTATGATGGGGACAACTGTTTTTCTTGGTTCCTGAAAATCAGATCCAAAATAGAGCCTCCTTTTGGTTCCTCTACAATTTGAAAATTGATATTGCGGCATTTGATGCTGTTGACCTTATTCTCCTGGATATTCTCTCCTCGTGTGTGTGTGTGTGTGTGTGTGTGTGTTTGTGTGTCTGTGTGTGTGTGTGTCTGTGTGTCTGTGTCCTGAGTGCTCTTCTTCCTCTATACTCTTTTGGTACTCTATTTCCTTGGTAACCTCATCAAATCCTATGGGTTTACCTATCATGTTTAAACTGATAATTCCCCTATCTACATATCTTGGCCTAGGCCTCCGTACAGGAACTGTGGCATAAACATAAATTTCACTTGGACTTTGCAAACTAAATATTTCTGAGACATATTAAAAACCAACATGTCTAAAACAGAATTTATTATCCTTTCTCCCAGCCACGATCTCTTCCAAATTGTAATTTTTGGTAAAAGGCATCACTATTCTTCCACTCTCTTGTGTTTGTAGCCTCGGCATTATTTTCAATTTTTCATTCAACCTTAGCCCACATAACTATATAGTAGCCAAATCTTCCCATTTCCACCTTAATAAGATGATAATATTTCTATTTTAATGAGATCATAAAATAATAATGAATCAATCTGTTCTCTCAATCCACAGAAGCATTACCATTATACAAGGCAACAACCTTTCCCCCTTTTTCTATTACAAGTCTTCTAATTTATCTCCCTGCCTCAAGACTCTCTCTACTCCATTCAATTCTTCACACACCTATCAAAAATTTTACTTAAGCATCATTATGACCAATTGACTCCCCTACTCAACCAATTCCAGTTGCTTCCTTTTGCCTCTAGCTTAAAGCATAAGTTCACATGCCTAACTTTTATAGACTTACACTATGTGAACCCAAACTCTCCAGCCTCACCAGATATTATTCCCCTATTTTGCACCAAATTGACCTCTCTGTTTCTTCGTAATGGCACTCCATTTCTCATCTTCAGAGCTAATCCATTCCTGAAATATGCCTTCTTCTTTTCTCCATTGTCATAAAGTTCCTCTCTTTCTTTTTTCTTTTTTTTTAAACCCTTATCTTCCATCTTAGAGCCTATACTGGGTATTGGTTCTAAGGCAGAAGAGTGGTAAGGACTAGGCAATGGGGTTCAAGTGACTTGCCCAGGGTTACATAGCTGGGAAGTGTCTGAGGTGAGATTTGAACCCAGGACCTCCTGTCTCTGGACCTGGCTCTCAATCCACTGAGCTACCCAGCTTCCACCTTCTGTTTCTTTAAATTCTAAAAGAAACATCATATTTGGTCTGAAGCCTTTCTTGATCCCCTCACAAAGTTAAAGTTAGATTAGTTTCTCCCAAACTACTTTAAATGTAATTGCTTTGGGTTTACTATATATATATAAGTAATTTTAATTTTTACTGTTATTTTACATGGATTTAGTTTGTCTTTCATTAGAATTAAGTTTTTGAACTAATGCATATAGTGATTGTTTCAGTATTTGATTTTGGAACTCTGATGTATAATTCAATTCCTAGAACACTGTAGGTGCTTAATACTTAATGGTTAATTAATTACTGTTGCACATATTGTGGTTAGCTGGTTTTGTTTGTTCTTGTTTACAAAACAGGGTCGGCTATTGTTGAGGGATATAAGTCAAGAAATGACTTTGATATAGATAAAAAATAATATATTTACACATATATAATTATATAGATATATGTATACATATGGTTAGCTATATGGCTACATATACATCTTCTATATACATTATACATCTCTATATCTATACATACTTGTTATTTATTGGAATATTTATTGAAATATGTATATAGGCATTCATGTATAAATGTCAAAAAATTACGTGTTGATTCTTCCCAAATCTTTGTCAAGCACCAAGAGAAAATCGTTACCTCAGTGATGGCTGAGCAGTGAACCTAAAAAAACTGGTTTGTACTATTGTAGCAATAACTTGAATAAATTTTGAAACCTAAATACATTTCTCCTATTTCTTGATTATTATAAGATAATAGTGAAACTGCTAAATAATTCACATGTTTTCTCTGAATTCCACATATTTACTTTCTTAGGATTTCAAAACATTTTAATGTTTGTAGAACACAATTTATTTTCAGCTTCTCCCAATGGATGGCCACCAAATATCTTTAAGTATTCCAGTGACACATAAACTCCTGCAATGAAGATATTTATTTATGACTAGTAATTCAGTTACAGGATCAAAATGTATAGATAATTTTATTGTTTTCTCAAATAATTTTGGATGGATTAACAGAATGCTCCAAATTTTTCCAAAGTGGTGCAAAATGAAGAAATGACAACCTAGGGAACATTATACACAACAAATATAACAATGTAAGTGAAAATAAAAAACACATTAGAAATCAGACTATATACATTATTTAATATTGATTCCAGAAAAAGTGTTGATGAAATCCATTCCCTCCTCTTTGTTGATTTCTCATTTATACTATAAGTTCTAGCAATTGTCTGTTTGATTTTCTTAGCATTTTCTTTATTATAAGAGAGAGTACTAAAGTGGGGTAAGGGGAAGGCATTTTCAAATGAAAATATGCCACTAACAAAAGTATCAAAATATTTTAAAAAGCAAATCTATTTTGAATAGAGTGAAATGAGAAGAACTAGGAGAACAATACATGCAATAATATAAAATAAAACAATTCTAAAAGACTTAAGAACTCTAATCACTGAAAGGACACTTAAAAATGAAATAGACTTTTGGGGGACAGAAATGTTGAATTAGGAGTGCAGAGGAAGACATTTTCAGATTCATAAAATATATGAATTTATTTTATTTGACTTACTGATTTGTTATAAGATAGGTTTTACTTTGGGATTGTAATAATAAAGGGGGGCCTCCCAGGAATGGATGTTGATAGATGGGAGAGTGAGAGAGAGAGGGTCTGTGTGGTAACTCTCCTCCAACACCCCTCTGGGACCTAATATACATTGCAAGACTCTGATTGAGTGTCACACCAAAACTGGGTGACCTAGATTGTCCTGCCACCCCTCAAGGGTTGGGGGCAAGGTTTCCCTACAAGAAGAGGTATGTGGTACCTCAATTTGATCCTGAATAAGGTCAGGGTTCACTCAGTTAATTTCATAGCAGGTGGTTGGCCTAAATAAGGAGGCTGCCAGTCCAAGCTGTGGTTCCCCTCTCCCTTGTTTCTCAGGCACACCAGAACACTATCTGACTATTAAATAGCTTTTATTATTTACAAATCGGGGATTGAGGAAAGTGGTGAAGGGCAGAGGGATTTTGGGGGGTGCCCTCTTCATTATTCTTATAGAGTCTGTCACTTAGGCAGGAACTCCAGTGGTTCCAACTCCTAAGCTTCTCCACCCCTTCCTCTTCTATTTCTATTTCTATTTTCTATTTCTATCCTTTCCTATAATTGTAAGCTTTGACTGAAAAGGGTCTCTCAGCAAGGATGCGTGATGTGTGAGGGAGACTAAGAGATTGCTCCTAGTGGAGTCCCAAATCTTAGTTGACTTGATGGTTGTAGTCTTGAAGGATGAGTTGTGATGAAATGGCTGTGATCAGGGAATTGGGGTTTCCATTTCCAAGAGAAAGATGCTCAGCAAGGTCTCTGGACTTGATCAGAGCTGGGTTTTCTGCCTCCTCCTCCTTCCAGCCCCTTAGACCGAAGACCACTCTTCTCCCTCCTCTTGGAAGAACTTTCTAGAATCCTCTGCTGGTCTCAACTGCCATCAACTATCCCCTTCTCCCTTTGATTCCATCTCCTCTGTATAAAATCCCATCCTTACAGGATGGGGTTGGTATGTGGAGAGGGGACTATAGTGAATTTATGTGGGACAGTGGAAGACAGGGTAATGGTGATGGAGGATGGGACTCTGGAATGGACCAGAGATTCCTCTGGTATAGGCAATCCAGAGGAAAAGAAATTCCTGCTACCAATTATGTTGGTACCTTCTCTGCAGGTTCTAGTCCCAGAGCATAGCCTAGAGTAATGAGAGGTTATGTGACTTGTTCAGGGTCATGAAGCCAGTTTATATCAGAGGCAGGACTTATACCCAGATCTCTCACATTTCTATGCCTATTTTTTACTAGAAAAAAAGAAGAAAAGAAAGAAATGAGAATCATTTAAGTGAATCATCAAAACATTACAAAACTATATAGAAGAGAACAGAAAGAAGTCTAGAAGGAAAAAAAGCAAAGTAGCATTAAAATATCATGGTAAATAATACATGTATAAGGAAAAAGGCACACACTGATTCGTCATGTGATAAATATCTCCTTTTCTTATTACTTATAAAAAGAAATGATCCTATTTGATGTTTGTCAAACTCATAATGAATTTTTAAAGTTTTTTAAAAAAACTGTAGCATCCATTGTAAAGTATAGTATTCTGAAGTATATGGTAAAGAAGAATCATAAATTAAAATACATATTGTTGATATAAGAAATATGATGCTATAATCATATGTAAAATCATAATGATTTTGTTGATCCAAACAAGACAGGTCATTGTATTACACACTGATTCTACAATGGGTGGATATGGAGCAACTTTGTCAGAAGGAAAAGCCACAAAGGAGTCTATATCTGGCATTGGAATCTGATATCTTATCCACAAATTCTAAGACCTGGCTTTTAAAAAAGGCTGTAAAAGAAAAGTTTTAAGGTGTGGCATAAGGTATGATTTCATCAATTATTGATGAATAACAATTCACAAAAATTAATTATGTAAAGCATTAAATTTAGTGCCACCAATTAGGTTTTCATATTAGCCAAAGGTTGAACTATTGGCTAAAGATCATGAATATAGATACAAATGTATTTTTCCATAGACTCTGGGCAGCAGAAAACTTGTCAATGCCTACCAAAAAGATAAAAGTAATCTATGACATGATGAGTTTGTAACTACTAAAGAAAAATAGTTCTTTCAATGGGAGTAAAATATGTATCTCTGAAACAATTTTCTCCTTACAACTAGAAAATAGACAACTTACATTGATTCAGTTAAAGGATATGAATTTAAGAGAAGTGATTTAGATCAAGAAAAAACAGCATATTTATTTTAGTTAATTTTATGTTTAATTTAGTTCTCCAGAGAATACCTCATTATTCAGGAAGTGCCACTGATAACTTCTTCCTATATCAGCTATCCATTTAAAAATCATATTACCTTATCTCAACAAGGCCTTTATTACAGAAAGAAATTATTTTTCTCCTTGTCAATTGATTTTCCATCTTACTTCAAACATCTTTTGTTCTGACAACTTTTCTCCTTTCAAGGTCCACACATCATTAAACCACACCCTAATAAGTCAAAGACAATATTTCATTCTTTACAGTCAAAATACGAGTCATGCACATTAAGTTGTTTTTTTCTTTGCTATAACTTAAAATTACCTTGAAATTGTCCACTTATTCCAGTTTCTGATGAACAATCTTCATGACAAGTTTCTTTTACATTAATTATTGATCACATCCCCTTACATATTTTCTAGTCAATTACTTCCACAGTTAATTCCCCATTCATTTTAAATCTTATGCATTCCTACTGGCTTATACATTCCAATCTACTCCACCATTGAACTTTGCTTTTTCTTTCTATTGAAGACAGCATCATCATTCTATTTATTTAAGAGCATTTGTCACTTCCACAAATTCAGTTGTATATAGAAATACAACTTACCCAATAGATAAAAAAAGAGGGGAAAGGGATAAGAGATATGGGAGAGTGGTTTTAAAAGGGCATGTGAATTAAAGGAAACAGTTATTAAAATCAAAATAGGCTTTCAGGAGGGAAGCGATAATTTCTGTCTGTATATATTTTTAACTGCTCTTGTTCTGATAAATTTTTTCTTATATTTATTTTCCATGTCAATTGTTTTTTCAATTAGATGTTTCAACTTTTGTTTTTTAAATTCTTTTGATTTTTAAAATTGTTTCTTGATGCCTTACAAAGTCTTTAGCTTTTAGTTGACCAATTTCAATTTTTAAGGAATGTTTTTCTTGTGTGAACTTCTGAACTTCCTTTCCTATTTGATCAATTATACTGTTTTTTTTTCTTACATTGTTTTCATTTCTCTTCTTCATTTTTTCCTCTGCATCTCATTTGATTTTTCTAAACCTTTTTGAGCTTTTCCACCTCTGAGATTAATTCATATTTTTCTTTGAAGTTTTGCAAATATTTGCTTTTCTTTGACTGTCCCCTTTAGTCTATTCTTTGTTCTTCTTTGTCTCCATAAAATTTTTCTGTAATTAGGTTGTTTTTTTATGTTTGATAATTTTTCTAGCCTTTTTCTTGACATTCATTTTTATCTTAAAGGTAGGCTCTGTTCTCAAGGTAGAGAGAACACTCTTAAACTTCAGTTTTTTCCTTGATGCTACACTTAGCTCTATTTCTAGGTTTCTGCAAGTTTCAGGTCTTCCAATGTGGTATGACGACTAGTAAGCTGGGAGCTCTGATAGTTTTGTCACACTGCTGATTCAGTAACCTCCTGGGACTGCTGCAGATTTGCAAAACTCAGAGCACCATGAACTACCCTGTGATGTAGCTCAGAGTCCAGCCTCAGGCTTGCACAGGGGCTTTTGTCTCATTCTTGGCTCAATCAGGTCAGGCACACTGTAGACTGCCTTGTCCTGAGGTTTGTAACTTTGCCTTCAGCTTGAGTCATGTCTCTGAACTTATGTCTAGGTTTACACACCTCACTACAGGAATAGGGAAGAGATCTGAGACTTGCATTAGATAGGCATTTTTCCAGTTGCCCTGGGCTTGGGTTTGAGGTTTTGGTTTAGTCTCAGGCAGGGGTTCAAAGCCTTCCTCTTGGCCTGAGCCAACCAGGAACCCTGTAGATTGCTCTGCCCTAGGATTGGATCCTTCATGTGGGATTGGGCTGGGGCTTGGAATTTTAAGGGATGGGAGTGAGAGTCCTCTGCTGTTGGCTTAAACAATGTCTCAGTGTCTCAGTGTTGGCTTGAGCCCAGGTTCAGAACCTGAAATAGGAGATGTGAGCTGGGGGGTGAGAGGTTTCCTGTTAGCTTGCACTAGTACTCCCTAGTGAGGCCTCCTGTAGCTATGCTCACTTCACACATTAGTGAAACATACCTTTTTTGCCTACCTTTCAAGTTGTTCTCTACTTTATAATTGCTTTACTCTTATTGGTTCTTTTACTCAAGTATTCATGAAGCATTATGGTGGGTGGGAAAGGATTCTCATAATGATTAGAGCTTTTTCCACTCCTACTATATCCTGGCTACCTTTTGAGGGAGGTTTTTCTATATAATATCCCTTCACTGCCCAAACAAATTTGTATGTGGTGATGTTAGTAAGCAAATTTTTATGGAATAAGGATACTTTCTATCATAAGAATGATGACTGGAGTCTCAGCCACTTAGTATTATTTTTCTAATCATCAGGGTACATGTCCACTGGCATAGATTGCATCAATCAGGAGCAAGTCTATTGTGCTTATAAGGTTCAATATTTGAATCAAAAGTCTAAGGAGAATAAATGACAAGGGTAAAAGGAATAGTGATATATAACATATCTGTTTTCACAAAAAAATTCCTCTGAATGGTATTGTTTGAACATGCTAAGCTTAACTAGATTCCATATGAATACAAAACAAAAAATTTTAAACTTACACAGAATTCTTCAAGTCCTCTTTTCTTCATTCATCTTATTTTTCTAATATGTACCATGTTCTTTGATTTAAACCACCTTCTAATCACCTGTGTTTAATCCCAGTATATTGGCAATAAAAAAGTTTTTGGTAACTCTTTTTGTTTCTATGATTATTTAAAGCCTTAGAAATTTATAAAGGTGACACATAGAACACTGATAACCAGGGTAAAAAAATAAAATATTGAGTTACTTTATTTTAGTTCTTTTTCTTCTGGTGATCTGAATGGTACATATTGATTTATTCATTTCTTCATACTAAATTTCTATAAGATGAAATCAGTTCAATTTAATTTATATTTGTCTTTAAATCAATCCATTCTGCATTAAGTAAATACTGTTTACACACTAATACATGTATGTAACAAAGTTTTATTTTCAAAGGGAAAGAAGAGAAATAGTGAACCTGAAAATCAAATAATATTGAGAAAAACTCATTATTTCAAGCATGTCTTTCAATTCACAGCATGCAGTATAGTTAATGCTCCAATTGATTTCTATTTTCTTCCAACAAAATTACTATTTTGTTTTGTTACCCACTGAGACTGAAAACAAGTTTAACAGGACACATTTCCAGCAATTTTCTTTTCTGCTAACAATATCATCTTAAATGTGCTTGTGAAAATTAACCTTTGCATACAAACTTCCTGTTCATTTAATATTTGTATTTGTTCACTAATAATACTATTCATGGATTACAAATTAGTAAATGGCAGATGAAGCATTGCATTTCTTACTACTATCTCTAGCAATTATGTGTTTTTAAGATGAGAGCATAATAGTTATGTTTGATATCATAAACATTTTATATATATTTCTTATATTGTTATTTAAGATATATTTATATCTCTTATATTCTTAAATTTTTTATCATTTCAATTGCTGGCAAAGGAAACCATATCATATTAATCAAAAATGTACATTTGGGAAATGAATGTGTAGATTAAAAACACCAAACCTCCTTTCCTCCATCACTGAAGATTTATAGGGTATTAGCATGTTCAATTTATTTTAATTTCTTCAAATGAAATAAGAATGTAATTAAGGCAATACATGATGGTGCTTGACAGATATGAACACACATATACCCTGATGGTTACATTCACTGATTGTAAATATACTGAAAGCTCGGGAAAGTAGAGACATATTTTCTTTAAATTTATATCAACCTTAGGATCTAACATGGTATTCTACACAGAATGGGTTGTTAATAAATGTTTGTTGAATGGATGAAGGAATGAAATTAGACCCAGACCAAAATCTACTTCATTTGGCATTGAAATAGATGACCTATTATTTAGAAAAAAGACAGAATCACATTCAGCAAACAAGTTCTTTCTTATTAAAGTGTGTATGTGTGTTACTAAAAATAATTAGCCAGAATAAATGTAGGCATGCCCCTGAATTTTTTTTCATTTTTTGAACCTTTTGTAAAAAAAGAGATTGATAAGGAATTGCACCACAAAGAGGAATGGTGTGAGGAAAAGGTTAATACAAATTTTGCTTGAGCTTAATCTTTTGCCCTGTATCCTGAGATGGTCTCTATTTCTGGTTTTCCCTCTGATGTTAGAAGTCTCTGCCCCTTATATTCCCAGGCTGCTACAGGCTAATGGTCTGTAATTCCACTCATTTTAAAAATGTTAAATGTTTTGCATTCAGAAAAAGGTAATTGTTGCTCAGTGGCTAAGAGTACTAGACCTGGAGTCAGGAAGACCTGAGTTCTCTGCCTTTAGACACTAACTCAATGTGCCCCCCCCCCCCATAAAACTCACTTATTTTCCAATTACCTGACAAAAGGATCCTTTGGAGAAGGAAATGTCAAACCTCTGTGTTATCTTCATCAAGAAAACACCTTAAATAGCTGTTCTCTATGCTTTACAAAGAGTTGGACAAAGCTAAACTACCAAATAACACAATAACAAAAATTGTATCATAAAGACCTATTTAAATGTGACTGTTTTTTATTTTATTTTATTTTATTTTATTTTTTCTTTTCTTTTTTCTTTTTTAGAAAAATTTTCCATGGTTACATGATTCATGTTTTGACTTTCCCCTTCACCCCCTCAAAAACCTCCCCCCATAGCTGACATGCATTTCCACTAATTTTAACATATTAAATATGACTACTAAAACATGAAGGAAGGTGGCCTAGCAGTACCGGATATTAATCTATACTATAAACCAGTGGTCATCAAAACAATATGGTACTGGCTAAGAGACAGAAGGGAGGATCAGTGCAATAGACTTGAGGTAAGTGACATCAGCAAGACAGTGTATGATAAACCCAAAGAGCCCAACTTTTGGGACAAAAATCCACTATTTGACAAAAACTGTTGGGAAAATTGGAAAACAATATGGGAGAGATTTGGTTTAGATCAACATCTCACACCCTACACAAAGATAAATTCAGAAGGAAACTATAAGTAAATTAAGTGAACACAAAATAGTATACCTGTCAGATCTATGGGAAAGGGAAAATTTTAAAACCAAGCAAGAGTTAGAAAAATTACAAAATGTAAAATAAATAATTTTGGTTATATTAAATTAAAAAGTTTTTGTACAAACAAAAACAATGCAACCAAAATCAGAAGGGAAACAACAAACTGGAAAAAATCTTTATAACAAAAAACTCTGACAGGGGTCTAATTACTCAAATATACAAGGAGTTAAATCAATTGTATAAAAAATCAAGCCATTCCCCAATTGATAAATGGGCAAGGGACATGAATAGACAATTTTCAGATAAAGAAATCAAAACTATCAATAAGCACATGAGAAAGTGTTCTAAATCTCTAATAATTAGAGAAATGCAAATCAAAACAACTCTGAGGTACCACCTCACACCTAGCAGATTGCCTAAAATGATAGCAGGAGAGAGTAATGAGTTTTGGAGGGGATTGGCAAAATTGGGACCTTAATGCATTGCTGGTGGAGTTGTGAATTGATCCAACCATTCTGGATGGCAATTTGGAAATATGCCTAAAGAGCTCTAAAAGAATGCCTGCCCTTCAATCTAGCCATAGTATTGCTGAGTTTGTACCCCAAAGAGATCATAGATAAAAAGACTTGAATGAAAATATTTATAGCCATGCTTTCTGTGTGGCAAAAAACTGGAAAATGAGGGTATGCCCTTCAATTGGGGAATGGCTGAACAAATTGTGGTATATACTGGTGATGGAATACTATTGTGCTGAAAGGAATAATAAAGTGGAGGAATTCCATGTGAACTGGAAAGACCTCAAGGAATTGATGCAGAATGAAAGGAGCAGAGCCAGAAGAACATTGTACACAGAAACTGATACACTGTGGTAAAACTGAATGTAATGGACTTCTATACTAGCAGCAATGCAATGATCCATAACAATTCTGAGGGACTTATGGAAAAGAACACTACCCATATTCAGAGGAAGAACTACAGGAGTGGAAACACATAAGAAAAACAACCTCTTGAACACATGGGTTGATGCGGACATATTTGTGTATGTAGACTCGAAATGACCACACCAATGCAACTATCAATAATATGGAAATAAGTCTTGGTTGATGACACATGTTAAAACCAGTGGAAATGAGCGTTGGCTATAGGGTGGGTAAAGGGGACAGTAAAAACATGAATCATGCAACCATGGAAAAATTTTCTAAAAAAATAAAATATTTAAATCTAAAAATGAATAAATAAATATGACTGTTACTTTCATTATTAGTATATTTAGTCATATGTATAGGGGTATGTGCACATATATATATATAAATACATATACATTCACATATAGAAATAAATATATATGCATATATATACATGAATGCATATATACATATGTAAAAGTTAAATTATGAGTTTTGAAAAAATAAGAGAGAGCTTTCAATAATTTAAGTTTTAATGAAACTATGGTAGAGTTGTAAATTAATATTATCCCTTTAAGCAGAGAAAATAAATTTTCTAACAGCTTTTAACAATTAACAATCTAATTTAATTAAAATAGATATAGTAAAAGAATGTAGTAAAATGAATATAGTAAAGGAGAGAAATATAGGAAAGAAGTAGAGAAAGAAAATTTCCTAATGTCTATACTAGTTATCCTATAACTACTCATAATTACCTATAATTACTACCTAAAACTGCCTATATCTACCCATAACTGCCTGTAACTACTGCTAATAACAACCACCCCACAAAGTTCTAACCCAATCCAATCCAATCCAAATCAACCCTATCAATGTTTAATCCAACCCCAAATTAGGTCTATCAAAGAAGATCAGACACCTCCCAAAAATTCAAGAAAGAAAAAAAAAAACCTAACAGCCCAAAACAAATGCCAAAAAGCCCTTTAATGGTTAAAGCCAAAAGCCCTCTAAAGGCTAAAGCCAGAAAGCCCTCTCAGGAAGCTCAGGCTTTCTTTTAAATTCCAGCAACTAAAAGCCAACCACCAAACCAACACACTCCCAGCAGCCAACTTTCTCACAACTGCCAACACTAACTGTCAGCAACTGACCACCCAACCAACTGACGCTGGCCCCTGTTATACACTTTTCCTACCTCACTTCCTGTTTCTATAGTTCCTCCTTCCTGTCTCTATGGTTTCTACTTCCTGTCACTGTGGCCTGGTTAATCCCTAAACATCTCTATGGTAAGAGGACCTCTGAGTCTCTTGTTAAATTAAAAAAGGAGTAAAGAATTCCTTTTCATAAATACCTGTTTGCATACATACATTGAAAAATTCCCTATAGAGATCACTTCAAAATGACTTTTCTTTACTTTTTTTTCTTTGTGTTATCATTTCTATTACCAGTAAGGCATTGTCTATCTTCTATTATAATTTTGGAATCTCTCTTCTCTCCCCTCAAGAGTTGAATGGGTAAATGATGTTTTAAATGACAGACCTAGAAAAGACAGAAATAGAAACAAGTTTTGGGGATGGTTTTATTTTAAATATGTTGTTTTAGATGCTCTTGGGCTATAAAGGTGGACATGTCCTGTAGGCATTTATAGAGTTATACTTCGTAGGATCATAAATTTAGAGCTAAAAGGACCTTAATTTCATACTACTCCTTCATTTTTCTGAACAGGAAATTGAAGGCCAGAGAGGATCTGTGATTTGGCCAACATTGCACAGATAGAAAGTGTAAAAGGCAGGCCATTTGACTCTTAAGCGTAGAATTATTTCCTCTATGCCAAATCTGAATCTCATAAAAAATTATCAAGGCTATAGATACAGATTTTTATTCTCAAAGACTATGAATCCTATGAGATAGGTTTTACCAAGCTGGAAAACTTTGAGTTGAGGACCATTGCCAGATTATATGCTATCAAAGGACTATGCTACCAACAAACTCATGCTTGAAATGTTTAATGAGTGAATGATTTTTTCTACAATAGCAACTCTCAAAATGTGGAAAAATTTTCAGGTTACACATTTGGTGAAAATATTGAGACCACTAAAATCATAGGTTTTTCAAAGTATAGTAATAGAAACAATATTGTTAACATCACTGTCCAGGGGTTTTAAGTGCTTTTGTTTTTTCTCTTCTTTTGCTTATCATGGTGCCTTGAACATAGAAAACAATAAATATGTTTACTTCATAAGAGATTGTTACTTCTGAATCATTTTAGTCATGTCTGACTCATTGTGGTCTCAATTTGGGTCTTCTTGTCAAAGATACTGGAATAGTTGCTGTTTCCTTCTCTACCTCATTTTAGAGATGAAGAAACTGAGGTGAAGAGAGCTAAATGATTTGCCCTGCACCATCTATCTGCCTGAACAAAGGATAAAAATCATCATGGGATAAAAATTTTTCTATGGATCAAAATTTGAGTTGAAAAAATTTTAAAGGGAAAATATTTTCCCTATATTTTTTAATTTAAAAATTTATATACTAATTACCACAGAAAGAAAATCAAGACCAAGATGCTGATGTTTTAATTTCTATATTTAAAATCATGATTTGGGGTTTAGATTCAATATTTGAAAATTAAAATATGTACATCAATGTCTTTGAACTGAATGTTACCTTTCCACATAGCTAATCTCAACTACTATTTATTTAATTGTTTGAGAAAATTGTGGAGGGGATTAGAATGGAACTTGGTTAATTGTAGTAATTGAATGAAGCACAATGATTTCATCTTGTGACTCAATTCTGGATCTAGCATAGTTCTTTTAATGTTAAATTATGTGTCTAGTCCATATTCTGTCCTGTGATAAAAGTTTAATCAATTGTGGGAATTGGGAGAAAATCTTATTGCAGTGTTTGGCCCTAGCCCTTTGTGGTCAGGAAACTCAACCCCTCTGCTGTTCAGAGACTCTTAACCAAAGATCTATTTTATGTTGACAAGAAAAATCAGATCTGAAGACTGATGTAAGAAATTTTCTCAAAATTGTACATCACAAACAACATATATGTCTTATTTGAAATCTACTGCCATACTTATCAATCAGTTATTATTTCCATGACAATTTGATTTCTATTTCAGATTCTTAGGGAGGAGTGGGAAATTTCTTAAGCTGAACTTAGAAAATTCTACCTGTATATCCTCTCCTTCCCAATATGGAAAAATTCTAATCTTTTATCCAATTAGAAATCAGATTACCGAATGTTCTATTATATCCTTTTAATTAATTGGTCTTATTTGATTAATTATTTTTATTTATAAAAGTCTGTCTTTCCCTGTATTTGGGGTCAAGCACTAACCTGAGGAAGGGGCTTGGGCTTGATTTGCTAGACAATTGACATTCATCACTTAATAAATCAGGATGTTCAGATCAAACTTAGTTTCCTCTAACATTTCATTTTCTGCTGGTTACAATATGAAATTGAAAAATTAGAACACATTTTGAAATAATGTTTTAATCTTTTAAAATTACACATAGAAACAAATTTTCACAATTCTTATCTAAAAATTTATGATTAAGATTCTCTTTCTCACTTTTTTTCCTGTTGTGGTAAATAGTTTGATATAGGTTATACCAGTATTGTCATGCAACTAATATTTCTATATTCCTCATGCTATGAAGAAGATGCATATCATATATATAATAAAAAGCCCTAAATTAAAGTGAAAATAGAATGTTTTGATGTGTAATCAAACTGCAATAGTACCTTCTTTGGCAATAAATAGAATTTTTCACCAGAAGTCCCTGATGTTTATCATGGAACCTGGCTTTGCTGATAATAGTTTAGTCCTTCATAGTTCATCAACATAAATTATTTCTGTTACTGTATATTCATTTTATTTTGTATCAGTACATATGTCTTTCTAGGTTTTTTTAACTCATCCTGTTTGACATTTCTTAGGGTGCAATAGTATTCCATTAAAATCATATACCACAACATATTCTTCTATTCCCCAATTAATAGATACCCCATCAGTTTCCAAATCTCTGCCATTACAAAAAGAGCTTCTATTATTTTTTGTTCAGGCAGGTCCTTTCCCCCTACAACTGATCTCTTTAAGATATAGTTCCAGTGATATTATTGTTGGGTCAAAAGGTATGCATATTTTTATGTTCCTTTGAGCATGGTTCCTTATTGCTCTCCAGAATGGCTACTTCACGTCACAGTTCCACCAATAGTTTTATTATTATCCTAATTTTCCCATTTGTTGATAGTATCACCCTTTATAGCTAGATTAAGTATCAATTTTTCATTTATCTTTATACATAGTGTGAAATGTTGGCTTATGCCTAGTTTCTGGCATACTATTTTCTAGTTTTCCGAACAGTTATGTCAAATAATGAATACTTACTTCCTAAATTTGGATCTCTGAGTTTCTCAAATACTAGGTTACAATAGTCCCTACTATGTGTTGATTACCTAACCCATTACCTTCATCTATAACTCTATTTCTTAACCAGTACTAGATTGTTTTGATTGTTACTGCTTATAAGAATTGGGGTGGTCTCCTTCCTATGTGTTTTTAATTAATTCCCTTGATATTTTTGACCTTTTGTTCTTACAGATGAATTTGTTATTTTTTCTAGCTCTATAACTTTTTAGCTCTATAATTTTTGGTTAGTTTGATTGGTATGACAATATAATAGGTAAATAAATTTAGATAGAATTGTCCTTTTTATTATTCTGTTTTTGCCTATCCATAAGTAATTAAAGTTTATTCAACTGTTTAAGTCTAACTATATTCATGTGAAAAGCATTGTGTAATTGTGTTCATATAGCTACTGGGCTTGTTTTGGTAGGTATGCCACCAGGTATTTTAGATTACTAATAGGTATTATAAATGAAATTTCCTTTTCTATCTCTTGCTGCGGTGTGTAAATAGAACTTTGTACCCTTAGACTACATCTCCCAGCATTCCTTTCCTTTTTTGTCCCCACATTGCATCCTTACATTTTGAAGGTAAGTTATGTGGTGTGTAACTCTCTCTTAACTCTCTCTCTCTCTCTCTCTCTCTCTCTCTCTCTCTCTCTCTCTCTCTCTCTCTGTCTCTCTCTCTCTGTCTCTCTCTCCTCTCTTCCTCTTTCTCGCACGTGCACACTCATGTGTGTGGCTGGGAAACTCTCTCTTTGCTAAGGCTATCACTTTCCTCTACTTCAAGCTATTATTAATAAATCTTATAAAAATATAATACTTGGAGTTATTTTATATTAATTTTAATCTTACAGTTGGCAAATAGAAATGCTAATGATTTATGCAGGATTTTTTTGTATCCTGCAATTTTGATAAAGTTACTAATGGTTTATTAATTTTTAGTTGATTCTTTAGTATTCTTTATGCAAACTATAATATTATCTGAAAAGTGATAACTATGTTTCCTTGTTGTCTATTCCAATACTTTCTATTGTTATTTTTTTTGCTATAGCTAATATTTTAAGCAAATAATAGTGATAAAAATTCACATCCTTTCTTCACTTCTGATCCTATTAGGTAGAGTTCTGGTTTATCAATATCACAGATAATTCTTGCCAGTGGTTTTAGACAAATACCATTTATCACCTTTAAAAAGTTCATGTTATTCCAATGTTTTCTAAGGTTTTTGTAAGGAATTGGTGCTCTTTTGTAGAAAGCTTTTTTTTTTTTTGCACCAATTGACATAAGCCTATTTTTCTTTTGGTTTTGTTATAGATATGAACAATTATATGCTAATATATTAATTAATATTAAATATGATTAATGTTAATAGTTTCCCTAATATTGAATAATCCCTACACTTCTGGTGTAAAACTCAACTTATTTTGGTGAATGATTCTTGTGATCTAATGTTGTAATCTCCTGACCAGCATTTTTTTTTAACTTAAATATTTTACTTTTTTAGAAAAATTTTCCATGGTTACATGATTCATGTTTTAACTTTCCCCTTTACCCCCCCCCCATAGCCAACACACATTTCCACTGGTTTTAACATATGTCATCAATCAAGATCTATTTACATATTATTGATAGTTGCATTGGTATGGTTGTTTAAAGTCTACATTCCCAATCATGTCCTGACCAGCATTTTATTTAAAGTTTTTGCAGCAATATTCATTAGGGAGATTAATCTTTAGTTTTCTTACTTTTTTAAGCTCTTCTTAATTTACTTACCAGTTCAATATTTGGGTGACAAAACAAATTTTGAAGAAGTCCTTCTTTCCCTATTTAAAAAATTATGCATTATTGGAGTTAGTTATTCTTGGTGTATTTGCTAGCATTTATTTCTGAATCCGTTTGGCCCATGAGGTCTCTTTCTCAGGGAATTTTTTGATGATTTGTTCAATTTCCTTTTTTTGCAAAGTGATTAAATATTCAGTTTCCTTTTTTTGTAAATCTAGACAGTTTATATATTTGTAAATATTCACCTATTTCTCTTAGATTGTCAAATTTATTGTCCTGTAACTAGACAAAATAAAGCCAAATAATTATCTTAATTTTTCTTCATTGATTTTAATATCATCCCTTTTTTTGGTATAGGTAATTTGGTATCCTACAAATTATTAAATTTGTCAGTGGTTTATTTATTACATTTATTTTTTATGAAACCAACCTTTTATGATATATTCCCTTCTTTTTACATTCAGGTTTATACAGAGATTGATCATATTTAACTTTTCTAAAGATCTATCTATTTAGTGCCTTAACTTCTTAATTATTTATTTTTGGTTGAATTTAACTACCTCTGAGAAGAGAAGGTTGAGGTCTCCTACTAGTAAAGTTTTTCTGTCCATTTCCTGCTGTATTACATGTTCTTTTTCCTTTATGAATTTAGACGCTGTGCCATTTGATGCATATCTATGTTTAGTATTGATATTTTTTCATTGTTTATGATGTATTTTCTCAATGTATAATTTCTGTCCTTATTTCTTTTGATTAGATCAATTTTTTGCTTTTGCTTAGTCTGAGATTATAATTATTATCCCTGCTTTTTTTATCTTTAGTTAAGGTATAATAGATTCTGCTCCATGCCTTATTTTTACTTTGTGTGTCTCTTTGTTTTTATTGTGTTTCTTGTCAAAAGCATATCATGGGATTTTGGCATTTAATCTATTCTGCTATCCTTTTCCATTTTATAGATGAGATCATCTAATTCACATTGACAGATATGATTCTTAATTATGTACTTCCTTCCATATTATTTTACCTTTGTTTACCCTTTTCTCTCTCTTGGCCTTTCTCTATTCACGAATATTTTTCTTCTGAATACCATCTCCCAATTCAATCTCCTTTTTGTTGACCCCCTCCCCCATTCTTATTTTTTCTTCCCTTTGTATAATTAGAAATCTTGAATGCTTGGACTCCATCTTGGAGAATTCTTTTTCATCTGCCAGAATCCTTTTCCCTTTGTCCATAGAGTGTTGTTACGTATTGTAAATAAGTTTGCTGTAACCCTGCCCTCTCTCTGTTTCTCTTCTGTCATGACCATGCCTGGGTTAGCTTCTTCTTTACTCTAGCTTTTTATCTTCCTTTATTTCAACTTATTATTAATAAATATTATTAAATATAATACTTGGAGGTATTGCATATTAATTTTTATGCTTATATTTATGGCTAACACTTTGGAATAGATTTCTCAAAAAAATGCTTTTTAAAAAAGAAAAAAGAGTATATAAATTTTGCAAGCCCCATTTTCTCTCCTGCTGCTTCTTGTGCCCATATGCTTGAGCCAGCATTCCTCCCTGCTACTCCGGCCTCTTCTGCTGCTGCCATGGCCCATGACGAGAGGAGACCCAGATCCCCTGCTGTGAGACCCAGATGCCCTGCTGTGAGCCTGCCATCTGCACCACTTTTTTCTCATGGAAGGGTGAGATCCTCAATCCCTTTGGCCACCCCCATATTGGTTTTCAAGCCTACACCAGCTGTTTTTCAGCAGGGGAACACAACATGGAACAGCAAAACCCATGCTATTCAGCCCTATCCCTCTTCTAGTTTCTAAGAAGAATTCTTGAGCTGGCCAATGCTCCTGCCTGAGAGAGTTACAACTGGGGATTTTTAACAGGAAGGGGACTCCCCTGCTGTTTCTTTGTTTTTGTTTTTGTTTTTTACACCCTACATCCCAGCATAACAGGGAGGGTAGATAATCCAAATCAGTGGATTTGAAGCTGGAGTTTTTCGGATTTTATCTCTGATTTTTTTTGTCATTTTTCTCCTGACCCAAAACACTCAGAGAAGCCAGTCTCCTATATGCAAATAAGCTATTGTTCTCCCTTGAAGATTTGCCCTTAGGGAAGAGGGCACAGGAAAATAGCTTTTAAAATCCCTTTTGGCAAACAAGGGAATTTCTCTTGTTTGTTTCCCAAAGAAAGAATTCCCCCCTTCTATTCAGGGTCTCCTAAATAAAATCCATTCTGCCTTTTTTTTTTTTTTTGAGTAATAATGCTGTTACAAAGCATGCTTCCAACTCTAAAAGAACAGTTTGAGTTAGTAGAGCTAAAAAGTTCAGATTGGTTCTGCTTAATTCTTTTATTGGCAGTTTTTATTTTCATGGACTGTTTCCCATTTTATTTACTTCTCCTTTAGAATATGCAGAAATAAGCTAGGCTGTTTGAATTACAGATCGAAACGGAAATTTTTGATAAAGTTTTGAAAATCTTAAATACTTTTAAGATGCATAATGGAGATTCTGCCCAGTGCATGTATGGGGAACTTCAGAGGTGTGACCAAAGGAATGCAAATAGATGATAATATTGGGGAGAGGAAGGAATCTTAAAGAGACCTAGAAGTTTATTGATGTTAACTTTTTTTGAGTTTTGTTTCTCATACTCTCCATATTAGTAAAGAAGTCTATTGGAATTGGAGAAATGGATTTTTTTTAACCCTTGTACTTCAGTGTATTGTCTCATAGGTGGAAGATTGGTAAGGGAGGGCAATGGGGGTCAAGTGACTTGCCCAGGGTCACACAGCTGGGAAGTGGCTGAGGCTGGGTTTGAACCTAGGACCTCCTGTCTCTAGACCTGACTCTCACTCCACTGAGCTACCCAGCTGCCCCTGAAATGGATTTTCAGTGCCTGTATCCTGTCATGCTTATTGTATTTTGCTGATTGTTTGCTTTAACATTTAATTTTGTTTGTTAAGTTCATGTATTAACTTGATCAATACTATTCTGTTAAACTGAATTGTTTTAAGCTACTGTGTTTTGGCTACTAGATATATTGTTATATCATGATTTCTGATAAAGCCAAAGTAAAACCAGATATGATTAAAAGAGAATAGGAAGGTAATTACATCTTGATAAAAGGGAGTATAGATAATGAGGAAATAACAGTACTCAACTTGTACACATCAAATGGTATAGTATCCAGATTTCTAAAGGAAAAATTGGCAGAGCTCAAGGAGGAAATAGATAGTAAAACTATACAAGTGGGAGATCTAAATATTCCTCGTCACTCTCCAGCTTTCTGATCCATATAGGAGGACGGCTTTTACTTTGGTATTGAAGATTCGGAGCTTAGTGACGAGGGACAGTGCTTTGGAGATCCAGACAGACCGCAGGGTGTTAAATGCCTGTCTGGCTTTGTTGATTCGGTTTCTGATGTCCTCATCTGCTCCGCCATCCTTACTGACTATGCTACCCAAATAGGTGAAGTGGTCCATCTCCTTGATGTTTTCTCCCTGTAGTTGGATTGGCAGGTCCTGTCTGCTGTTGACTGTGATCACCTCTGTCTTCCTCTTGTTGATCTTCAGACCTGTCTTCTCCGCTTCTTCAGAGAGTCGTGCAAGTTTGGCTTGCGCATCCTGCTGCTTGTGAGAAAGGATAGCAGTGATAGACTTTGTTAAAAATATCTTTGCTTCGTGGTGGCAAAAAACTGGAAAACAAGGGTATGCCCTTCAACTGGGGAATGGCTGAACAAATTATGGTATATGCTGATAAAGGAATACTATTGTGCTCAAGGGAATAATAAACTGGAGGAATTCCATGTGAACTGGAATAACTCCAGTAATTGATGCAGAGTGAATGGAGCAGAACCAGAAGAACATTATACACAGAGATGGATGCACTGTGGTAAAATCGAATGTAATGAACTTCTCTACTAGCAGCAATGCAATGACGCAGAACAATTCTAAGGGACTTATGAAAAAGAATGCTAACCACATTCAGAGCAAGAACTACAGGAGTGGAAACACAGAATAAAAACAATTGCTTGAATACATGGGTTGATGTGGACATGATTTAGGTAAAGATTCTTAATGACCACCGTAGAACAATTATTAATAATATGGAAATAGGTCTTGATAGATGACACATGAAGAAACCAGTGAAAATGAGCATCTGCTACTGGTTGGTTAGGATGTAGACTCTTTTTTCCCCCAATTTAAATATTTTATTTTTTTAGAAATATTTTCCATAGTTATATGATTGATGTTTTTACTTTCCCCCTTATGCCCCCTACCCATAGCCAACACTCATTTCCACTGTTTTTAACATGTGTCATCAATCAAGACTTATTTATATATTATTGATAATTGCATTGGTGTGGTCATTTCAAGTCTACAATCCCAATCATGTCCGCATCAACCCATGTGTTCAAACAGTTGTTATTCTTCTGTGTTTCCACTCCTGTAGTTCTTCCTCTGAATGTGGGTAGTCTTATTTTCCATAAATCCCTCAGAATTGTCCTGGGTCATTGCATTGCTGCCAGTACAGAAGTCCATTACATTTGATTTTACCACAGTGTATCAGTCTCTTTGTACAATGTTCTTCTGGCTCTGCTCCTTTCACTCTGCATCAATTCCTGGAGGTCTTTCCAGTTCACATGGAATTCCTCTGAGCACAATAGTATTCCATCACCAGCATATACCACAATTTGTTCAGCCATTTCCCAATTTAAGGACATACAGACATTTTCCAGTTTTGCCACCACAAAAAGCACAGTTATAAATATTTTTGTACAAGTCTGTTTATCTATGATCTCTTTGGGGTACAAACCCAGCAATGTTAAGACTGGATTGAAGGGCAGGCAGTCTTTTAGAGCTCTTCGGGCATAGTTCCAAATTGCCATTCAGAATGGTTGGGTCAGTTCACAACTCCACCAGCAATGCATTAATGTCCCAATTTAGCCTCCTGGGATAAAGACTCTTAATGACCACCCTAGAACAATTAGCAATAATATGGTCTTGATCGATGACATATAAAGAAACCAGTGGAAATGTGCATCGGCTAAGAGGGGTTGCAGGGTGGGGGGAGAGAGCAAAAACATGAATCATGTAACCATGGAAAAATTTTTTTCTGAAAAAAATACTTTTGGTTCTGGGTTAAGATGGCGGAAGAGTAAGAAGCAGCTCTTAACCTCTCCTGACTGAAACACACAAAACTCCTCAAGGGGACATAAAAACAAGTCCAGACGAACGGAGGAACCCCACAACAGGGCACAGAGTAGAAGGTACGTGGAATCGGGGCATTTCCATGCTATAAAGGGGTGAAACAGCTCTCACTAAATCGCGGGCTGAGCAACCACCCCATCCCCACCCCCTCCACACACAACACCTATAGCGCCGAGGCTAGCTAGGAAAAGGTGGAGCAAGTTTGGGGCACCCATTGAGTCTTTGGCGGCTCCAGGGCCTGTCCCTGAGAGCAGCGGGATTTGGGACCCCAGGAAGCTAGGGAGCGCACGTGGAATTTGAGCATGGGAACAGGACGCCGGGAGCAGACCCAGGGCGCAGAGCGCGGGCTGAGAGCGCAGGCATAGGTGGAGGCGTGGGTGGAGGCAGACACAGCCAGGAGCTAAAGCTCTGAAACCCTGAGTGGGGAACCAGTGCAAAAAGGCATACGACTGTGGAAGTAGCGCCCTGAGACTTGTAAAGAAACCTCTGGAAGAGGATCAAGCAAGGGGGTCCACCAGGGGGCTTGACCTTGGAAAAAACCAGACAGACCTCAGGAGCCAATAGACCACGGACAGACACTGAGCACAACGATAAACCTGAGAAGCTGCTGGGCTAACGATGGCTACCCAGTCTCAGGAAGCTCAGAAGAGAAAGATTAACAACAAGAAACAGAAGTCTTTAACACTCGACAACTTTTACACAGAGAAAATCCAGACAACCGAGCAAACAGAGGAGGAGAACAAACAAGCATCTGGACCCTCCTCAAATAAGAAAAACTCCTCACAAGCTATGGAAGAGTTCAAAACTGAGATTTTGAGGGAAATGGAAGAGATCTGGCAAGAAAATAACAGTTTAAAAGGTAGAATCTTGCAATTGGAAAGTGAAGCTCAGAAACCAAAAGAACTGATAAGCAAATTGAACAACAGAAATGACCAGATTGAAAAGGAATACCAGAAGATTATAGCCGAAAACCAATCCCTAAAGGCTAGAATTGAGCAATTGGAAACTAATGATCTCTCAAGACAACAAGAACAAATAAAACAAAGTCAAAAGAATGAAAAAATAGAAGGAAACATGAAATATCTCAATGAGACAGTGACAGACCAAGAAAACCGGTCTAGAAGAAACAATTTGAGAATAATTGGTCTTCCAGAAAAACCAGAAATTAATAGAAATGTGGACTCCATACTAACAGAAATAATCCAACAAAATTGCCCTGAAGTCCTACAACAAGAGGACAATATAGACATTGAAAGGATTCATAGAACACCTGCGACATTCAATCCAGATAAGAAAACACCCAGAAATATAATTGCAAAATTCAAGAGTTTCCAAGCAAAAGAAAAAAATCTTACAAGAAGCCAGAAAGAAACAATTCAAATATCAAGGAGCACCAATCAGGATCACACAGGATCTGGCAACCTCCACACTAAAAGATCGCAAGGCTTGGAATACGTTATTTAGAAAGGCAAGAGAGCTGGGCCTGCAACCACGGATCAACTACCCATCAAAATTGACTATATATTTCCAGGGGAAAGTATGGGCATTCAACAAAATTGAAGAATTCCAGGTATTTGCACAGAAAAGACCAGGGCTAAATGGAAAGTTTGATATCCAACCACAAAAATCGAGAGAAACATGAAAAGGTAAATAAGATACAGAGGGGAAAGAAAGAAAACTTATAATCTTTAAATTTGCCTTTTTAAGGGCCTCAGTGAGATCTAATTATCTGTATTCCTATATAGAGAAATGTTATGTATAATTCTCTGTAGTGAACTCTATTCACTATTATAATATTCACTATTA
>NC_058130.1:306652929-306670477 GCF_016433145.1 Gracilinanus agilis | reverse complement strand
AATTTAGGAGATATGGATGAATATTTACAAAAATATAAATTGCCTAGATTAACAGCAGAAGAAATAGAATACCTAAATAATCCCATATCAGAAAAAGAAATTGAACAAGCCATCAAAGAACTCCCTAAGAAAAAATCGCCAGGGCCTGATGGATTCACAAGTGAATTCTATCAGACATTCAAAGAGCAACTAATCCCAATACTATACAAATTATTTGATATGATAAGCAAAGAAGGAGTCCTACCAAATTCCTTTTATGACACAAATATGGTACTGATTCCAAAGCCAGGGAGATCAAAAACAGAGAAAGAAAACTACACACCAATCTCCCTAATTAACATAGATGCAAAAATCTTAAATAGAATACTAGCAAAGAGACTCCAGCAAGTAATTAAGGAGATCATCCACCATGTTCAGGTGGGATTTATACCAGGAATGCAAGGTTGGTTCAACATTAGGAAAACCATCCACATAATTGACCATATCAACAGTCTAACAAACAAAAATCACATGATCATCTCAACAGATGCTGAAAAAGCCTTTGACAAAATACAGCATCCATTCCTATTGAAAACACTGAAAAGAATAGGAATAGAAGGACCTTTCCTAAAAATAATAAACAGTATATACCTAAAACCATCAACAAGCATCATATGCAATGGGGATAAATTAGAAGCCTTCCCAATAAGATCAGGAGTAAAACAAGGATGCCCATTATCACCTCTTATTATTTAACATTGTACTAGAAACACTAGCAGTTGCAATTAGAGAAGAAAAAGAAATTGAAGGTATCAAAATAGGCAAGAAGGAGACTAAGCTATCACTCTTTGCAGATGATATGATGGTCTACTTAAAAAATCCTAGAGAATCAACTAAGAGGCTTGTAGAAATAATCAACAACTTTAGCAAAGTGGCAGGATACAATATAAATGCACATAAATCATCAGCATTTCTATACTTTTCCAACACACTAGAGCAGCAAGAAGTAGAAAGAGAAACACCATTTAAAATCACCCTAGACTATATGAGATACTTAGGAATCTACCTACCAAAACAAACACAGCAATTATATGAAAACAACTACAAAACACTTTCCAAACAAATAAAACTCGATCTAAACAATTGGAAAGCCATTGATTGCTCATGGATAGGACAAGCTAACATAATAAAAATGACAATTCTACCCAAATTAATTTACCTATTTAGCGCCATACCTATCAAGCTACCCAAAAACTTATTTACTGAATTAGAAAAACTATAACAAATTTCATTTGGAATAACAAAAGATAAAGAATATCAAGGGAAATAATGAAAAAAAATGTGAAGGAAGAGGGCCTAGCAGTACCAGATATTAAACTATACTATAAAGCAGCAGTCATCAAAACAATATGGTACTGGCTAAGAGATAGAGAGGAGGATCAATGGAATAGACTTGGGGTTAATGACATCAGCAAGACAGTGTATGATAAACACAAAGAGCCCAACTTTTGGGACATGAATCCATTATTTGACAAAAACTGCTGGGAAATTTGGAAAACAATATGGGAGAGATTAGGTCTAGATCAACATCTCACACCCTACACCAAGATAAATTCAGAATTGGTGAAGGACTTGAATATAAAGAGGGAAACTATAAACAAGTTGAGTGAACACAGAATAGTTTACTTATCAGATCTGTGGGAAAGGAAAGACTTTAAAACCAAGCAAGAGTTAGAGAAAATTACAAAATGTGAATTAAATGGTTTTGATTATATTAAACTAAAAAGGTTTTGTACAAACAAAAACAATGTAGTCAAAATCAGAAGGGAAACAACAAATTGGGAAAAAATCTTTATAATGAGAAACTCTGACAGGGGTCTAATTACTCAAATATACAAGGAGTTAAAGCAATTGTATAAAAAAATCAAGCCATTCCCCAATTGATAAATGGGCAAGAGGCATGAATAGGCAATTTTCAGGTAAAGAAATCAAAAGTATCAATAAGCACATGAGAAAGTGTTCCAAATCTCTAATAATTAGAGAAATGCAAATCAAAACAACTCTGAGGTATCACCTCACACCTAGCAGATTGGCTAAAATGAAAGAAGGGGAGAGTAATGAATGTTGGAGGGGATGTGGGAAAATTGGGACGTTAATGCATTGCTGGTGGAGCTGTGAACTGATCCAGCCATTCTGGCTGGCAATTTGGAATCATGCTCAAAGGGCTATAAAAGAATGCCTGCCCTTTGATCCAGCCATACCATTGCTGGGTTTGTACCCCAAAGAGATCATAGATAAACAGACTTGTAGGAAAATATTTATAGCTGCGCTTTTTGTGGTGGCAACAAATTGGAAAAGGAGGGTATGTCCTTCAATTGGGGAATGGCTGAACAAACTGTGGTATATGCAGGTAATGGAATACTATTGTGCTAAAAGGAATAATAAACTGGAGGAGTTCCAGGGGAACTGGAGAAACCTCCGGAAACAGATGCAGAGAGAAAGGAGCAGAGCCAGAAGAACTCTGTACACAGAGACTGATATACTGTGGTAAAATTGAATGTAATGGACCTCTGTACCAGCAGCAATACAGTGACCCAGGACAATTCTGAGGGATTTATGGTAAAGACGCTACCCATATTCAGAGGAAGGACTGCAGGAGAGGAAACATATAAGAAAAACAACTGTTTGAATGCATAGGTCGGGGTGGACATGATTGATGGTGTGGACTCGAAACTACCTCACCAATGCAACTACCAACAATTTGGAAATTGGTCTTGATCAAGGACACATGACAAAACTAGTGGAAATGTGCAACGGCCATCGGTGGGGGAAGTGCGGGGGGTGAAGGGGAAAGGAGGAGCATGAATCATGTAACCATGTTAAAAATGAATGTTAATAAATGTTTGAAAAAAAAATACTTTTGCCAACTTTGAAAGATTTGCTATATCTGTAGAACTCGTGACAAGTATCCATAAGTTCACAGGTTTTTTTTAAATGTCACACAGCAAGTGGCTATATAGGGACTCATAATAGTGGCTTTGTTTGCTATTGTCATTAACTGGGCTATTGTGAATTTTGGCAGTTTTGGTACTTTCTTTGAACTTGCATTACCTGCTGTTTTAGCTGTTTTATAAAACTATTACTTTGTGAAAATCATTTGCACTCATACTGTGGATCATGGCCAAGATACAAAGGAAATGGATCTCATTTTGTATTCTACCTCTCCTTGTCTGACACAGTGTGCCATTGATTGTAAGCAGTATTGTTAATTTCTGAAAATATTTACTATTATTATTTTTCCTCATATGTGCGATACATTATTTGAGTTTTATTTTTTAAGCACATGTAAGCAGTATTAATTTTTTTAAATTTTGCACTAAGGTAAGCTTAAAATGTCCATTAGTTCTAAAATATACGTATACCCAAAAAACTTTAAACTATGGAAACCTGCCATTGATTGTTTAAAAAAAAATATGGGATTTTGCTTAATGATTGTGTCTGATTTCAGGAGAAGAGAATACAAAAAGAGCCATTACACAGTGCAAAAGAAGCACAAAGCTAAACTGCATAGTGCCAATTGAGCACAAGATCAAAGAGACTAACCAATACCAGTGGCATTGATGAAATTTTGAGCCAAGACAAGAGGACTTCAACTTGTTTTAGTTTTAAGGTTGTGGCTATTTTGACATATGTCAGAGGCAGGTCTTCCCTGAGCCACATTCTATCAAGCATCTCACTCTGGCTGCCATCTTGGCTCCAGTATCCCTGAGAGAAAAAGTAAAATCAAACCAAGGAATGCTATTTCCCAATTTTCTGCTGAAATCGAATCCCTTTTCCTATCTTTCATAGTGTGGCAAACTTTCTGTAGTCCTGGCTAACGAATGGGTAAGTGCATAGTTATATAAATCACTTTAGCTGGGCCCTGATTCAAGGATCTCTTATAGGTTTATTTTTCCATAACTTAGAATTTTTACATAAGACTTTGAGGTTAGAGACACTTAATTTTTGTCTTTTTACCTATAATGCCAACTCCAGTGCTCTCCTTAATAGGTGCTTAATAAATCCTTCGTGAATTGAACTTAATTGAATTGCCCTATACAGCACAATGACCATATCGTCACCCTAAGAATCATCATCGAACAGTCCATCGAGTGGCAGTCCCCCCTCTACATGACTTTCGTGGATTTCGAGAAGGCATTCGACAACGTGGACAGGAGCACCATCTGGAGATTGATGCAGCATTACGGGATTCCCCCAAAGCTCATCAACATCATCCAGCAGTTATACGAAGACTTTACCTGCCAGGTCATCCATAATGGGAAACTGACGGCTCCGTGAAGCAAGGTTGCATGCTTTCGCCCCTTATCTTCTTTATGGTCATAGATTGGACCATGAGAAGAATTACCAAGGACAACAATATGGGCATTCAATGGACTCACACCAAGCAGCTCGAGGACCTTGACTTCGCGGATGACATCTGTCTCCTTTCTCACAAGCAGCAGGATGCGCAAGCCAAACTTGCATGTCTCTCTGAAGAAGCGGAGAAGACAGGTCTGAAGATCAACAAGAAGAAGACAGAGGTGATCACAGTCAACAGCAGACAGGACCTGCCAGTACAACTACAGGGAGAAAACATCAAGGAGACGGACCACTTCACCTATTTGGGTAGCATAGTCAGTAAGGATGGCGGAGCAGATGAGGACATCAGAAACCGAATCAACAAAGCCAGACAGGCATTTAACACCCTGCTGTCTGTCTGGATCTCCAAAGCACTGTCCCTCGTCACTAAGCTCCGAATCTTCAATACCAAAGTAAAGGCCGTCCTCCTATATGGGTCAGAAAGCTGGAGAGTGACGAGCGCTAACACCAACAAACTCCAGGTCTTTGTTAATAGATGTCTACATCACATCTTGAACATCAGATGGCCTGAAAAGATCTCCAATGCTAGTCTCTGGGAAAAAACAATCCAGTACCCCATTAGTCAGGACATAAAGAAATGTAAGTGGAGATGGATAGGACATACGCTACGAAAACCGGAAGACAACGTAGCCAGACAAGCATTGAGCTGGAACCCTTCAGGGAGGAGGAAAGTTGGAAGACCAAAACAGACCTGGCGAAGATCTGCTGAAAATGAAACAAAAACGGTCGGAATGACATGGGTCCAGCTGGGGGAAGTTGCCCAGAACAGAGTCCGTTGGCGTGAGATGGTTGCGGCCCTATGCTCCTAAGGAGTCAACAGGAATAATAATAAATAAATAATAAAAAATCACTGCTATCTTTTCAAAATTTGGCAGAGGATCCTAGGGGAAAAAACCACCTCTCTATACTGCTGATAAAAACTTTTGGGGTCTAAAATGTCACCAAGAATCTAGACCACTTTGGTTGAAGGGTAGAATTCAGCTGAAGAGCTAAAAATATGAAAAGAAAAACATCCATTTTGAAGCTACTAGGCTTCATGCTTTATATAAAACTTTTGTGGCAGGAACTTCTGTTTAGTTCTCTACCTTTAATTTGACATCCTTTTTAATAGATATAAAACTTATTCAGAAGCTACTAGTTATCTAAAAATCATTTCTGATGATCCTTCAAAATCAATTAGATATTTAGCTCATTAAATTCTCGAAAATTTGTATATAGTTTGTAACCAGTTTGATGGAATCCATCTATCATCCATGTGACAATTAACAAAGACAAAAAGGAACAAGAGGCTGTTTAGGCAACATGTGACCTTGATTGATTTGGTGACACACCCAACATACATAAGGAGTTATGGGTTTTGTCACTGAAAAGTGTTTGTGCAAAGTATTTATGGACATTCAAAATGATATGTTCTTCAGTACAGTCATAGGGGAAAGGTACATATAAAAATAATATAATATTAAGTTTTAAGCATTGCCTATGACATTCTCATCTTCTCGTCTAATGTATTGACTATTATATGCTTCCCTATGTGTTTCTCTTCTTTTCCTTTGAATTTTTGGATATCAGCCCATCCTATTCAGTTTCCTTCTTTCATTCTTTCTATGTATACTCCTAGAACAGGAGATGGCACCAAGAATAACTTGAAGGAATAAGAAAAATAAGGTAATCTATATCACACTAAGAGGACATGGGAAGGGGAAGGGATGAATACTATTATTAGAGGGAGAGAAAGAGAGCTTTCATAGGAAATTCTTAAACCTTACTCTCAGCAGAATTAACCCTGAGAGGGAAGAGTAGCTAGATCTATTGGGATATCAAATTCTATCTAACCCTAAGGATTAAGTTAGAAGGGATAAATTAAGGGGGGCAGTGGGGAAGGGAACTAGAAAAGGGGGAGTAGAGGAGGGATGGAATTCATTAGGCCTCAAAAATAATAAGAGGGGAAGGGAGGAGTGGAAATGGTAGTAAAACGGGAGGGGACAAGGGGAATTAATTTAAAACAAACCACTGGTTTAAAAGGAAATAGCATGAGAAGAAGGGGCAGAACTAGTAGAGGATACCAAAATGTTAGGGAACACACAGCTGATAATCATAACCCTGAATGTGAATGGGATGAACTCGCCCACAAAACAGAAGCAAGTAGCAGAGTGGATTAGAAACCAAAATCCTACCATATGTTGTCTACAAGAAATAAACATGAGTCAGGTGGACATCAGGGTTAAGGTGAATGGCTGTAGCAAAATCTTTTGGGGTTCAACTAAGAAAAAGAAGGTAGGAGTGGCAATCATGATTTCTGATAAAGCCAAAGTAAAACCAGATATGATTAAAAGAGAATAGGAAGGTAATTACATCTTGATAAAAGGGAGTATAGATAATGAGGAAATAACAGTACTCAACTTGTACACATCAAATGGTATAGTATCCAGATTTCTAAAGGAAAAATTGGCAGAACTCAAGGAGGAAATAGATAGTAAAACTATACTAGTGGGAGATCTAAATATTCCTCTTTCAGATCTAGATAAATCAAACCAAAAAATAAATAAAAAAGAGATAAGAGAAGTGAATGAATTCCTAAAACAATTTAGATTTAATAGATATGTGGAGAAAAATGAATAGGAACAAAAAGGAACACACCTACTTTTCAGCTACACATCGTACATTCACAAAGATTGACCATGTATTAGGGCATAGAAACATGAAAAACAAATGCAAAAGAGCAGAAATAATAAATATAACCTTTTCAGATCATAATGCAATAAAAATAATAATCAGTAAGGGAACATGGACAGGCAAATATAAAACTAATTGGAAATTAAATAATTCTCCAAAATCAGATTGTTAAAGATTGTTAAAGAACAAATCATAGAAACAATTAATAATATCATTGAAGAGAATGACAATGATGAGACATCCTACCAAATCTGTGGGATGCAGCAAAAGCAGTACTCAGAGAAAAAATTATATTATTGAGTGCATATAACAAATTAGACAGAACAAGGATCAATGAACTAGGCATGCAAATCAAAAAACTAAAAAGGGAACAAATTAAAAATCCCCAGTTAAAAACTAAATTAAAGATTATAAAAATCAAAGGATAAATCAACAAACTTGAAAATAAAAGAACTATTGAATTAATAAATAAGACTAGAAGCTGGTAAGTTGAAAAATTAAATATAATTGACAAAGTACTGGTCAATCTAATTTTAAAAAGCAAAGTATAAAACCAAATTATCAGTATCAAAGATGAAAAAGGAGACTTCACCTCTAATGACGAGGAAATCAAGGCAATCATTAAAAACAATTTTACGCAATTATATAGCATTATATATAGCAATCTAGGTGAGATGGATGAATATTATAAATTGCCTAGATTAACAGCAGAAGAAATAGAATACTTAAGTAATCCCATATCAGAAAAAGTAATTTTACAAGCCATCAAAGATCTCCCCAAGAAAAAAACCCCATGACCAGATGGATTCACAAATGAATTGTATCAAACCTTCAAAGAACAACTAATTCCAATATGATAGAAACTATTTGACACAATAAGCAAAGAAGGATTTCTACCAGACTCCTTTCATGACACAAATATGGTACTGATCCCAAAGCCAGGTAGATCAAAAACAGAGAAAGAAAACTACAGCCCAGTCTCCTTAATGAACATAGATGCAAAAATCTTGAACAGAATACTAGCAAAAAGACTCCAGCAAGTGATCACGAGGGTTATTCATTATGATCAGGTGGGATTTATACCAGGAATGGAAGGATGGTTTAACATTAGAAAAACCATTCACATAATTGACCACATAAACAAGCAAACCAACAAAAACCACATGATTATCTCAATAGATGCTGAAAAGCCTTTGACAAAATACAGCACTCATTCTACTGAAAAAAAGTAGGAAGTTTAGGAATAGAAGTGCTTTTCCTAAAAATAATAAATGGTATTTATACAAAACAATCAACAAACATCATCTGAAATGGAGATAAATTAAAAGCATTCCCAGTAAGAACAGGAGTGAAACAAGAATGCCCATTGTCACCTCTATTATTTAACATTGTACTGGAAACACTAACATTACCAATTAGAGAAGGAAAAGAAATTGAAGGTATTAAAATAGGTAATGAAAAGACCAAAGTATCACTCTGCAGATGATATGATGGTCTTCTTAAAAAATCCTAGAGAATCAACAATCAACAACTTTACAAAGTTGGAGGATATAAAAAGAGTGCACATAAATCATCAGCATTTCAATATATTTCCAACACATCACAGCAGGAAGAGTTAAAAAGAAAAATTCCAGTCAAAATTCCCTGCACAATATAAAATACTTAGGAAACTATCTGCCAAGACAAACACAGGAATTATCAGAACACAACCCTTTCCACACAATTAAAACTAGATCTAAACAATTGGAAAAACATTGAGTGCCCATGGGTAGGACAAGTTAACATGATAAAAATGACTCTTCTACCCAAATGAATTTACTTATTAGTGCCATACCTATAAAACTACCAAAATCTTTTTTACTGAATTAGAAAAACACTATAACAAAGTTCATTTGGATTGACAAAAGATCAAGAATATCAAGGGAAATAATGAAAAAAAAATATGAGGGAAGGAGGCCTAGCCCTACCAGATCATAAACTCTACTATAAAACAGTAGTCATCAAAACAGTATGGTAGAGTTCTAGTTAAGATGGAGGCAGAGTAAGGAGCAGCACTCTTTGATCTCTTCTAACCAAAGCATACAGGACTCTTCAAGGGGACATAAAAACGAATCCAGACAAACAAAGGGACTCCACAACAGGGCACAGCATTGAAGGTACGTGGAATCAGGGCATTTCCATGCTTAAAAGGGGTGAAACAGCTCTCACTAAAACACGAGAGGAAGAAGCCCCTCCCCCACCCCCACACCACGTACAACTCAGAGGCCAGCGCACAAGAGTGAAAGCAGGTTTGGGGCACCCATTAAGTCACTGTCAGCTCCAGGGCTTGTTTCAGAGAGCAGCAAGACTTAGTACCCCAAGAGTCTAAAGAATGTTCACAGACATTCCTAAGCATCTGTGCGGGTGAAGGCAGTGTCCTAGGCACGGACAAGGATCTCAAGCGCAGGCTTGGACCTCTCGTGGGAACCCTGTGGAGATGGGAGCACACAGTGGGAGCATGGCAGTGGAAGCAACGCCCTGAGACTATTGAAGGAGCCTCGGGCAGAGGGGCAGACCAGGGATGACCAGGAGGCTCAACCCAGAGAACAACGGGACCTGAGACCTTGGGAGCCTAGACAGACTGTGAGTGTGAGGATAAAGCACAGAAGGCACTGGGCTAACAACAATGGAAAGCCAAAATCGAGAAGCCCAGAAGAGAAAGATTATCAAGAAGAATTCTGGAACACTCGGCAACTTTTACACAGAGAAAATCCAGACAACAGAGGGGAACAAACAAGAAATCATATCCAAACTTTCCCAAAATAATGAAAACTGGTAACAAGCTATTTCAATATTTCAATAACTATAATAAGAAGGAGACAAAGAGAGCATTATTATGGTTTTACTATCTATTTCCTTCTTGAGCTCTACCAGTTTCTCCTTTATGAATTTGGGTGCTATGCCACTTGGTGCATACATATTCAGCAGTGTTATTTCCTCACTGTTTATACTGCCTTTAATCAGGATGTAATGACCTTCCCTGTCTTTTTTAATCATATCTATTTTTACTTTGGCTTTGTCAGAAATCATAATAGCCACTCCTGCCTTCTTTTTCTCATTTGATACCCAAAACATTTTGCTCAAGCCCTTAACCTTAAACTTGTGTATGTCCACCCTCCTAATATTTGTTTCTTGTAGACAACATATGGTAGGATTTGGATTTCTAATCCACTCTGCTATTTGCTTCCGTTTTATGAGAGAGTTCATCCCATTCACATTCAGAGTTATAATTATCAGTTGTGCATTCACTGACATTTTTGTATCCTCCCCTAGTCCCACCCCTTCTTCTTACACTATTTTCTTTTAAACCAGTGGTTTGCTTTGAGCTGGTATCCCTCATCCCCTCCCTTGATTAGCTTCCCTTTCTACCCCCTCCCTTGTTATTCTCCTCTTTTTATTTTTAAAGGCCTAATGAATTCCCACCCCCTTCTTCTCCCCTCCTTTTTTTGACCTCCCCACTCCCCTGCTCCCCTTGGTTTATCCCTTCTGATTTTCTCAGTAGGGTTAGATAGAGTTTTTTATCCCAATGGATAATATAGCCACTCTTCCCTCTCCAAGTTGATTATACTGAGAGTAAGGTTGAAATATTATATTATAATAGTATTTGTCCTCTCCCCTTCCCATGTCCTCTTTGTGTGTAATAGAATATCCTATTTTTCTTATTTACTCAGATTTTTCTTGGTGTCCTCTACTATTCCATCCCTCTTTCCCACCCCCCATGTCATCTTAGACCATTTAGTATCCTGTCCTCTCACTATGAATTATTCTTCTGGTTGCTATAATAGTGAATAGAGTTCACTACAGAGAATTATACATAGCATTTCTCCACCTAGTAATACAGATAATTAGATTTTATTTAAGCCCTTAAAGAGTCAAGTGTAAAAGTTTATGAGTTTTCTTTCTTTTCCCTCTGTTTCTTATTTACCTTTTCATGTTTCTCTTGATTTTTGCACTTGGATATCAAACTTTCCATTTAGTCCTGGTCTTTTCTGTGCAAATACTTGGAAATCTTTGATTTTGTTGAATGCCCATACTTTTCCCTGGAAGTATATAGTCAGTTTCGATGGGTAGTTGATCTGTGGCTGAAGGCCCAGTTCTCTTGCCTTTCAGAATATTGTATTCCAAGCCTTGTGGTCTTTTAGTGTGGAGGCTGCCAGATCCTGTGTGATCCTGATTGGTGCTCCTTGATATTTGAATTGTCTCTTTCTGGCTTCTTGTAAGATTTTTTTCTTTTACTTGAAAGCTCTTGAATTTGGCTATTATATTCCTGGGGGTTGTTTTTTCTGGGTCTAGTGTAGAGGGTGATCTATGGATCCTTTCAATGTCTATATTACCCTCTTGTTGTAGAACTTCAGGGCAATTTTTCTGAATAATTTCTTTTAGTATGGAGTCCAAGTTTATATTAATTTCTGCCTTTTCTGGAAGACCAATGATTCTCAAATTGTCTCTTCTAGCCCTGTTTTCTTTATTTGTCACATTCTCATTGAGATATTTCATGTTTCCTTCTATTTTATCAGTCTTTTGACTTTGTTTTATTTGTTCCTGTTGTCTTGAGAGATCATTGGCTTCTAATTTTTCTATTCTAGCCTTTAAGGACTGGTTTTCGGCTATAATCTTTTAGTTTTCCTTTTCATTCTGGTCATTTCTGGTCTTCAGTTTACTTGCCTCACTTCTGATTGCAAAATTCTGCCTTTTAAACTATTATTTCTTGCCAGATTTCTTCCATCTTCCTCAACATCTCATTTTTGAACTCTTCAATAGCTTGTGACCAGCTTTCATTTTTGTGTGGAGGTTTGGTTATTTTTTTGTCCTCCTCTGTTGTCTGGATTTTTTCTGTGTAAAAGTTGTTGAGTGTTCCAGAGTTTTTCTTGGTAATCTTTTTCTTCTGGGTTTCTCTATGGCTTGCCATTATTAACCCCGCCCCTTTTCAGCTTTGCCTTCACACTCAGGGTCTGCCTGCGCTTGCTAAGCTTCCGATGGCTCTGGTCTTCTTGTCCTCGGGGTCAGGCCTCCTGGTAGTCCCCGGTCTGCCCCTCTGCCCGCAGCTCCTTCAGTGGTCTCAGGGGCTACTTCCACAGCCATGCTCCCATCTGCACCTTGTCCTCACTTGATGTTCTAGCCTGCGCTGGAAATCTTTATTCACGCCTAGGGCACTGCCTTCACCAGCACATATGCATGGGGGAAAGTCCCTGCATTAGAGTTCTTTATTCCACCTGGGGCAGAGCCTTCACCTGCGTATACACTCGGGAAAGTCCGTGAGTCCCCCAGCCACTTGGGGTCCCACATCTGGCAGATCACAGGTACAAGCCCTGGGGCTGCTAGTGATTTACTGGTTGCCCCAATCCTGTTTTCACTCTTGTGCGTTGGCCTTGGGTGCTGTGCTTGGTATGTGGGGGGGGTTTGGGGTGGAGTGCCTTCTTCCTCTCGTGTTTTAGTGAGAGCTGTTTCACCTCTTTATAGCATGGAAATGCCCCGATTCTGCGTACCTTCAATGCTGCGCCCTGTTGTGGGTTCCTTCATTCATCTGGGTTCGTTTTTATTTCCCCTTGAGGAGTATGCTTCGCTTAGGAGAGATCGAGCAGCTCCTTATGCTGCCACCATCTTAACCAGAAGTCTCCTACAAAGTGCCCATTTCTGTGTTTTAACAAATAAAACAGAGCAGCAAGAGGTAGAAAAAAGAAATTCCATTTAATTTAATTATAAATAGTATAAAATGCTTGATAAAATCAGGAACTATAGTAACTCAAACACAAAACACTTTTCATACGAATAAAAACAGATCTTAACAATTGGAAAATTATTAATTGCTTAGGGGAATGCTTGGTAAATAATAAAAATGACAATTTTATCTTTATTAATCTATTTATTCAGTGCCATACCAATCCAACTACACCAAAATTATCTTATAGAGCTAGAAAAAATAATGAAATTCATTTGAAAGAACAAAAAATATCAAATGAATCAATAAAAAAGTGAAGGATGTTTGACAAGTATCACCAATTCTCAAACTGTATTACAAAGTAGTAATAATTAAAACAATCTGATACTCACTAAGAAATAGAGTAGAGGATCAAAAAAGTAGATTAAGAAACAATACGTAGTAATAAATGACCATACTAATTTAGTGCTTGATAATTCAAAAGATCAATGCTTTTGGGTAAAGAACTCATTATTTGATTAAAAAAAACAACAACTCTTTGTAAAATGAAAGAATTGTATGGCAGAGACTGGAAATATATCAACACCTCATATTATATATCAAGATAAGGTCAACATGAGCAAATGATTTAATGATTTAGATATAAAGGATGATACCATAGACAAATTAAGGCCATGTGGCATAGTTTACTTGTCAGATCTGTGGAGAAAGGAAAAATTTATGGATATTTTTATTATATTAAATTAAGATGGTTTTTACAAACAAAACTAATACAACAAAAATTTAAAGGAAAGCAGAAATTTCAGTGGAGGAAATTATAGCAAGTATTTCTATTAAAGATCTCATTTCTCAAATATATATAGGAACTGTGTCAAACTAAAATATTCTTCAATTGATACATAAGTTTATGATGAGCCAGCTTTTAGATGAAGAAATCAAACCTATCTATACTCATATTAAAATACTCTAAATCACTCTTAATTAGAGAAAAGAAAAAAATCTAAGGTACTACCTTATACCAATCACATTGGCCAATATGAGAGAAAAGGGAAACCATAAATTTTGACAGGGATGTGGGTAACTTGGGACATTAATGCACTATTTGTGGAATTATGATCTAATCTAACCATTCTGGAGAGCAGTTTGGAACTATACCAAAAGGACTCTAAAATTGCACCAAACCTTTTGTTCCAGCAGTATCATTACTAAGTCTACATACTAAAAAGATCAAAACACAAAAATAGACAAAATGATCTGTTTTTATAAAAATATTTATGGCAGCTCTTTTTTGGTTAGGCGTTACCTATCAATTGGGGAATGGTCGAATGAGTTGTGATATATCATTGTGATGGAATATTATTGTGCTATAAGAAGTGGCAAGCTGGGTGATTTCAGAAAAATCTGGAAAGACTAACGTGAAGTGATGCAAAGTAAAGTGAACAGAGTGAGAAGAACATTCTATACGGTGACAGCATTTTTTTTTTCATGAGCAACTATGAATGATCTAATTTTTCTTTTCAATACTTGGCAACGATCCAAGGCAATCCCAGAGAATCATGATGAAAAATGCCATCTGCTTCAGAGAGAGAATCGATCGAGTTTGAATGAAGACAAATGCATAGTATATTTTGATTTCTTTCTCCTATGGCTTTCCCCCCTTCTTTTGAGACTTCTTCTACAAAATGATTAATATGAGAAAATGTTTTACATGATTGCACGCGTAAAATCTTAATCAGATTGCTTAGCATCTAAGAGCTAGTAGGGATGATAGAGAGTGCCTGGGAAGGAAGGAGAGAATTTGGAGTTCAATTTTTTTAGTGAATGTTAATACTATTTTTATAAATAATAGAGGGAAATATAATATTACATAAATAAAAATACAATCAAAATTTAAAAATAAATAATGAAGTTTGCTGAAAATTTTATCTTTATTTTTCAGTGCCAATAAGTTAACATTAGAAAATTTTCAATCTCTAAACCACACTAAATCCGAGATATTGATTATTCCTATGAAGATATTTGGTTCATTGGTTGTAATTTCTCCCTTGCAATAAATGTACATATAAGAAGTAATGACAAGGTACAAAGAGATAAAATTATAGCAAAACAAAGATGTAGATTAGAAATATACATGATTGTATAGCAGAATTAATTCAATCATAACTGTTAAGCCTCCTCCACTTTTTTAACTTTCCTGTGAGACTAACCATACAATACTGATATGCCAAGTCCCAAAATTGCACAAGACCTATTGCTAAAGATGAACCATAGCTTATAGATTTACATTATTTCCACCATGTTTAGAAAGCCATGAAATAACCCTAGACATATGACAAATTTAACAATTGTTAAAAATCTCTATATGAATTAAATTGCTTGAGAATTGGTAGGCATTTTTAAAATCTGCAAGCAAAAGGTTCAAACAGGTAATAGAAGATTGTTAACATCTTTAGCTTTTGTTAGTTTTATTTGAATAGTAGCATTGTACATTTATAGAATTTGTGGAAAATTGATCTGTGAATTAAATTCCTCCACACACACCTCTCTTAAATTTTCTCTTCCTTATAAATTACTTAAGTAATTTTATATGTAACCTACAGCCCAGAGTAAATCTTCATCTTAAATGATCAGGTAAATCCTGATGGTTAAAAGCAAGAAAATGATGTTCTCTCTTTAACCTATTCACCCTCCCCACCCCCGTTCCCCCAACTTGGAGTTACTCCAAGAAAATCAATAAATCAATTTATATTTGCCTCATATATGGGTTTCCCCTAATCTAGGAAACAGAGTTGAAGCTCTCATAAAAGATCAAATTCTAACATTAAAATAGGCTGCTGGGCCCCACAGGTCTTAGGGTACTCTTCCACTGCATTCTTCACTAAAGTAACTCTCTATTTTAGACCAAAGTTTGCAGTTTAGATGGGTTCGGTCCTGGAGAAGTAGAGCGTCTATTAAGAGGACAACATCTGCCTTTTTCACATACTTCAACTCATCATATATCTATCTTAGTAGGTAAATTTTTAAATTTTATGTTGCAGCTTGAGTCTAGATTTCATATAAAATGTGGAATGACAATGGTTTCCACCATAAAATGTTAATCAGATATGAGATAGATATTTTATTCATACACATAAAAGACTCAAGGAATGACTTAAAACAGGATTCAGAAATTTAACATTCATCATTAGAATTTGAAGTAATTTGGCACACTCCTAATTAGGCAATTTTCATTTCAACTCAACTCTTAACTCTCCAAACTACTTCCAAATACATCAATCACTTTTAAAATGATAAAATTTGAGGTGACATCTCGTTGTTACCCAGGAGCACTGGCATAACACCCATGAATCCACCCAAAGCTCCCAATCAGCTTCGATTAAGTGTCTTAAACTCACAAAGTCTGTAACATTCACCTTAGTACCTACCATAAAGAAAGGAAACACAAAGTGGAAGAAATGGTTGCGTGCAAAAGAACAAGTTTAGCTATCTCTGAAACATATAAGAATGATTTTTCATTATGAGCCCTCACAGGCTCAGAAAGACATGTCACCTCATATTCTAAAGGATTTAGTATGCCATACTGCAGCTGTTATGTCATAAGTTAGAAAAAGGACCAAAAAACACAACACTCAGGGTTTGCCATTTCATACTCAAATATCAAAGGTTTTCACTGCTGGATAACCACATAGACAGAGTATGATAGGGATTTTATCATCTCAGACTAAACAAAAGACTGAGTCATAAAATCTCTGAAGAATCCAAAAAATTCCAGAGGAGTGAAAGGGAAAATGTTGCCTGGAATGAATCCTAAAGTCCAAATGAATATCTGTTACAAAGGTAGCAATGAATAAAAGAAAGAAAACATTTCTCCCCATGAAAAAGTAAGATGATGAAACAGTTTCATATAGGAGCTTATAAACAGATGTAGAAAGCTTCTAACATAGTCTATCAGCTCTCTTCAAAAGGAAACTATACTAGGGGTTGCCAATGAGGTAAAACCTTGAAATTTTAGCAAATCTCTCTGGTTGCTACCTAGTCAATACTTGATTACAAATAGCTTGTGTCTCTAACATTACAGAGTCGATGAATAAGCAATTTCCTTGTCATTAAGTGTACATTTTTAAAAAAACTCACTAGAGATTTTTTCTTTGCCAACTCACTAGGAAGTTATAAATTATTACTTGTGTACTCTCAAATTTGGGAATTCTTGAATGTGGGGTTATCTGGAAGGCAACTCCCAAGGTTAAGACAGCTAAAGAAATTATTCTTCTCTCTCTTAAAAGGCAAAGTTTGGAGATCATGCTGTCTAGGAAATTTAAAAACTATTTCTGAACATCATTCCTCAACTATTCCCACAGACCAATATGGTGGCTTCTTTGAACTTCTGCAAGAAAACTAACAGTATACAGATTTTTGCTATCATTTGTATTAGGAAGTCCATTCTCAGAAACTTTCTTCTTAGACAGTGTGCAAACACATGCAAATTCTCTGATGCCCCTTTACCTAAGCAACCATTTTCAGTTTTTGATGGGGAAGGGAATAGAACGAGAGTCATTGCAGGCACTTACTTTATTTCCCCAATGACCAGTCTGCTACATGTTGATTTATTTTATGAACAAGGGTGATTCAAAAAAAGACCAAATGAAGCTGATCTGACCTTCATCTTAAATGATCAGGTAAATCCTGAAGTTTAAAAGCAAGAAAATCATGTTCTCTCTTTAACCTATTCACTCTCCCCACCCATTCCTCCAACTTGGAGTTATATATATATATATATAT
>NC_058130.1:306615734-306652529 GCF_016433145.1 Gracilinanus agilis | reverse complement strand
TATATATATATATATATATCATAGTGTTGCAGTTCCTCTGATGACAATCATAATATCTCAGAAGAAACTGTTATCGTTATCACTGGGAACTAATCATTTGTTTTTCTTTCTATCTATAGGGATTGAGTGGTATTCCGTATGTTCTTCTATACTCAGATTATTCCAAATATAACTCATGCCCTGTATTTCTATTAATTGGTTAGGAAACTTATTAAACTGATGAGGGCATCTCATGAAGTTGATTTGGGGCAAACTTTTTCTTGCCTAATCCTTCTTATGTTTTTAAGGACAGTTACCATTTCTTAATTCATGAAATCTTAGAATTGCATGAGATATCTCTTCTTAAACTTCAATTATTTTACTTGTTTTCCATTTATTTTTCTATTCTGGTAGAGACAAGTGGTTGCCACAGTAACAGATTTCTTTCTCCAAATGCATTTTTACTTTCATCAGATGTTCAGCTGACAGTATAGTTCTGCCTTCTGATTGTCTGATTTTCACAACCACAGCTAATTACAAAACTTGCAACAACTCCCATCTGCTGCCCTAAAGGTTAATACAGAAACATGTACAACTGGATAAAATGTGTATTGTAAAAAACAGTTCTTTTAGAGAACAGGGGAAAACAAAGTAATTACATTTTCAAACTTGTAGTTTAAAAAATGAATTAAAGTTTTAAATTCTTTGTAGTTGTTGGGTTTATATCATTCCCTTGGGCACTGAGAAAATGCTACATCTTTTTTATCTTTTTTTTATTAAGTCTTCTCTATTGCTTTTGAACTAATATTTCCTAGAGAATAGCCAGAAGAAAAACCACTGTTTCAGCATTCAATGGATTGTTGGTTTTCAGCTATAGAATATACCTTGGTTTAGGGGAGAATATTTATTGATTTAATCCATATATGTGGCGTTAACTTTTTTTTCATGGAGAGGGGTATTTTTGGGCTATGCATTAATTCTCAAAGACATAATATTTGAGAAAAGAGTGGAATATGGATTTTATAATATTGTATTATATTTGATAAAATGAGCTTTCAAGGCTATTACTATTATATTTCTCAAGGTAGTCATGGAAATATCCCACCTCATGAACTTAATTAAATATCTTTCCCCTATATTTTCATTTTTTAACACACAGATACTTTATTGCTCACCTTTTATACAAAGCCCATCTTGAGGCATTTTCTTTCACCATTTGACAATGTTTATGTACACAAAAACCCAGAAAAAAATATCATATAGATTTCAATAAAGAATAATGTAAAACATCAACTTATCCTGGTGTTTTTTCTTCTGCAACTGCAATAAAAGGCTCTTCCACTAGTTAACACCCATATTCCAGGTTGGTATGGAATTTCTTCAAATATGTCCACATATATGAAGAGAGAGAGAAAGAGATCTTCCTACAGAATTTATCTTGTATGAGAAAAATTTCAATTTACTGGTCCTGGTAGTCAATTTCAAAACAAAACAAAACAAAACATCAACTTCTGGGTTAAGATGGCTGCAGAGTAGAAGCAGGGAGCTTTACTCTCCTCACAACCAACCTATACATCATACCTCAAAAGGATACAAAAATCAAATCCAGATGAAAGAAGGGACCCCACAATAGGGTGCATTATCGAAGGTATGTGGGATTTGGGCATTTTCACTCTATACCAAGGGGAAATAGCTCCCATCAAAATGCAAACTGATCAACCCTCCCCCATCCCACCCACCGTACCATAGGCAGAGGCTGCACACCAGAGTTAGAGCAAGCAGGAACACAAAATCAAGCTTCTTGACAGCTAACTGGAACCACCAGAAGCTTTCCCCTTAGAGCAGCAAGACTTGAGACCTCAGAAGGCTATAGAGCTCAGACCTTGGGTGCTAGAGTGGAGCTGAGAGAGGCAGCAGACAATAGAAGCAGCTCAGTGCACTGAGACTCAGGGGAGAACCCCAGGCAGGAGGAGCAAGTATGGGCCAATTTCCAGGCTCTGGGCAGCTGACTAAGACCACGAGGGCTTGACCCTGAAAACAACTAGATTAGAGACCCCAAGAGGCTGGGGAACACAGACCTTGGGCTCAGGAGAGAAGCTGAGAGGGGCCGAGAACAGCAGAGGCCTAGCAGACAGTGGAAACCATGAGACTTTCAAAGTAGCCTCAGGCAAAAACTGCTCCTTAGCTCTATACACAGAGAATCTGCCTGCCTTACTCAGACTTCTGGCTGAGGAAGCATAATGATGACAAGCAAGGCCCAAGAAATAAGCACAAAAAAAGACAAAGATAAAAGCTCTAACACTTGATTAAAAAAAAAACAGAAAATAGAAGAGGAAAAACAATTGAAGAAGTCCAAACTTTCCCCCCCAAAATGAAAATTGGTCACAAGCTCTTGCAGAGTTCAAATCTGAGATCATGAGAAAGATGGAAGAGATTTGGCAAGAAAAGTGGTAAATAGCTCAAAAGGAATTTAACAATTTAAAAGACAGAAACTCCCAATTGGAGAAAGATGCCCCCAAATCAAATAAAATCATAATTAAACAACAGGAAACCATGAAAAACAGAATAGACCAAATTGAAAAGGAAAATCAAAAAATATAGCAGAAAACCAGTCTCTAAAGACCAGAACTGGGTAAGTAGAAGCCAGTGATCTCTCAAGACAGCAAGAACAAATAAAACAAAGTCAAAAGACTGATAAAACAGAAGGAAACATGAAATATCTCAATGAGAAGATGACAGATAAAGAAAGCAGGTCTAGAAGAGACAACTTGAGAATTATGGGTCTTCTGGAAAAATCAGAAACAAATAGAAATCTAGATATCATACAACAAGAAATTACCCAAGAAAACTGCCCTCATGCCCTTGAACAAGAGGGCAAAATAGACATTTAAAGAGCCCATAGAACACCCTCTTCACTAAATCCTAAGGAAAAAAAAAGTCATAGAAGAGAATTGTTTTAGATGGATACAAGTCAGTTTGAATTGCTCTACTTAATCATATGCCTACATAGAAGTTCACAATTTACCTTTATTGAATGATCTTTGAAGACTGTGATATGTTCAAAGTCTTTAGAGTTGAGAATGGTGGTTTCTAATTAATGAAAGATAAGGCTACTGACTGTACTACATGCAGTAAAGCTCATATTAATGAACTCACTTCTATAGTGAAGCAAATGTGTATTATCTCTCACTGAAGATAAAAGGCTAATTATTAAGATATTAACTGTACTTTGAAAAATATGTACCAGAATACATAAACAAATGCACATGGCTAAATTTTAACTTGATTAGTGTTTCTCTGATAAAGACAAAAATATACACACACACACACACACACACACACACACACACATAGACTTATACATGTATATATATATATACATATATATATATATATATATGTCTACTTACAATCCATGAAACATATTCAGTAACCATATCTGGTTTCCATATGTCATGAATATTCTGGGAAATCACTGATTCAGGACATATGTATATTAATACTGTTGAATTTGCACATTTGTACGAATATGTTTCCCCTGATTGGCCATGGTGCAAAAATTGCCCCTCAGAAATTTCTTCCAAATTGATCATTACAAAGTGTCTCAAAAGGACAGAGGTCAAAACATAATGTGTAAAGGGGATCTTCCACTGGAGAAAACATGAAATGTAGTCAGTGAGAGGGGATTCCAATTATATAAAAGGACAAAACTGCACAATGGACTCTCTCTCCCCTCACTCAGTGCACCAATGATAACCAGGGCTAAGGAAGCCTCCAAATTCTTAGGGACTGCCTGAAAGCACAGAAAATTCAACCCTGAGGGCTGTACTAGACATGGGCAGTGAGACAAGCAGGACAGCAGGGAGCTTGCTCCCATGCAGCAACTATAGCAGCAGCAGACCCAAGCAGCTAAGGAATGTAGCCTCAGGGCAAAACATGGTACAGCTTGCTACACTCAGACTCACCTTTGAAAATACCAATCATAGGATATGTGTCTCAGAGCTACAGCAGCAGCAATAGCAGCAGTAGTGGCTCAGGGGCTGAGGCAGTAGCAGGACAGAGGAAAATATCCTCAGGGCAAAACTCAGTGAAGGGTACTCTTTAATTATACTAAAACCTAAGGTCTAAACTCTTTTGAGAAACTTTAGGAAAATAAAACCACCTAAAATCAAGAAAGTGGATCTTTTGGAGAAGGTGCCATAAGAGTGCCTATGGAAAACACACACTGAATCAAAACATCCAGAGTGAACTTTGGGATAACTGAACTGAAGGGGGTGGAACATATTTATTCTGAATATTCTGAACTCTTATGCTAAAGGAGAGTGCCACCTAATATGCATTTTGTCAATGCATTTATCAATCATTTTTGTTTTCTTTCTCTTTTCTTTTCTTCTTGCCCCCAAATTGTTCTTCTTCCCTTTATAGAGTGCAATATTTTATGCACCTCTATTTAGAGAATCTTTAGAGGTATGAGTTGGTTATTTTAAATGATTAACTGGAGAGATCAAGCATAATAATTTCCTAAAGACCTCAATTGAGGGTATTCCAACATGTTTTTCTCCCAATAGAATCACAAGAGGGGATTGTTGGAAGAGAATTTCTCTCTCAATTATGTCACTTTGTTAATATCACCTCTTAGTGACCTGAAGGTCAAAGACCACTGAGATGTGCAGACATAGATAGACCCTCAGAGAAAACAAGTTAGAGAACCAAGTAACCAATTAGACAGGAATCTGATCCCACAGGCACTTCCTCCCTGGGTGGTGCCAGACAAATTAAGCAACTATGGTTGGTTCCTGAGATGTGACCTGTGAGAGCTAGGGGGTGGAGAAAAGATCTTATAAAATCAGACCAGAGGCCTTCTCTGAGTCTTGTGGCTGGAGAATGGATCCTCAAGGAACCCATGTCAGTGGTGAACTGCAATCCATCATGGAGGCAAATAGAGTAGTAAGCTAGGTAACTCTCTAAATCTTTCCTACCTTTCCCTCTCTTTACTAAGACTACTTTGATGTACTAAAGTTATTAAAGCTAATAGCAGCCTCATAATTAAATTTTAATTGTTATACTACCACACTACAGACCAACCCTTGAAAAAACAAGCCATAGGAGATGGGGTTCAGAGCTGAGGTATCAGCAACAGCATCAACATCAATAGCAGCAGGAGCAGCAGCAGCAGAGGAGGAAAATCAAACAAAGAACATTACAAATCTACCTGCCCTCACTCAAGCCTCTGACAGAGAAAGAAAGATAGTATCAAGGCAAAGCCCTGTAAGACAGAAGCTAAGAAAGCAATGACCACAAATATGAAGGAACTCTAATCTACTAGTGGCAAAAAGAATGAGTAGATTCTGGGAAGATGGTGGCTTAGACAGAGCAAATCTTAAAACCTCCACACCCTTACACACCAAGATAAAAAAACAAGGGGCTTCGAGAAGAAAGAGGACCAAATCTAATAATGGGACAGAGCAGGGAGAACCCTACTGTAGCACACCTAAAGAGGTATGCCAAGAAAAAGTCTTCAATTCTTGAACTGTCAGTTCTGAGGGTGTAGAAGGGGAATCCCAGAACACCTCCCCCACTTGCTTTGCAGAGTCTCCAGAGAATAATAAACTAGAGGAATTCTTTGTGAACTGGAATGACCTCCAGGAATTTATGCAGAGTGAAAGGAGCAGAGCCAGAAAAACATTGTACAAAGAGACTGATACACTGTGGTAAAATCGAATGTAATGGACTTCTGTACTAGCAGCAATGCAATGACCCAGGAAAATTCTGAGGGATTTGTGGAAAAGAATGCTACCCACATTCAGAGGAAGAACTACAGGAGATAAACACAGAAGAAAAACAACTACTTGAACACTTGGGTTGATGCAGACATGATTGGGGATGTAGATTGGAAACAACTACAACAACACAACTATCAATAATATGTAAATAAGTATTGATTGATGACACATGTTAAAACCAGTGGAAATACACATTGGCTATGGGGGGGGGGAGGAGTTTGAAAGGGTGAAGGGGAAAGTAAAAACATGAATCATCATGTAACCGTGGGAAATTTTTCTAAAAATAAAAACATTCTATAAAATAAATAAATAAATAAAATGTTTTAAAAAAAAACCTAGATCTAAAAAAATGAATAATCAGTAAGGGAACATGGACAGGCAAATAAGAAACTAATTAGAAGCTAAACAATATGATTCTCCATAACCAATTAGTGAAAGAACAAATCATTGAAACAATTAATAATTTAATTGAAGAGAATGACAATGATGAGACATTCTACCAAAATCTGTGGGATGCAGTTAAGGGAGTACTCATGTAGAAATTTTTAATCTGGAGTGTATATATTAACAAATTAAGAAGGGCAGAGATAAATGAATTGGGCATGCAACCTAAAAAACTAGAAAATGAACAAATTAAAAATCCTCAGATGAAAACTAAATTAGAAATACTAAAAATCAAGGGAGAAATTAATACAATTGAAAGTTAAAGAACTATTGAATTAATAAATAAGACTAGAATCTATTATTTTGAAAAACTGATAAAATAGACAAAGTACTGGTCAATCTAATAAAAAAGGAAATAAGAAAACCAAATTAACAGTATCAAAGATGAAAAGGGAAACCTCACCTCTAATGAAGAGGAAATCAAGGCAATCATTAAAAACTATTTTGCCCAATTATATGGCAATAAATATAGCAACCTAGGTGAGATGGATGAATATTTACAAAAATATAAATTGCCTAGATTAACAGAAGAAGAAATAGAATACTTAAATAATCCCATATCAGAAAAAGAAATTGAACAAGCCATCAAAGAACTCCATAAGAAAAAATCCCCAGGACCAGATGGATTCAAAAGTGAATTATATCAAACCTTCAAGGAAGAACTAATATCAGTAATATCCAAACTATTTGACAAAATAAACAAAGAAGGAGTTCTATCAAACTCCTTTTATGACACAAACATGGTATTGATTCCAAAGCCAGGGAGATCAAAAACAGAGAAAGAAAACTAAAGACCAATCTCCTTAATAAACATAGATGCAAAAATCTTAAACAGAATACTAGCAAAAAGACTCCAGCAAGTGACCACAAGGGTTATTTATTATGATCAGGTGGGATTTGTTACAGGAATGCAAGGACGGTTCAACATCAGGAAAACCATTCACATAATTGACCATATCAAAAAGCAAACCAACAAAAACCACATGATTATCTCAATAGATGCTGAAAAAGACTTTGACAAAATATAACACCCATTCCTATTGAAAACACTAAAAGTATAGGAATAGAAGGACCTTTCCTAAAAATAATAAACAGTATATATATAAAACTACCAACAAACATCATCTTCAAAGGGGATAAATTAGAAGCCTTTCCAATAAGATCAGGCATGAAACAAGGATGCCCATTATCACCTCCATTATTTAACATTGTACTGGAAAACACTAGAAATAGCAATTAGAGATGAAAAAAAAATGAAGGTATTAAAAAAGGCATTGAGGAAACTAACCTATCACTCTTTGCTGATGACATGATGGTCTACTTAAAAAATCCTAGAGAATCAACTAAAAAGCTTGTGGAAATAATCAACAACTTTAACAAAGTTGAAGGATACAAAATTAATGCACATAAATCATCAGCATTTCTATATATTTCCAACACATCACAGCAGCAAGAGTTAGAAAGAGAAATATCATTTAAAATCTCCTTAGACAATAAAAAATACTTAGGAATTTATCTACCAAAACAAACACAGGAATTATATGAAAACAACTACAAAACATTTTCCAAACAATTAAAACTTGGTCTAAACAATTGGAAAAACATTGAGTGCTCATGGGTAGGAGGAGCTAACATAGTCAAAATGACCATTCTACCCTAATTAATTTACTTATTTAGTGCCATACCTATCAAACTACCAACAAACTTTTTTTACTGAATTAGAAAAATCTTTAACAAAATTTATTTGGAAGAACAAAAGATCAAGAATATCAAAGGAAATAATGAAAAAAACTAGAAGGAAGGTGGCCCAACCGTACCAGATATTAAATGATACTATAAAGCAGAGGTCATCAAAACAATATGGTACTGTATAACAGACAGAAGGGAGGATCAGTTGAATAGACTTGTGGTAAGTGATGTCAGCAAGTCAGTGTATGATAAACCCCAAGAGCCCAAATTTTGGGACAAAAATCCACTATTTGACAAAAAACTGTTTAGAAAATTGGAAAACAATATGGGAGAGATTAGGTTTAGATCAATATCTCACACCCTATACCAAGATAAATTCTGAATGGGTGAATGATTTGAATATAAAGAAGGAAACTATAAGTAAACTAAGTGAACACAGAATAGTATACTTGTCAGATCTAGGGGAAAGATAAAATTTTAAATCCAAGCAAGAGTTAGAAAAAATTACAAAATCTAAATTAAATAATTTTGATTACATTAAATTAAAAAAGTTTTTGAATAAACAAAACAATGCAACCAAAATCGGAAGGGAAACAACAAACTGGGAAAAATATTTATAACAAAAAAACTCTGACAGAGGTCTAATTATTCAAATATACAAGGAGCTAAATCAATTTTATAAAAAATCAAGCCATTTCCCAATTGATTAAAGGGGAAGGGACATGAATAGGCAATTTTCAGATAAAGAAATCAGAACTATCAATAAGCACATGAGAAAGTATTCTAAATCTCTAATAATTAGAGATTTTCAAATCAAAACAACTCTGAGGGACCATCTCATGCCTTGCAGATTGGCTAAAATGAACCAGGTGACAGTAATAAATGTTGGAAGGGATATTGCAAAATTGGAACATTAATGCCTTGTTGGTGGAGGTGTGAACTGATCCAGACATTCTGAATAGCAATTTGGAACTATGCCCAAAGAGCTCTAAAAGGCTGCCTTCCCTTTGATCCAATGATACCATTGCTGGGGCTGTACCCCAAAGAGATCATATGCAAAAAGACTTCTACAGAAATATTTATAGCTTCACTTTTTGTGGTGGCAAAAAAACTGGAAAATGAGGATATGCTCTTTAATTGTGGAATTGCCGAACAAATTGTGGTATATACTGCTGATGGAATATTATTGTGGTAGGTGCAAGGGAGGGGGAAGAATATCATTATAAGAAGGGGAAGAAAAGAGTGATGACAGGAAATACTTAAATCTTACTTGCAATGGAATCAGTTATGAGAGGGAAGAACAGCCAGATATATTGGGCTATAGAATTCTATCTTAACATACAGAGAATTTGAATGGGAATAAGAAAGGGCATATGAGTGGTGGGGAGTATTAAAAGTGAGGGAACATTTGCAGGAGGGAGGTGATTAATAGATCTTAATGAGAAATGGGAGAGGAATGAGAAGGGAGTGGGTGGGAATTAAAGTAAAATAATGGTGGGGAAAAGGAGGTCTGATTAAAAGCAAAACATTGCTGTGGAAAGAAATAATGAAAGAAGAAAGGGCAGGACTAAAAGAGGAAATAAAAATTGTGGGGAATACACATGTAGTAATCATAACTCTGAATGTGAATGAAATGAATTCACCCATAAAAATGGAATCTTGTAGTAGAGTGGATTAAAAACTAAAATCTTACCATATGTCGTCTATAAGAAACACACATGAGACAGGTACACATAGCATAAAGGAAAGAGGTTGGAGTAGAATTTAGTGGACATCAACTGAGAAAAATGAAACAAGGAGTCTCAATCATGATATCTGACAAAACCAAAGTAAAAAATAGATCTCATTAAAAGAGATACGGAAAGTAATTACATCCTGATAAAAGAGAGAATAAACAATAAAGAAATATCAGTAATTGACATGTATTCACCAAATGGTATAAGATCCAGATTTTCAAAAGAAGAAACTATTGGAGCTGAAGGAGGAAATAGATAGTAAAAATATACTAGTGGGAGACCTCAGTGTTCCTCTATCAGAACAAGATAAATCAAAACAAAAAATAAATAAGAAAGTAGTAGATTAGAATGAAATCTTAGAAAAATAGAGTTAATAGATATATAGAGAAAAATAAATAGGGATAAAAAGGAATTCACCTTTTCAGCAGCACATGGTACATTCACAAAGATTGATCATGTACTAGTATATAAAAACATTGCAAACAAATGAAGAAAAGCAGAAACAATAAATGCAACTTTTCCACATCATAATATGATAAACATTTTAATTAGTAAGAGTACATGGAGAGGAAAATTAAAAATTAATTAGAAATTAAATAATCTGGTTCTCCAAAACTGGTGGATTAAAAAACACATCATAGAAACAATTACTGATTTCATTGAAGAGAATGACAATGAGGAAACAACATATCAAAATTCATTGGATACAGCAAAAGCAGTAGTCAGGGGGAAATTTATATTCTCTGAGTGCCCATATTAACAAAAAAGAGAAAGAGGAAATTAATGAATTGGGCATGCAACTAAAAAAAACAACTAGAAAAAGACCAACTTAAAAATCCTATGATAAAGACCAAGTTGAAAATCCTAAAAATCAAAAGAGAAATTAATAAAATTGAAAGTAATAGAACAATTGAACTAATACATAAGACTAGGAGCTTGTCTTTTGAAAAAACAATTAAAATAGATAAAGTATTTATTAATCTAATTAAGAAAAATAAAAAAGGGAACCAAATTAACAATATTATTAATGAAAAGGGCAATCTCATTCATAATGAGGAGGAAATTAAAGCAATTATTAAGAGCTATTTCAGTCAATTATACAAAAATTAATATGAGAATCTATGTGAAATACAATATTTACAAAAATATAAATTGCCTAGATTAACAAAAGAGGAAATAAAATACTTAAATAGTCCTATATCAGAAAAAGAAATTGAATATGCCATCAAGGAACTCCTTAAGAAAAAAATCACCAGGGCCAGATGAATTCACAAGTAAATTATATCAAAAATTTATAAATGAGTTAATTCCAATACTCTACAAACTATTTGATAAAACAGGCAAAGAAAGAGTTTTACCATATTCTATTTATGATACAAATGTAGTACTGATTCCCAAGCCAGGAAGACAAAACACAGAGAAGGAAAACTATAGACCAATATTCTTAATGAACATAGAAGCAAAAAATATTAAATAAAATACTATATAAAAGGTACAGCAAGTTATCACAGGGATTATCCACTATGAGCACATGGAATTTATACCAGGAATCAAAGGGTGATTTAATATTAGGTAAACTATCTGCTTAATTGACCATATCAGCAAACAAACCAACAGAAAGTACATGATTATCTCAATAGATGCAGAAAAAGCCTTTGACAAAATATAACACCCATTCCTATTTAAAACACTATAAAGTATAGGAATAAAAGGGCATTTCCTCAAAATACTAAACAGTACTTATTTAAAACCATTAGCAAGTATTATCTACAATGGGGATAATTTAGGAGTGAAGCAGGGATTCCCATTATCATCACTAATATTTAATATTATACTAGAAATACTAGCAGTAGCATTTAGAGCAGAGAAGAAGAAATTGAAGGGATGAAAGTTGGCAATGAGGAAACTAAATTATCTCTGTTTGCAGATGACATGGTGGTATACCTAGAGAATCCAAGAAAATCAACTAAAAAGTAGTAGAAAAAATCAGTAACTTTGATAAAATTGCAGGGTACAAGAAAAACTCATATAAATCATCAGAATTCCTATATGTTTCCAGCAAGAGTTAGAAAGAGAAACTCCATTTAAAATTACTCTAGATAAGGTAAAATACCTGGCAATCTATTTACCAAGACAAATTCAGGAATTATATTAGTATAACTACAAAACACTTTCCATAAATATCAAACTATATACAAACAATTGGAAAACATCAATTGCTCCTAGGTATGATGAGCTAATATAGTAAAAATTATAATCCTAACTAAATTAATTAATTAATTAGTGTTATAACTATCCAATTACCAAAAATATTTTATAGAATTAGAAAAAAAATTATTACAAATTTCATCTAGATGAACAAGAAATCAAGAACATGAAGGGAAAAATAATGAGAAAAAAATGTGAAGGATAGAGGCCTATTGTTACCAGATCTTAAACTATACCATAAAGCAATGATCATCAAAATTATATGGTACTGGCTTAGAGGTAGAAGGGTATATCAATAGAATAGACTTGGAGTAAATGACAGTAGCAAGATAGTATTTGATAAAGTCAAAGATTCCAGCTTTGGGGACAATAATCCACTATTTGACAAAAACTGCTGGAAGAATTGGAAAACAGTATGGGAGAAATTATGTTTAGCTCAATATCTTATACCCTATAGTAAGATCAAATTAGAATGGTAAATGACTGAAATATAAAGAGGGAAATTATAAGTAAATTAGGTGAAACCTGTCAAATCTATTATATAATTGGAATTTGGGAGATGCCATTTAAAAGTATGTTATATATTTCCTATGGATATGTGAGGGACTTTGAAACTACATTTCCCATGATTCCTCATGGCAAACAGGAAGTATGATGATTTAAGAGAGGGGTTAAATCTCCTGGGTGAGGAGGAAGTCTCCCTCTTAGCTAGCAGGTGCGGGAAGATATGAAAGGTGAAAATGGTGGAGGCAATGTGAATTCTTACAGGCGCATGGTCTAATGATTTTATCCCTATCAGCATGGTTTTAATTAAACTACTAATTTATATTATTATATCAGTCTTTATCATTTTTAATCGTAACACTATGGGAAAGGAAGGTATTTAAGACCAAGCAGGAGGTAGAGAACACTACAAAATGTAAAATGAATAATTTTGATTATATCAAATTAAAAATTTTCTGTACTAACAAAACCAATGCAACCAAAATTAGAAGGCAAGAAACAAATTGTTGGGAAAATCATAACAAAAACCTCCAACAGAGGTCTAGTTGCTCAAATTTATAAGGACCTAAGTTAATTGTGCAAAAAATCAAGCCATTCTCCATTCGACAAATGGTCAAGGGAAGGGAATAAACAGTTTTCAGATAAAGAAATCAAAACTATCAATAAGCACATGAAAAAGTGTTCTAAATTTTTCATAATTAGAGAAATGCAAATTAAAACAAGACTGAGGTACCATCTCACACCTAGCAGATTGGCCAATAAGGCAATTAAGGAAAATAATAAATATTTGGAAGATTGTGGCAAAATCGGGACACTAATGCATTGCTGGTGGAGTTGTGAATTAATTCAGTCATTCTGGAAGGCATTTTGGAATTATGTGCAAAGAACTTTGCAAGAATGCATACCCTTCGATCCAGCAATACCACAACTATGTTTGTTCCCCAAAGAGATAATAAGGGAAAATACTTGTACAAAAATATTAATAGCCACACTCTTTCTGATAGCAAAAAAAAAAATTGGAAAATGAGGAGTTGTCCCTTGATTGGGAAATGGCTGAACAAATTATGGTATCTAATTGTGATGGAATACTATTGTGCAGTAAGGAATGATGATCTGGATGATTTCTATATGAACTGGGAGAACCTCAATGAACTGATGCAGAGTGAAATGAGCAGAATTAGAAGAACATTGTAAACAGAAAATAAGAAGCAATGCAATAAGCCAGAAGACTTATGGGAAAGAATGCTAACCACATTGAGAGAAAAAAACTATGGGAGTAGAAATGCAAAAGCAAAACATATGACATCACTTAACACCCCCACACACACACACACACATATGTGTGTGATTTGGGGTTTAGGCTTTTAAAAATCACTCTATAGCAAAAATGAATAATATGGAAATAAGTATAAAGTAATAATATTTGTACAACCCAGTGGCATTGCTTCTTGGCTCTGAGAGGGGGAAAGGAAGAGGGAAGGGAAAGAAAATTAATCATGTAAATATGGAAAAATATTTTAAAATTACAATTAAAAATTAAATTCACTAAAAAATAAAACAAATAAACACATATGATTATCTCAATAGATATAGAAAAAGCCATAAGAAAGGATGAAAAGAATGAGTTAAGAAAAATCTAATGCAAAATTAGCAGAACCAGGTGAATAGTACATAAAGGAACAGAAATATTTAATGATGATCAACTATGAAGGACTAAAATATTATCAACAATGTACGTTTCTGAGATAACTCTAAGTGACTCATAATGAAAAATGTTATCCAGAACCAAAGGAACTATTAGAATATGATTACAAATAAAGGCAACCATTTTTCATTTTGTTTCTTTCATTTCTTTTCTTTTACGTATAACAGGTATGTTCTTTCATTGCATAAGGAATATGGAAATATGTATTACATAAAAGAACTGATATAACCTATATTAAACTAGTTACTTCCTCAGTTTGGGGGAGGGGAAAGAGCAAGTGAGAGAATCTGAATCAAAAAATATCAGATAACAATTGTCTAAAAAGTCTAGGAATAATTTTCAAGTATTTTTTTAAAAAGAGAGTGTTGGATCCATTGAATAACATTCCCAAATGATTGGAGAAATAATGATAAGGAAAGCAGAACAAAAATTTTAGTCTGCACAACAGAAATAATTGACAGAATGGAAAAAAAAAAGCTTTTACCCACAATGGCAAATCTCTCCAATGAAACAGATACACAGCAACTGATTTGGATTATAAAAATAGAGATATGAAGAACAATCTGTATGAAGAGACACAAAAATCAATTATATGAGGAGAAAATATGATCTTATGCAAAGCATATTGGTCTCAAAGACAATATTTGTAAAGAAATGTTATGGATCATAGGTCTCCCAGAAGAACTGGAGAAATAATAAACCTGAACATAATAAAAGAAATAATATAAAGAAACTGGCACAAAATTTTTAAAGATATAAGATAATAATCAAAATAATCCATATATGCTTCTAGGAAAACAACAAAGAAACATAAACAAAAACAAAAACAAACAAAAGTACTATGATAGGAACTTCAAGTCAGCTAATGGTTACAATAAATAATTCCAATGAATAAAAATAAGATCTGCAAGTTACCAGAGAAAAGGGAAGATAATACATTAGGTACAAGTTTTTCATGCTTAAAAATCAATATTAGGGGAAAATTACATAACTGAAAAATATGAAATGACTTGAATGAAGTGATGTGAGGTTAGAATAAAAATAAACCTAAATATTATGAATATATTACTGTATTTATAATATTATTAATCACATTTGTAACAAAATCTTTAAAATTTGAGACATCAGAAAAAACATGAAAGAATAAATATGACAGAAAATATATTTTGAGTAAAATTTTATTTCAAAACATTTAAATCTAATATAGGAAATATTATTTATTTTCACTTCTATGATACTCTTGCTTTTTTATCATAAAATCCCTTAATCATTAATCTAACAGGTAATTTTCTCATAATCTCTTAATTTGTTGATAATATCAACTATTGTGTTCATAGAATTTCCCAATTTTGAGTTTATCTATGAGTGTGATTTGAAATGTTGTTCTATTCCCAGGTTCTGCCAGACTATTTTCCAATTTTCCAAAAATTTTTTTTGCCAAATATTGAGTTCTTGTCCCAATAACTGAGCTGATAGGATTCATTAAAAATAACCCCCCCAAAACCCCATTAGATTATTGTAGTAATTTGTTTCTGTATCTTGTGTTTCTTATCTATTCCATCAATCAGTCACTCTATTTCTTATCCACCACCATATTGTTTCAAAGATTACCACTCTGTGGCATAGTTTGAGAACTGGTACTACTATAAGGCTTTCTTTCACTTTATTTTTTATTGATACCCTTGATGTTCTTTATAATTTCTTCTTCCAGGTTAGTTTTGTTATTATTTTTCCTACCTTTCTAAAATAATTCTTTGATAGGTTCATGGGCACACTACTGATTAAGTGAATTATTTTAGTGACAATTGTCATTTTTATTATATTGGCTTAACTGACCTATGAGCAATTAATTTTATAAAACTATTTAAATATTTTTATTTCTGCTAAGAGTGTTAAGTATATTTGTTAATATAAGTCCTGTGTGTACTTTGGCATGTAGACTCCTTAACAAGTACTTAATACTATTTCTATTTATTCATGTTGCACTTTGCTTGCTAGATTATAGAAATAATTGATTTTGGTGTGTGGTCAATTTTATATCATGAAACTGCTAAAATTGTTAACTGTTTTTTGTTTTTTAGTTGATTCTCTAAGTATACCATTGCATCATCTTCAAAGTGTGATACTTTGTTTCCTCATTGCCTATCACAATGACTTCAATTTAGCTTACTTGTCTTGTTGCTATAATTGGCATTTGAAGAACAATATTGAATGAGTGGTGATAATGGACATCTTTGTTAAACCCCTGATGTTCTTAGAAGAGGTTCAAATTTATCCCTATTATAGTGTTTGCTGTTCATTTTAAATAGATTCTACTTGTCATTTTAAGGATATTGTCTCTAAAATTTTAAACTATATTGTATGATTTATTAATCATATACATGATGATTATTTATTATATATTGTGTGACATTTTTATATATAATATACTATATGATATATTATTAAATTACATTTACACATATCTAGACACATATTATATTTCTGTGCTCTCTAATATTTAAATAGGAATGGGTACTATATTTTGTCAAAAGCTTTTTCTGCATTTATTGAGATAATTATGATTTTTTTGTTTTGTTACTGATATTGTCAGTTTTTCCCAATATCGAAACAGTCCTGTATTCTTGGCACAAATTCTGTTTGGTGTATGATATTTTTGATATATTTCTATAATATACTTGCTAACATTTTATTTAAATTTTCATATTAATATTAATTAGAGAAATTGCTCTACAGTTTTCTTTCTGTTTTTGCTCTTCCTGGTTTAGGTATCTGCAACATATTTGTGTCATAAAAGAAAACTGATAGGACTCCTTTTCTGCATATTTTTTACAAATGGTCTATATAATTTTTAAAAATAGTTAATTATTCTTTAAATGTTTGGCAGAATTCACTTAGGAAACCATGTGGCCCTGGGAATTTTTTCTTAGGTAGTTCATTGAAGACTTCTTCAGTTTCCTTTTCTGAGATGGGATTACTTAAATGTTCTTTCTCTTTTTTTGTTGTTAATCTGGGCAATTTTTGTAAATATTAATTCTTTATTATCTTGTCAGATTTATTGGTATATAATTAAACAAAAGTGTCCCTAATATTCATTTTAATTTCCTTTTCATTGGTGGTGAATTTGCCCTTTTCATTTTTGATAGTGGTAATTTGGTTTTCTCACTTCTTTTTGAAAAAATAAAATTAACCAAAGTATTATTTATTTTGTTGTGTTTTAAGTAATAATGCCAGCTTCTAATTTTGATTATTAGTTTAATAGTTTTCTTACTTTAATTTTTTTAAAGTCTCCTTTGATTTTCAGTATTTACAACTTGGTCCTTAATTGGGGATTTTAAATTTTGTTTGCTTCCTGTACAATTCATTATTCTGCTCTAACTGATGAGAACATTTAGAAATATAAAATTTCCTCTAACTACTACTTTGACTGTATCTCATAAATTTTGGTATTGTGCTTGTTTTCTAATGAAATTATTTATTGTTTTTATTATTTGTTCTTTGACACATTGGTTCTCTAAGATTAAATTAGATTCCACATAGTTTTTTATTTATGGGATATCATTTTATTATATGATTGTATGAAAAGTATTCATTCTGCTTTTCTGCACTTGGTTGTGAGATTGTATACCCTAATATATGGTCAATTTTTGTGAAGATACCATATACATCAGAGAAAACATTATACTCCTCTTTGTTCCCATTCAGTTTTTCTTAGAGGTCAATCATATGTAACTTTTCTAAATTTCTACTCATTTCCTTTCCCTTTTTTCTCATTAGATTTATTTAGTTCTGAGGAGGAAAGTTTAGATCCTCCACGAGCATCATTTTGATCTTTATTTCCTTCTGTGACATTAATTTTGATTTCAATAATTTGGTGCTTTAACATCTGATGAATATATTTTGGTGTTGATATTATCTCATTCTTTCTGGTACTTTTTTAAAAGAAAAATGTAGTTTCCATGCTTATGTCTTTTAATTGGGTTTATTTTTGCTTTTGCTTTGTGTATAATCATGATGGCTATTCCTGTTTTGTTTTACCTAAGTTGAAAAAAAAAATAGATTCTGCTCTAGTGCTTTATTTTTACTCCATGTTTCTCTCTCTTTCACACATGTTTCTTGTAACCTAAATATAGTTTGATTCTCATTTTTAGTCCATTCTGCTATTCATTTCCTTTTTATGGGTTAGTTCATCCCATTCATTGTTATTAAGGATATATTTCCCTCCATCTTTCCCATCCCTTTTTATACTTTTCTTTCTCTCTCTTTTTACTCTTTCCTTTGTCAAGTCTATCTTGCTGAAAACAAAGTAATTGTCTGCCAGTTGAAGAATTTCAAAACAAATTATGCTATCTGAATGGCATAGAATATTAATCATTGTGCTGCAAGAAGCTAGAAATATGAATGGAATCCAAAAGTCAACGAATAGAAAGTAAAATAAGAATCTTGATAACAATACAATGAAAACAATGGAACAGGAAAGAACAAGAAAATCAACAAATATAAAAATTGAATGCTGTGTAACTATAATGACCATAATTAACTCCAAAGAATTGATGTGATAATATTATTTTCTCATTTCTTTATACTATTTGGAGAAAACAAATGTGAAATAAAAAAATACACTTTGACTATTTATAATGTATTGGTTGGTTTTGATAAATTATTTTTTACTGTTTAGAGTAAGATTGTGATTTCAATAGGGATGTATTGTAGAATTGCCTATGAGCAATGAAGACACAGTTATGATTATGTAATATAAGTTTGTAGTGGTCTCAGGTCAAAAAGGTGCATGATTTTCCCACAAAGGAGTCAACATGAAGAGAAGAGGGAAAAGTATCTATTGTAGTGGATATGGTGAGAAAAAATTGAGTGGTCAAAGGAATAGAGGCCATGGTCTAAATGAAGAGTAGGGTCATTTAAGTAAAAGTGGAGGGTGAAATGTCAATATATTGTGATTTGATAAGAAGATTTCAGAACTCAAACATCAAGATGATGTTTGTGAGAGATGGTAAGAGCAAGCATATGAACATTTTTGTATGTGACTGAGGTGAGGTGGAGTAGTAGCTCATGATAGGTGATTCATTTCAGGAACTGATTGATTAGGGTCTTTGAAGAAGAATCAGTACACATGTTGGAAAGGCTGGGTGACCTTCATGGAAGGAAAGGGAATCTGAAGGAGATCTGAAGTTTGGTAGGTATCATACATCCAACAGCAACGTTACAACAGAATAAAGCAAAGTAACAACATTACAAACCAGATACATACAACACAAACATGTTAGGATACATTGTATTCCTTGTGGAATAAAACAATGTATAAATACTAACAAAATTAGAATTAGCTATAGGATAAGAAAATTCTAACAAAGGATAGTTAGTTACTAACAAAATTAGCTAGTTATTTAGTTGAGATTTAGCTATACTAATAACTTAAAGATAGTTTTTAATAGTTTGGTGAAATAGGAATAGTATTAGATGGGGTTAGAGGATAAAATGAGGTACATTACAGTGCAAATACAACAAACATAACAAAATTGTATTACATGAAGAACATAAAACATACTACAGATCACATATCACAAAATATTGTAAATAAATGTCTAAATAAGTGTAAATAGGATGTGCATATTATAAATTATATTTTAGTGTATTATATATGTGTAAAAGATGTACATATGTATATTTGATGTGTATGTATTGTGTGCACATGTATGCGTATCATATGTGTACATATTGTGTAGATATTATATGTGTGTCTCGTATGTATATATGCATATAAATGAAAATTATGTGAATAATTTGATATTAATTGAATTGCAAACATTTAGATGTAATTTGCATAAGTGAGCTTTATGTTTTATTGTAATTTTGATGTAAAAACTTATACAATGTTGTGTTAAAAATGTATTTTCCAAACTTCTTTGCATTTATTAGTTAGTAGAACTTTTCTGTATAAGAATAGGAGTTGTGTTTGATGTTTGTTTTGAATTTTGTTGATGAATTAATTTTGCTATTGATTTTGTTGCAAATTTTGTTTTACTACTTGGTATTCTGTACTTTGAACTATGTAACTGTTCATTGTATTTATCCCTTTACCTTTCCTTCTTAAAATCCCTAAAGTAGGATAAAGTAAGGTAGTGATGGATAGGATAAGATAGAGATAGTGTAGGTTGTTCATTATTTTGGGTTAGAATTTTAAGTTGGTCCATAGTGCTCAAATACCAAAATACTGTGTGAAACATATTTTGGCTTTGTGCAAAGAAAGGAACTGTAATAAGAAATAGATAAGTGTAAAATTTAGAAAAGTATATTGGAAAATGCAAGCTTGAGTTTAACATTCTAAGGGCTTTTGGAATGTGGCAGAAAGGGCACAGAGATTTTGAACTCTGGGACAGTTGGGAGGTTTGCCTTGGTGGAGGAGCTTGTGCCCTGATCTCACTGAAGAGACCCCACTTGAGGAACTACAAAATACGTCTGAATCAGCAGTTTTGTAGGGCAGACCTCTTGGTCTGTGACAGTCTATTAGAGTGACCCAGTGTAGTTAGTGGACAGTACCAATATCCTGGACCCTGGGACAGCAGAGAACATCATTGGAGCAAGAAGTGAGTTCCCCAAAACCCTGTCAAGCTTACATTTAGTCTAGTATTGTGTAGTGTAAGTTTTATCTCCCTATACCTGATTTCCTAGACTACCTGAACCCCTGTATCTTCCCTCCTATAGCAGTTAAGAGTAGTTTGCCCCATTTCCCACTTACCCCACCTTATTTTATTATTAAAATAATTTTTTGTTGCTTCCTACTGTCTCATTATAGCCCCAAAGGACTCACAAATATTTAATTGGTTTCCCTGGCTAAATTAAGTGTGTAACTGTCATACCAAGTATTCCTGTCTCCTCCATTACTCTATTTCACATGGAAACTAATGGAATATGAAGACTTTCCATCAATTGACTCTCATTGTCCTTATGTTAGCTGACCAACATCTCTTACCTCCATTTTCTTCTTTTACTTCCTGTTACTTACCTCCATTTTATTTCCTGACCACTAGCTCCAAACCATGTCACCAAAATTTAATTCTCTTAATTTCATCTCCCTACTATATGTTATCTTACCCTTTTGGAATGAAGGCTCCACTTGAGCAGGAACTGCCTTATTTTCTTATATTTTATTCTTAGTACTTAGCACAATGCATTGTATATAGTAAGCACTAATAAAAGTTTTATATATTTATTCTCTCTCTCTATCTCTTTCTCTCTCTATCTCTTTAAGGGAGCTTGTGGAGGTAGAAAAATGTCTATCAAACAACTAGATATATGAGATAAATGAAGAAGTAGGGAGTGGAAGAGTCTGTTTAAGATAATATTTTCCCAAATTTTGATGGCAATTCCCATCAGTAATATATTTTAATATGTACCCACAATATGTATAGATTTACCAATTTATAATGTGTATATATTTACCAACTTATAACTTACAAAACATACAACTATATTAAGATTATATACATTGTGAAATGTGAAAATGTGTATTGGAAAGGATATAAAAAAGAAAATAATTTCATGTTAATGTCACTAATGAAATTGGAAAAGTAGGAGGAGGCTATATTATATAAGGTTTTTTTTTTTAATTTTTAAACCCTTAACTTCTGTGTATTAATTCCTTGGTGGAAGAGTGGTAAGGGTAGGCAATGGGAGTCAAGTGACTTGCCTAAGGTCACACAGCTGGGAAGTGTCTGAGGCCAGATTTGAATCTAGGACCTCCCGTCTCTAGGCCTCACTCTCAATCCACTGAGCTACCCAGCTGCCCCCTTTAGGGTTTTGAATGTTAGAAAATTTTGTATTTTTCTTGTTGGCAACATGGAGCCACTTGAATTTATGTAATAGTGGAGAGACATGATCAGTCCTGACCTTTATAAAAATTTCTTTAGTGTCTAGATAATGGACAGAACAGAATCAGGAGAGACTTGGTGCAGGTAAATCTACAAGAAAGTTTTTGCAGTAATCCAGAGTTGATTTTTAAGGGTCTACAATAAAGTGGTGATAGTTTCAGATGAGAAATGGGATCATATTAGAAAGATGTTGCAAAAAAGAAATAGATAAACCTTGTAAACACATTGTATATAAAAGGGTAGGAGAAAGTGGAGAAAATGACTCAGACTTTGAGTCAGAAGAACTAGGACAATAATATGGAAGATAGGAAGTGAGATTTGGTTAAGGGGCAAATACAATATTTTGTATTACCTGCATTGAATTTAAGATGTCTACTAGATATATAGCTTGCAAAGTTTGAAAAACAGCTGGAGATATAAGATTGGAAGTGAGCAGAGAATTTGGGGCAGGACAAGTGTATCTGAACATCATCAGCATAGGGAAAGTAATTAAATCCGTGGGAACTGATGAGATCACTAAATAAAGCTGTATACAGAGAGAAAAGAAAAAGGCCCAGGAGAAACCCTTGAGGAATGCTTCCAGTTAAAGGGCATGATATGGAAGAGGATTCTACAAAAGTAGTAGGGAAGGAGTGGTCAAATAGGCAGGAAGAGTACAAGTACATAGTAGTATCATGAAAAACCTAGAGATAAGAGAGTACTAAAGAGCAAATAATGTTCAACATTGTCAAAGATTGCAGAGAGAAAAATCAGGGAGGGAATACTTGCTCACTAGTCTCTAATCTGAATCAAAAGGAACCTTCAAAAAGCACCTGCTACAATCACTATGTTATCTGGTAGGCAGGAGGCTCTCGATATGCTGAGGCTTGAAGAGGGGATTTTCTCAGTGACACCTACATAGCTCTTGATAAGCTTTTTATGGGGTAGGTTATAATTATCTTGAGTGATTAATACCCAGAACAGAAGCAGAAGTTTGAAAGTATGCAAAGGAAAAGGGAATAGAGTGAGGGAGTGTTGGGGAAATAAGGGTATATGTGGTTGTTATGAAGACAGTACCCATGACTGCTTATTAGGGAAAAAGTGGGACTTAATGTATCTTCCCAACCTTCTGATATAACCACTTGATACATATATTTTGAGTTTTATTCCATTTTCCACTCTCTTTCAAGATAGTTGGGCCAGTTGAATTAATCTATCTCCTGTAAATAAAGAGTTTCAAAGGTGGCATATGTTACAGGTAACGATCACTTGTGGAGATTGATAGAAGCTACATAGATCAGTTTTGTACACCACTGAAACTATTTATTCTATGAGGAGAGGCAGGGACAAGAAACAGGAGGTAGGAAATAGGAGATAGTAACTTTTAACTTTTATACTATATCTTAAATTTTAATCATATACTAAAAATATCTAAATAAAAAAAACCCAATTTCTAACTGCTTTCTTTGCAGATTCTTCTTGTCTGACAGAGCAGACCTCCTTAAACTTACTCTCACTAATCTAAAATAATATTCTTTATCTAAATAAACTTTGCTAATTAATAGGTTCTTCTTTGACCTCCTTAAATAAGTATTAGAAATTAAAACTGTCAGTGATGGAAACAGAAAGTATTCCACTTCTGAGAAGAGCTTTTAGGGTCATGCCTTTCTCCCTCATAGTTCTAAGAAGAAACCCCTCAGAAATAGACTTCCTCCTTAACTTTGTATATAAATTCCAACTCTCAACAGCCAACTACCAGATATTCATGACAGAGAGCACACTCACACAGAAACCCCAAACACCCTGTTTCCTTGGAAGACAGAGAAGATGGAGTCAAGCTTAACTGACAATCTCTGTTTTCTCACTTTCTCTTAAAGAGATGGAGGTCAAAAATCTGTCTGCTATTCCCTCTTAAAGAGAAAGCATGAGATTGAAAAGACTTCTGCTTTTAAAGAAATGGAGTAATATTACTTAACTTCCTCTAACCTAGAAATTCTGCTCCTAAGGAACAGAGAAAAAATTAAATAAATTCCTTATAACAATATTCCCTCCTGAGATTCATTTGGGGAGAAATATTTCTCCCCAAATGAATCTGACAAACAAAACTATTCTATATTCTATACTAGAAACAGGGAGAAGAAAGAAAGAAAGAAAGAAAGAAAGAAAGAAAGAAAGAAAGAAAGAAAGAAAGAAAGAAAGAAAGAAAGAAAGAAAGAAAGAAAGAAGGAAAAAGAAAAAGGAAAGAAAAAAGAAAGAAAACAAAAAATCTTGCAAAATGCAAGTTACACATTACATAAAATTCCAAATATTTACAGTTACATGAAAACAAAATTCTAGCTGTACTCTACAGGAAAAAAACCCTAGATTATAATTCAAATTCACTTTAAAGTTACTCTGTACAAAACCTTGCGCAAACATTATATATAAGAATATACATTATATACACATGGCATAGTCTTTGAATCAAGAAAATCAAATTTCAAGTTCTCCCTTTTGTAACTTACTGTATTGACTCTAGGATCAAATGCAAAATTATCTGTTTGTCAATCAAAGCCCTACATGACCAAACCCCCTTCTACCTTTTCCATCTTCTTATTCTTTACTCCTTCACAAATATTCTTTGATCAGGGTCACTGGCCTCCTTGTTGTTCCATAAGAAATAGCAATATCTTAACCCTTGGAATTTTTATTTGGTTGTCCCCTAGGCCTCAAAACTCTTCATCCTTTGCTCTAAATACTGAACTTTCTGGCTTCCTTCTAAATTCTTAACTTTTATAAGAAGCCTTTTCCAACCCCTATTTTTAGGTGACCTTGTGATCCAGGAAATTTTAAGATTGAAACCTGGAAAAGAGTCACTGATGTGCATTGCTGGAGGTAATTTCTACATGGGGATCCTAGAATCACAAAACAATGAACCCAGAGCTAGAAGGGAATTTAGATGCTATCTTGTCTCATTGATAAGACAAGAAAAATGAAGCTTAGTATGATTTTATGACTTGCTCAAGGTCATAAAGAGTATAATCACCAGAATTCCTTATATCCTTGTAATGACAATTTGGACCTCCTCCATTCTCCAAAATTTTCAGAGTTCTCTCCCATATAAGTGGGATCAGGTATATAGGATCAAAATATGTTTTGGAAATGCAGGTAGTCCTTATGGCTTTTTTATTTTTAGAGTAATTCATGAAGCTATTTTTCTTGAGCAGGCAATACTGTAGATATCCCACATTTCTTCTTTCAGTTAAATATTTAAAAAGATAAATTGCATATATATATACATATATGTGTGTACCAATATTAATATATGAGAGATAAGCATCAAATAGGCTATAATTTTGATTTTTTAGTATTACAGATGTCCAGTCTCAAATGTCAATGAAATAGGCCCAGTGTTAATATTTATCTCTAATTAACACTTTATAAATGTGATGCCCAATTAAGTCAGTTTTCCACTAACCATAAGGGCAGTACAAGATTAAACTATTTTGCTATTTACAAAGTTTCTGGGATATATCCCCAGAGAATATGGCAGGTACCTTAAACTTGATTAAGAGAATATGCTTTCCATGCTTAAGGCATTCTAACTTTTTGGAGAAAATGTGAAAAAGAAACAATTTGTTTTCATGATTCATTACTTGAGCTATGGCAGCATCATTAATATTCACAAGTAGTTCTGAATGGAAAGGAAAGATAAGGCAGAGTACCAACTTGAAAATTGGCTTATAAATAGGAGAAAAGGAAGAAAAAACATAACATCATGTATAGCAGGCAAACTAGTGTATATTAGATTTTAACAAAGCACATATTGTTTGCACTTTGTGGAGAAAATAAGTCTTAGCTAAGAATATTTGTGTATTTTTTCTGAATATCATTTATAAAGATTTAACTACTAGATCCTTGCTAGTACTATACAATCCATTTTAAACCCTGTGAGAATATGTTGGGGTTAGAAATGCAATTTGATTACCAACAACTTAATTAGCATCACATCAGACAGCATCTTAATATAGCATTCTGATGTTAACTTGCTTATGTATGGATTAGTTCATTTAATCTTTTATTGAAATCATTCTTCAAGTACTTCTAGAAAAAGAATATAAGTAAAAATTCTGACTGAACCAAAATCCTCCTACCATTTAAAAAATTGATAAAAGTACCAAATGAAGTCATAAATGAGAAAAAAGAGGGAAAAGAAAAATAAATTGTCACAAATTACTCCCCATTAACAAATGGCAGCAATATAGAAAAGTAGCAAAGTATTTGGTTCCATTATGCTTACCATATGTCCCTTATGTCTAAGTCTTTAGGTTTTCTGTGTTCTTGGTACAAGAATCTGAGAAATCAAAGGATATTTGACGTTATCAGTAGATGGATGTACTGTATCCAAGGTCTATCATAATACATAATAGTGTACACCTCAGTGTTTAATAAATATGTATTGACTGATGGACTGGAAGACTAGAAAACTGCATAAGAAATCAGAGAAGCAATGAAAACACTTAACATAATGAATGAATGAGGTGAAATAATTTCAATATTAAATTTCAGAATGAGAAAATAATTATGTAATAACTAAAATTAGAACCCCAGAAAAGTGACTGCAAGTGAGCATTAGGTCTAAAAAAAGAAGTTAAGAAGAAGTATAATAGAAGCTGACAAAACCTAACAAAGTAGGAATGATCCTCAGCAGGGGGGACAAACAACTGGGGAAATAGAACTAGAAATATTAGAGAATGAAGAAATATGTTGAAGAAATAAAAAATCTTTAAAAAATTAGTAAGAAAATGAGATTTCTATTATTGAAAATGCACTTGAAAAGTGGCATAGAGAAATTATCTGAAATTCACCAGGATCCAAGAAAAGCAGCATTTAAAAAAGAATAAAATATCTCAGGAAATAAAAAAGTGCTCCAAAGCATTTGAACCACAGGGAAATGACAATCTACAGATGACTACATTAACATATTTTTCACATGATAATACCACCAACTATGTCAGCACAAGATCTAGAATTCCCAGATTTTTTAAAATGCTATAAGTGAAGAAAATATATATTTTCTTTATATATAAAGTATCATAGACTACCAATCAGTTATGAAGAAAGGAATAAATATTTGAAAAAATAATTTGAAAATAACATGCAATTAATTTTAATATAGGGACTTTTTGGCTAAGCCAGCACTGAGAACAATTGAAAGCTAAATATAGCAAAGGGCAACTAAGTGGTGCAGTGGATAAAGTACAGACAGATAGATAGGTCCCTACATAAAGACACTTAATTGGGAACATTACCAGTTTCCAATATATGAGTTTTCCTTGTATCATTTTTTAAATTAAATTTTATTCCAGATTAAATGTTGAAACAATTTTAATAATTACTTTCTTATATTTTGTAACCCATATTCTCTCCCTCCATCTTACCTTTCCTTCTTTCTCAAAGTGGCAGGTAATATGATTTAGGTTGTTTATGTGTTGTCATCCAGTACATATTTCTATGTTTCATGTTGTGAAAGAAAACACATATCACTTACACTAGAGAAAATGTAATGGTAAAAATAAAGTAAAGAATGGTATACTTAAATCTGTATTCACATTCTGTCAATTCTTTCTATAGTGATGGATAGTGTTTTGTTTTGTTTTGTTTTGTTTTGCCATGAAGCCTTAAAAGTTAACTTGGATCCTCTCATTGCTGGTAATAGTTAAGTTATTCACAGTTGATCAACATATATATCTTTGCTGTTACTGTGTACAACATTTTCCTGGTCCTGATCACTTCACTTTGCATCATGTAATTTCTTGTGGAATAATAATATTCCATTATAATCATATGCTATAACTAGTTTGTGATTCTCTTATTTCTGAACATTGCTTCTTTTTCTAGTTATTTCACACACACACACACACACACACACACACACACACACTACTATAATTCTTTTTTGTACAAGTAGGTTCTTTTCTCCTATCTTTAATCTCTTTGGGATATAGATATAGTAGTGGTATTGTTGGGTCAAACGGTATGCACAGTTTTATAGCCTTTTAGATATGGTTCTTGATTGCTCTCCAAAATGATTTTATCAATTCACAGCTCCAACAACAGCGTTAGGCTTCTAATTTTTCCACAACCCCTCTAATATTTATCATTGTTCTTTTTCGTCTTGTTAGTCAATCTGGTGGGTGTCAGGTGGTACCTCAGAGTCATTTTAATTTGTATTTCTCTAATTAATAGTGATTTCGAGTATTTTTTCATAAAATTGAAGATACTTTAAAATTATTTCTCTAAGAACTGCTTGTTTTTTTCATTCAACCACTTGATAACTGGGGAATGATCTATATTATTATAAATTTATGTCAATTATTGATATATGTGAGAAATGAAATTTTTTTCAGGAACACATAAAATTTTTACCGGTTTATTTCTCTTATAATCTTTGCATTGCTTTTGTTTCTGCAATTTTTTTGTTTATTATAGTCAAAATTATACCCTTTATATCTTACAATATTGTGTATATCTTTTTTGGACATAATTCTTCCTTTATCCGCAGATGTGACAGGTAAACTATTCTATGTTCTCATAATTTGTTTATGGTATCATCTTTTACTTCTAAATCACATATCCATTTTTACTTTACCCTGGAATATGACATGGAGTGTTGATTTGTGCCTCATTTCTGCCACGCTGTTTTCCAGTTTTTCCAGAAATTTTTGTCAAATAGTGAATTCACCCCAAGCCTTGGATCTTTGAATTTGTCAAACACTAGACTATTATGGTATTTATTATGTATTGGGTGACTAATCTATTCCATTAATCAATTCCTCTCTTTCTTAGCCAGTAACAGATTGTTTGGATGATTGCCACTTTACAATACAGTTTAATATCCAGTACAACTAAACCATATTATTTCCTCTTTTCCCTCATTAATTTCCTTAATATTATATCCTTTAATATTTATTTATATTCTTTCAGATAAATTTAATTTTTGATTAGCTTGATAGGTATGACACTAAATAGGAAAACTAATTTAGGTAAAATTGTTATTTTTATTATATTGTCTTGCCTCACCTATGCTCAATTAGGTTTTTTCCAGTTGTTTAGATTTAATTTTAAATGTTTTTTAATATTGTCATATAGTTTCTTAGTTGATGTTGGAAGATAAACTCTCAGCTATTTTACATCATCTACAATTAATTTAAATGGCATCTTTCTTTCTATCTCTTCCTATTTGATTTTATTGGTAGTATAAAAAATGGAGTCAGACACTACTAACTTAAACAATATGTATAGCAAACAAAAGGATGAATGAATAAGTGGGGAAAATATTATGTACTTAATATGTTCTAGGCCCTGTGCTAATTGCTAAGGATACAAATAGAAATAATCCAGATAGTTCCTTTATTCAAGAAGTTATATTCCATTAAATATAGATAATGCACTTGGGGAAGTAAAGTCAGAAAGAAGGGCATATATTTCTGTTATTTGGAGCTGATTAGGAAGTATACAATTGGAAACTTTGGGGCAAGATAAACCGAAAGCTCATATTTTAGCATGCTAGGATCCAGGGGTAGAAATCTATCTTGTGATGGGAAAAGAAAAAGGGCTTGCATCAATAAGTAGTAGATAATTGTCTGATTTCAGGCAAGATAAAATGAAAATCCACAACTTTTCTAAAAAATAGAATTATGGGTACAAACTATTAAGGAAATATTTAAATGTAGTATACTATTTAATCTAGTTACTATAACTTTCATCTAACTAATTTTCCTTATTATAAGGGAGGGTTCAGTAGGAAGGAGTAGTATTTGAAAATGATAGTGCTTCAATAAAATAAACTACCAAAATTATCAAGTTAAAAAGTACAAAATGAAATTTTGTTAGCAAAACAAAATTCTAAAATAAATTTTATTTCTTCAAGTTAGAATGCCGCATTGGGTTTGTAGAGATAACCTATACACAGATACATAGAGTAAAAAAAATCTAAACTCCTATGAGTCATTTATTGCTCAATACAGTTATGCCACTTTCTTTGATAACAGAAATTTACTCTTCAATCACCAAAAGTTTACTTAATCTGGGTTTAAAAATATATTTTAAATATATAAATTACATTATCTCCTCCATTCATAAAGATTTCTTCAACACTTTAAGGATCTGGGAACTTCCTTCTCAAAACACAGATTGCATTAGGTATTGTCTTAGAGACCTGCCTGACTGTCTACTCCATTAAGCTTCTATCCTATCACTCTACATTTATCACAGTTAAATATAGATCTTCAAAGCCAAGGTCGTCCTCATTTCAAGTACTCAACTTGAAATACTAAGTTGTATTTTCTTTGGACATAAGATAACAAAAACTTAACATTTTCTTGATTGCTCAGGAGTGATTATAATCGGTACTCATTATTTTAATATGCAGAAAATCCATAGTTTCTTTGAGGAATGTGTTTTTTAACTATAAACTCTACCTACCCCCTTTCTAGACTCTATATCTTCCATCTTTCTCCCAATCATTCTTTGATCTAGTTCCCAGAAGAAGACACTCAAATTCTTGGCTCCCTGTCATCTGGGTCTGGAATGCTTTCCCTCTTCATTTCCACCATCTGACTTCCCAATTTCTTTCCTTAAAATCCTACTTTCTGGGGGAAGCCAAATTTCTCTTAATTGCAGTACCTTCCTTATGCTGATTTTCGTGGACATAGCTTGTGTGTCTATAATTTTAAATGTTGTGTCCTTAAGATCATGAGTTTCTCAAGAATATATTGTTAATTTCCCTACATTTCAAGTGTCCAGGACATGAAAATAGTAGATGTTTTATAAATGCATACTGACTGGCTGATAAAAATATAAACAATTAATATTATAATCATTATTTTTATTATTATAGTTTATCAACTCCCCATACTGGTTTTTTTTCAATGTCAGGCAAGAGTAATCATTTCTAGAATTTGGGTGGTATTTTCCAAATACCTCTGTTTCTAGTTTTCTGCTTCCAAAGTGCATTTTAATGATAAGGTTAGTAAAAGTTAATAAGCAAGAAACTAATGTGTAAAGAACATAGCTTTTAATAAATTAACTTTGTGAAAAGTATTTTTGGTAAAATCTTTTCACTTCAATGTTCAAAAATGTCTTTTAAAAATTTGTAATTTCCTGAAGCTTGACCTCTGGATAAAATAAAATGTTAGCATATTTTTAAAAAGAAAAACCTAACTCATTCATTTGTAAGCACTTATGGATTTAAATAGAGAGATAACTCCATTCCTGACTATTTAAAAATAAATCTTAAATTTTTTTATCTAGGTATTTTTCTATGGTTACATAATTTATGTACTTTCCCTCCTTTTTTATCCTCTCCCCTCCCTGAGATGACAAGCAATTCCATTGGGTTACACATGTATTGTCACTCAATACCTATTTCCATATTAATCATTTTTATAATAATAATTTCAAAACCAAAACACCACATCCAATACCCATATAAACAAGTGAAAAATCAAATGTTTTCCTTCTGCTTTTCTATTCCTAGGTATTTCTCTCAATATAGATAGCATTCCTTCTCATAAGTCCTTTGGGACTGTCCTGAATGACAGCATTGTTATCCAGTAGCAAATTCTATTGCATATGATTATACCAAAATGTTTCAGTCTCTGTGAACAACACTCTCCTGGTTCTGCTCATTTCACTCTGTTCATAGAGGTCTTTCTAGCTCATAGGGAAATCAAGCAGTTTATCTTTCTTAATGGTACAATAGTATTTTATCACCATCATATACCATAATTTGTTCAGCCATTCCCCAATCAAAGAACACCCCTCATTTTCCAATTTTTGTCACCACAAAAAGCCCAACCACAAATATTTTTGTCAAGTTTTTATTCCTTATTATCTTTTTGGGGCAAACAAATCATTTCTGGATAAAAGGATATGCACTTTTTAAAGCTCTTTGGGCAAAATTGCAAATTGCCTTGCAGAATGGTTGCATAAATTTACCATTCCACCACAAATGCATTAGTATCCCAATTTTGTCACATCCTCTCCAACAATCATTACTTTCCTTTTCTGTCATATTAGCCAGATGCTATGTATGAGGTGGTACCTCAGAGTTGTTTTGATTTGCATGTCTCTGATCATAAGGTGTTGATTTAGAACACTTTTTCTAGTGTTTATTGATAGTTTTGATTTCTTCATATGGGTACTGCCTATTCATGTTTCTTGACCAATTTTCAATTGAGGAATGGCTTGATTTTTTCTACATTTGACTTTGTTCCTTATATATCTGGTAATTAGACCCTTGTCAGAAATTTTTGCAATAAAATTTTTTTCTGAACTTGTTGCTTCCATTCTAATTTTAATTGCACTGGTTTTGTTTGTACAAAACCTTTTTAATTTAATATAATCAAAATTATTCATTTTACATTTTCTAATGTTCTCTATCTCTTGGTTTGTCTTAAATTCCTTCCTTTCCCATAGATCTGACAGGTAAAATATTCTATGTTTACCTTTATTATTTATGATTTCACTCTTTATGGTTGTTATCCATTTTAAATTTATCTTAGCATAAGGTTTTAGATATTGATCTAAACCTAATTTTTTCCAAACTGTTTTCCAATTTTCTCAGCAGTTTTTGGGAAATAGTGAGTTCTTGTTCTAAAACTATGATCTTTGAGTTTATCAAACAATAGCTTGCTAAAGCCATTTACCCGTTTATTCCAATGATCCACCCTTCTATCTTTTAGCCAGTAGGACATTGTTTTGATCAGGGGTCAGCAAAATTTTTGGCTGTGAGAGCCAAAAATACCACATTTTTTAAAATGTAATTTCGTGAAAGCCGTACAGTGCTCACAGTGTGTGCTCCTGTAACAGTGTGCGTTCCTGTAACAGCACCTGAAAAAAATTGACTTTATGGCTCCAGCAGAAAGAGCCATATCTAGCCCTCAAAAGAGCCAGATATGGCTTGAGAGCCATATGTTGCTGACCCCTGATTTTGATGGTCACTGCTTGGTAGTACTATTTAAGATCTGGTATTGCTAGGCCCCCCTCCTTCACATTTCTTTCATTAGTTCCCTTGATATTCTTGGTCTTTTGTTCCTCTGTATGAACTTTGTTATAATTTTTTCTAATTCTATAAAAATATTTTTTGCTGGTTTGATAGGTATGTATGGCACTGAATAAGTAAATTAGTTTAGGGGAGATTTTCATTTTTATTATGATAGCTTGTCTTACCCAAGAACAATTAATGATTTCCAATTGTTTAGATTTATATGAAAAGTGTTTTGTAGTTGTGTTCATGTAATTCCTGAGTTTGTCTTAGCAGATAGATTCACAAATATATTATATGGACTAGAAAGGTTTTATTTTATTTTTTATTTGAAAAATTTTATTTATTATATTAATATATTTTTCCACGGTTACATGATTCATGTTCTTTCCCTGCCTTCCTCACACATCCTTCCCATAGTCAACAAGCAATTCCACTGGTGTAATTGATCAAGACCTATTTCCATATTAATATTTGCTTTAGGGTGATCACTTTGAGTCGACATCCCCAATCAAATCACCATGGACCCATGTGATCAAGGAATTGTTTTTCTTCTGTGTTTCTGCTCCCAGAGTTCTTCCTCTGAAAGTGAATAGTGTTCTTCCTCAGAATTGTCCTGGATCATTGCATTGCTGCTAGTAGAGAAGTCCTTTGCATTGGATTGTGCCATTGTGTATCAGTCTCTGTGTTCTCCTGGTTCTGATCCTTTCACTCTGAATCAATACCTGGAGATCATTCCAGTTCACATTGAATTCCTACAGTTCATTATTCCCTTGAGCACAATATTATTCCATCACCACCAGACACGGCAATTTTTTCAGCCATTTCCAAATCAAAGGGCAGCCCCTCATTTTCCAATTTTTTTGCCACCACAAAAAGCAGGGCTATAAATAGTTTTTTATAAGTCTTTTTCCTTATTATCTCTTTGGAGTATAAATCCAGCAGTGATATGGCTGGATCAAAAGGTATACAGTCTTTTAAAGTTCTTTGGGCATGGTTCCCAATTGACATTCAGAATGGTTGAATAAATTCATACCACCAACAGCAATGCATTAATATCCCAATTTTGCCACATCCCCTCCAATATTTAAAACTTTCCTTTGCTGTCATTTTAGCCAATCTGCTAGGTGTGAGGTGTTACCTCAGAGTTGTTTTGATTTGCATTTTTCTAATTATAAGAGATTTAGAACAATTTTTCATGTGCTTATTGATAGTTTTGATTTCTTTATCTGAAAATTATCTATTAATTTCCCTTGCTTATTTATCAATTGGGAAATGATGTGCTTTTTTGTACAATTGGTTTAGCTCCTTATGAATTTGAGTAATTAGACCTTTGTCTATTACAATACTATTACAATAAACCATACTATACTATACCATACCATTTCACAATTTTTCCAGCAGTTTTATCAAATAGTGCATTTTTGTCCCAAAAGCTGGGCTCTTGGGGTTTATAATACACTGTCTTGCTGAGGCTATTTACCCCTAGTCTATTCCAATGATCCTTCCTTCTGTCTCAACCAATACCATTTTTTTTTAATGATAACACCTTTAAAATAAGTTTAAGACCTGGTACTGCTAGGTTCCCCTCCACATTTTTTTCATTATTTCCCTTGATATTCTTGATCTTTTGTTCTTCCAAATGAACTTTGTTATAGTTTTTTTTCCTAATTCAGTAAAAAAAATTTCTTGGTAGTTTAACAAGTTTTGCACTAAATAAGTAAATTAATTTGGGTAGGATGGTTATTTTTATTATGTTAGCTGGTCCTACCCAAGAGGAATTAATATTATTCTAGTTTTAATTGTTTGGAAAGTGTTTTGAGGTTGTGTTCACATAATTCATTTATTGGTGTTGGCAGATAGATTCCTAAATATTTTATATTGTCTGCAGTGATTTTAAATGGAATTTATCTTTCTAACTCTTGCTGCCAGGATGTGTTGAAAATATATGCAAATGCTGATTATTTAGGTGGGTTTATTTTGTATCCTGCAACACTGCTAAAGTTGTTGATTATTTCCACAAGCTTTTTAGTTGATTTTCTAGGATTCTTTAAGTAGATCATCATATCATCTACAAAGAGTGATAGCTTAGTCTCCTCACTGCCTAATTTAATATCTTCAATTCCTTTTTCTTCTCAAATTGCTACTGCTAGTGTTCCTAATACCACGTTAAATAATAGAGGTGATAATGGGCATCTTTGTTTCACTCGTGATCTTATTGGGAAGGCTTCCAATTCATCCTTATTGCAGATGATGCTTGCTGATGGTTTAAGATATATACTGTTTAATATTTTTTAGGAAAGGCCCTTCTACTCCTATACTTTCTAGTGTTTTCAATAGGAATGAGTGTTGTATTTTGTCAAAGGCTTTTTCTGCATCTATTGAGAGAATTATGTGATTTTTTTTGTTGGTTTGCTTGTTTATATAATCAATTATGTGCATGGTTTTCCTAATATTGAACCATACTTGCATTTCTGGTATAAATCCCACCTGTTCATAATAAATAATCCTTGTGATCCCTTGCTGGATGGACTCTTTTTGCTAGTATTCTATTTAAGATTTTTGCATCTATGTTCATTAGGGAGATTGGTTTGTAATTTTCTTTCTCTGTTTTTGATCAACCTGGCTTTGGAATAAATACCATCTTTGTGTCTTAAAAGGAATTTGGTAGGGCTCCTTCTTTGCTTATCATATCAAATAATTTGTATAGTATTGGGATTAGTTGCTCTTTGAATGTCTGATAGAATTCACTTGTGAATCTATCAGGTCCTGGTGATTTTTTCTTAGGGAGTTCTTTGATGGCTTGTTCAATTTCTTTTTCTGACATGGGATTATTTAGGTATTCTATTTTTTCTGTTGTTAATCTAGGCAATTTATATTTTTGTAAATATTCATCCACATCTCCCAAATTGTTATATTTGTTGCCATATAATTGGGCTTAATAGTTTTTAATGATGGCCTTAATTTCCCCTTCATTAGAGGTGAGGTCTCCCTTTTCATCTTTGATACAGTCAATTTGGTTTTCTTCTTTCCTTTTTTTATTAGATTGACAAGTACTTTGTCTATTTTATCTGTTTTTACAAAATACCAGCTTCTAGTCTTATTTATTAATTAAATAGTTCTTTTACTTTTGATTTTTTTTACTTTTTTATTTTTATTTTATTTTTGTTTTTTTTTGAAATTTATTAATATACATTTTTAACATGGTTACTTGATTCATGCTCCTCTTATCCCCTTCACCCCCCCCACTCCTCCCACCCATGGCTGATGCGCATTTCCACTAGTTTTGTCATGTGTCCTTGATCAAGACCAATTTCCAAATTGTTGGTAGTTGCATTGGTGTGGTAGTTTCGAGTCCTCACCCTCAATCACGTCCACCCAGACCCATGCGTTCAAGCAGTTGTTTTTCTTATATGTTTCCTCTCCTGCAGTCCTTCCTCTGAATGTGGGTAGCATCTTTACCATAAATCCCTAAGAATTGTCCTGGGTCATTGTATTGCTGCTGGTACAGAGGTCCATTACATTCAATTTTACCACAGTATATCAGTCTCTGTGTACAATGTTCTTCTGGCTCTGCTCCTTTCGCTCTGCATCAGTTCCTGGAGGTCTCTCCAGTTCGCCTGGAACTCCTCCAGTTTATTATTCCTTTTAGCACAATAGTATTCCATCACCCGCATATACCACAGTTTGTTCAGCCATTCCCTAATTGAAGGACATCCCCTCCTTTTCCAATTTGTTGCCACCAAAAAAAGCGCAGCTATAAATATTTTCATACAAGTCTGTTTATCTATGATCTCTTTGGGGTACAAACCCAGCAATGGTATGGCTGGATCAAAGGGCAGGCATTCTTTTA
>NC_058130.1:306594781-306610765 GCF_016433145.1 Gracilinanus agilis | reverse complement strand
CCCCTTCTCCTTAAACTATTTCCTTTAAAACCAGTGGTTTGCTATTAAGACCCTAACCCTTATCCCCTCCCTTGATTAACTTCCCTTTCTACCCCCTCCCTTATTTTTACCCCTCTTTTTGTTTTTAAAGGCCTTATGAATTCCCTCCCCTTTTGCCCCTCCCTTTTTTTGACCTCCCCACTCCCCTGCTCCCCTTGGTTTATCCCTTCTGACTTTCCCAGAAGGGTTAGATAAGAGTTTTATTTCCCAATGGATAGTATAGCTACTCTTCCCTCTCCGGGTTGATTACACTGAGAGTAAGGTTTGATTATTACCTCTTAATGCTCTCTTCCTCTCCTTCTTATAATAGTATTTGTCCCCTCTCCCTCCCATGCCCTCTTTGTGTGTATTAGAATATTCTATTTTCTTATTCACTCAAGTTTCTCTTGGTGTCCCCTGCTATTTACCCCCTCTTTCCCATCCCCCATGTCATCTTAGATTATTTAGTGTTCCACCCTCACCCTGTGAATTATTCTTCTGATTACTATGATAGTGAATATTATAATAGTGAATAGATTTCACTACAGAGAATTAACCATAACATTTCTCTACATAGGAATACAGATAATTAGATCTCACTGAGGCCCTTAAAAAGGCAAATTTAAAAATTATAAGTTTTCTTTCTTTTCCCTCTGTATCTTATTTACCTTTTCATATTTCTCTCGATTTTTGTGGTTCGATATCAAACTTTCCATTTAGCCCTGGTCTTTTCTGTGCAAATACCTGGAATTCTTCAATTTTGTTGAATGCCCATACTTTCCCCTAGAAATATATAGTCAATTTTGATGGGTAGTTGATCTGTGGTTGCAGGCCCAGCTCTCTTGCCTTTCTGAATATCGTATTCCAAGCCTTACGGTCTTTTAGCGTGGAGGCTGCCAGATCCTGTGTGATCCTGATTGGTGCTCCTTGATATTTGAATTGTCTCTTTCTGGCTTCTTGTAAAATTTTTTCTTTTGCTTGAAAGCTTTTGAATTTGGCAATAATATTTCTAACCGATTTCTTCTCTGGGTCGAATATAGTGGGTGTTCTATGAATCCTTTCAATGTCTATATTGCCCTCTTGTTGTAGGACTTCAGGGCAATTTTGCTGAATAATTTCTTTCAATATGGAGTCCAGGTTTCTATTAATTTCTGGTTTTTCTGGAAGACCAATTATTCTCAAACTGTCTCTTCTAGACCGGTTTTCTTGGTCTGTCACTCTCTCATTGAGATATTTCATGTTTCCTTCTATTTTTTCAGTCTTTTGACTTTGTTTTATTTGTTCTTGTTGTCTTGAGAGATCATTAGCTTCCAATTGCTCAATTCTAGCCTTTAGGGATTGATTTTCGGCTATAATCTTTCAGTTTTCGGCCATAATCTTCTGGTTTGGGCCATAATCTTCTGGTATTCCTTTTCAATCTGGTCATTTCTGGTGTTCAATTGCCAGATTTTACCTTTTAAACAGTTATTTTCTTGCCAGATCTCTTCCATTTTCCTCAAAATCTCAGTTTTGAACTCTTCCATAGCTTGTGAGGAGTTTTCCTTATTTGAGGAGGGTCCGGATGCTTGTTTGTTCTCCTCCTCTGTTTGCTAGGTTGTCTGGATTTTCTCTGTATAAAAGTTGTTGAGTGTTAAAGGCTTCTTTTTCTTGTTGTTATTCTTTCTCTTCTGAGCTTCCTGAGTCTGGGTAGCCATCATTAGCCCAGCAGCTTCTCAGGTTTATCCTCGCACTCAGGGTCTGTCCACGGTCTATTGGCTCCTGAGGTCTGAGTTCTGGTTTTTTTCAAGGTCAAGCCCCCTGGTGGACCCCCTTGCTTGATCCTCTGCAGGAGGTTCCTTTACAAGTCTCAGGGCGCTGCTTCCACAGTTGTATACCCGTCTGCACTGGTTCCCCACTCAGGTTTTCAGAGCTTTAGTTCCTGGCTGTGTCTGCTTCCACCCACGCCTCCACCTGTGCCTGTGCTCTCAGCCCACACTCTGCGCCCGGCGTCCACTCTCTGCTCCCGCGCTCAGATTTCGTTTGCGTTCTTTGGCTTATTGGGCCTAAATCTTGCTGCTCTCAGGAACAGGCCCCGTAGCTGCCAATGACTCGATGGGTGCCCCAAACTTGCTCTATTTCTTTTTAGCTGGCTTCAGAGCTATAGATGTTGTGTGTGGAGGGGTTGGGGGTGGGGTGGTTGCTCAGCCCGCGATTTAGTGAGAGCCCTTTATAGCCTGGAAATGTCTCGATTCCACGTACCTTCCATGCTGTGCCCTGTTGTGGGGTTCCTCCATTCGTCTGGACTTGTTTTTATGTCCCCTTGAGGAGTTTTGTGTGTTTCGGTCAGGTTAAGAGCTGCTTCTTACTCTGCCGCCATCTTAACCCGGAACCTCTTTTACTTTTGATTTTATTAATTTCTCCCTTAATTTTCAGTATTTCCAATTTAGTTTTTATATGGGGATTTTTACCTTGCTCACTTTCTAATTTTTTTAGTTGCATGCCTAATTCATTAATCTCTGCCCTCCCTAATTTGTTAATATATGCACTCAAGGATATAAATTTCCCCCTGAGTACTCCCTTGGCCTCATCCCATAGAGTTTGGTAGGATGTCTCATCATTGTCATTCTCATCCATGAAATTGTTGATTGTCTCTATGATTTCTTCTTTGACTAATTGATTTTGGAGAATCATATTATTTAATTTCCAATTAGGTTTTTATTTGCCTGTCCAGATGCCCTTACTAATTATTATTTTTATTGCATTATGATCTGAGAAGGTTACATTTATTATATCTGCTCTTTTGCATTTGATTGCAATGTTTCTATGCCCTATTACATGGTCAATCTTTGTGAATGTACCATGTAAAGCTGAAAAGAAGGTGTATTCCTTTTTGTCCCTATTTATTTTTTTCCACATATCAATTAAATCTAATTTTTCTAGGATTTCATTGAACTCTCTTACCTCTTTTTTATTTTAATTTTTTGGTTTGATTTATCTAGATCTGAAAGAGGAGTATTTAGATTTCCCACTATTATGGTTTTACTATTTCCTTCTTGAGCTCTACCAGTTTCTCTTTTTTGAATTTGGATGCTATGCCACTTTGTGCATACATATTGAGCAGTGTTATTTCCTCATTGTTTATACTGCCTTTAATCAGGATGTAATGACCTTCCCTGTCTTTTTTAATCATATCTATTTTTACTTTGGCTTTGTCAGGAATCATAATAGCCATTCCTGCCTTCTTTTTATCATTTGATGCCCAAAAGATTTTGCTCAAGCCCTTAACCTTAAACTTGTGTGTGTCTACCCTCCTCATATGTGTTTCTTGTAGACAACACATAGTAGGATTTTGTTTTCTGATCCACTCTGCTATTTGCTTCCGTTTTATGAGTGAGTTCATCCCATTCACATTTAGAGTTATGATTATCAGTTGTTCATTCACTGACATTTTTGTATCCTCCCCTAGTCCTACCCCTTCTTCTTACACTATTTTCTTTTAAACCAGTGGTTTGCTTTGAGCTGGTATCCCTTATCCCCTCCCTTGATTAACTTCCCTTTCTACCCCTTCCCTTGTTATTCCCCTATTTTTATTTTTAAAGGCCTAATGAATTCCCTCCCCCTTCTTCTCCCCTCCCTTTTTTGACCTCCCTAGTCCCCTGCTCCCTTTGGTTTATCCCTTCTGACTTTCTCTGTAGGGTTAGAGTTTTATATCCCAATGAATAATATAGCTACTCTTCCCTCTCTGGGTTGATTACAGTGAGAGTAAGGTTTAAATATTACTTCTTAATGCTCTCTTCCTCTCCTTCTTATAATAGTATTTGTCCCCTCCCCTTCCCATGCCCTCTTTGTGTGTAATAGAATGTCCTATTTTTCTTATTCACTCAAGTTTCTCTTGGTGTCCCCTACTATTTGCCCCATCTTTCCCACCCCCCATGTCATCTTAGACCATTTAGTATTCTGTCCTCTCCCTATGAATTATTCTTCTGATTGCTATAATAGTGAATACTATAATAGTGAATAGAGTTCACTACAGAGAATTATACATAGCATTTCTCCACATAGGAATACAGATAATTAGAACTTATTGAAGCCCTTAAAGAGTCAAATTTAAAAAATTATGAGTTTTCTTTCTTTCCCCTCTGTTTCTTATTTGCATTTTCATATTTCTCTCGATTTTTGTGGTTGGATATCAGACTTTCCATTTAGTCCTGGTCTTTTCTGTGCAAATACTTGGAAATCATCAATTTTTCTTGAATGCCCATACTTTCCCCTGGAGGTAAATAGTCAATTTTGATGGGTTGTTGATCCGTTGTTGCAGGCCCAGCTCTCTTGCCTTTCTGAATATCATATTCCAAGCCTTGTGGTCTTTTAGCGTGGAGGCTGCCAGATCCTGTGTGATCCTGATTGGTGCTCCTTGATATTTGAATTGTCTCTTTCTGGCTTCTTGTAAGATTTTTTCCTCTTATTTGAAAGCTCTTGAATTTTGCTATTATATTCCAGGGGGTTGCCCTTTCTGGGTCTAGTGTAGAGAGTGATCTATGGATCCTTTCAATGTCTATATTGCCCTCTTGTTGTAGAACTTCAGGGCAATTTTGCTGAATAATTTCTTTTAGTATGGAGTCCAAGTTTCTATTAATTTCTGCTTTTTCTAGAAGATCAATGATTCTCAAATTGTCTCTTCTAGACCGGTTTTTTTGGTCTGTCACTTTCTCATTGAGATATTTCATGTTTCCTTCTATTTTATCAGTCTTTTGACTTTGTTTTACTTGTTCTTGTTGTCTTGAGAGATCATTAGCTTTTATTTGCTCAATTCTAGCCTTTAGGGACTGGTTTTTGGCTATAATCTTTTGTTTTTTGGCTATAATCTTTTGGTTTTCCTTTTCAATCTGGTCATTTCTGGTGTTCAATTTGCTTATCGGTTCATTTGATTTCTGAGCCTCAGTTTCCAATTGCAAAATTCTGCCTTTTAAACTGTTATTTTCTTGCCAGATTTCTTCCATCTTTTTCATCATCTCAGATTTGAACTCTTCAATAGCTTGTGACCAGTTTTCATTGTTTTGGGAAGGTTTGGATATGATTTCTTGTTTGTCCTCCTCTGTTGTCTGGATTTTCTCTCTGTAAAAGTTGTTGAGTGTTCCAGAGTTCTTCTTGATAATCTTTTTCCTCTGGGCTTCCCAATTTTGGCTTGCCATCATTGTTAGCCCAGTGCCTTCTGAGCTTCATTCTCACACTCAGGGCCTGTCTGCACTCTCTAAGCTCCCGAGGTCTCAGATCTTGTTCTTGGGGTCAAGCCTCCTCGTCATCCCTGGTCTGCCCCTCTGCCTGAGGTTCCTTCAGCAGTCTCAGGGCGCTGCTTCCACAGCCATGCTCCCATCTGCACAGGGTCTCCACTTGCGGTTCAAACCTGCACTGGAGATCCTTGTCCTTGCCGAGGGCAATGTCTTCACCCGCACAGGTGCTCAGGAAAGTCCATGCACATTCTTTACCCTCTTGGGGTCCTAAGTCTTGCTGCTCTCAGGAACAAGCCCTGGAGCTACCAATGACTTAATGGGTGCCCCAAACCTACTTTAACTCTTGTGTGCTAGCCTCTGAGTTGTACGTGGGGGGGTGGGGGAGGTGCTTCTTCCTCTCGTGTTTTAATGAGAGCTTTTTCACCCCTTTATAGGGTGGAAATGCTCCGATTCCACATACCTTCTATGCTGCGCCCTGTTGTGGGGTCCCTTCGTTCGTCTGGATTTGTTTTTATGTCCCCTTGAGGAGTCCTGTATGCTTTGGTTAGGAGAGATCAAGCTGCTGCTCCTTACTCTGATGTCATCTTAACCCTACATTTTATTTTCTTGTTTGAGGATATCTTGGTAGATTTCTTTGATAATTTCTTACAATGTGATTTTCAAGGTTTTTTCATGATCATTGCTCTCCTAGATCTATTTTCCAGGGTAGTTGGCTTTTTTTTATAAGATATTTCATGTTTTCCTCTCTTTTTTCATTTTTTATTCTGTTTTGTTGTTTCTTGATTTCTCATGAAATCATTAGTTTCTAGTTGGTCGATTCTAATTTTTAAGTCCTGATTTTCCTCTGTCATTTTTTGGTTCTCTTCTGATTGGCCCATTTCTTCTTGCATCACTTTCATTTCTCTTCCCTACTTTTCCTCTGCCTCTCTTAATTGATTTTTGGAGTCTTTTTTGAACTATTCCAGAATTTGTTTCCAATCCATGTTTTTCTTTTGGATTTTGTGTGTGTTTGCTTTGCTTTTGTGGTCCCCTTCCATGTTGGTGCCTTGCTCTTTTTATTCATAAAAAGACTTTAGATTTAGGTGCTTTTTTGATGTTTTTTTTTTATTTTTCCTGCCTTTCTGTAGGCAGACTGTTTTCTGGGAGGTTAAGTTACCCTCTTAAAGTTCAGTCCTTCCTTAATTCTTCCCTTAGCTTATTTTTAGGGGTTTTGCCAGTTTTAGTTCTTCCAAGGTTGTATGATAATGTCCTGTGGACTGGGAGCTCTGAGAGTCACCTCCCACTGCTGATTCAATTAACCCTTGAGATGCTGATAGCGTAAAGAACTTGCCTTGGGTTTGGGCATGATCTTTTTATTTCGTTCTGAATTGATTCTGTTAGGGGCCAATCAAATTCTAGCCCCACACTTAGGTACAAGTTTTTGTTCTCACTGTGTGCGTGATTCAGTTCAACCTTGTCCTGGAGCTCCTCCTTCAGCCCCTGGCAAAAAGATCTAAATCTACTTGATTCAACCAATTATGACAAGCTGGGGTCTATGTCCTCACTGCAGACTCAGACTGGGACTCCTGACTTCCTCTGAGCCCACACAGATCAGCCCACTTCAGCACAAACTTCCCTGGGATGGGATTCTAGACTTCATTACCCTCAAGGGATGTGGGTCAGCTTAGACCTGTATTTATCCAGGCAGGGTTGAAGCGTCTGAAAGTTGGTTGGGCTTGGGTTCTGAACTTTGGAAAGCAGATATGGGGTACGGGTGTGTGACTTGCTCTTCACTTGATCTTCACTGCTTGCTATAGTCTTGCTGACTATGCTACTCTCTCACCCCCAGTGTCCCAGTTGTTCTTTGCACACCTTTTAAGACTTTTTTTTGTTTCTGTTTTTCTCCTGTTTGATTTGCATTCCTGTATTTTTTGTGGCATTTTAAAAATATTGATTGAAGGGGAATCTGATGATGATCTTGAGCAGGTCTGCCTTACTTGGCTCTGCCACTGGAAGGACCACATAAAAATAAATCTTAAGAAGAAATTGAAGATATTTCTCTTTCAGTTGTTTATTTTGCCAAAAGAACTAGTTTAACATACCTCCATGTGTCCCCCCAATTCTTTTTTCATTATTGCCTAATCATAGTATTATAGTACCAGAGAGGATTAATGTAAAAATATTAATTTTCATTTTCTCTTAGACTGATTAATTTTTTTAAAGGGAAAGTAATATACCCTGTAGGTAATTTTCTATTATTTATAATTAATTCAATTAAATAAACATTTATTAAATTACCATTTGGCAAGGTCCTTACTTTATGCAACTCAACTTCCAGAATTCCTCTGATAATTTTTGGACAAAGGGAAAGAGGAGATTCCTTGGATTGGGCGTACATGCTGGGTGCTCTTCCCTTTCTAGTGTTCTCTAACATTAGAGAAGATTTTGGATTTATTATAAAAGCAAACTATTCAATGTGCAGTTGACCCTGGCATTTATTCTTTAAGGTCTTTCCCAACCTTTGGTAAAGGGAATTCATGGATAGGAAAGGCATAAGTCAAGTTACAGATATATAATGGCAAAAAATAATGCCAGAATAATATCTTAGGTGAAGTTTATACTTTAAAGTTTTCCATTTGCAGAGGGATATGGTTGATCAGCTTCCCAGTAAAAGAGTCATATTATAGTTAACAGATGTATATCTTATGTTATTATATAATAGGTATTATACATTAATATAACTTGCTATTTTATACACACACACACACACACACACACACACATATATAAATATATAGTTCCTTCTAGCACCCAACCAAGGTGATAGAATATGTTCAATTTAAGATTCTTTTAAGTTTCCCTCTAATTTTTTTCCTGTGTGTAAAGGAAAATATATCCATCCTGTGGACAATGGGTATTACTCATGTGTCATGAGTTGGTGTCTTCTGACTTCCTCTGGTGTCAGCATCAAGGTAAATGTCAAGGTGGCAGAGCTATCATGATCATGGGAATCTCTATAAAAAGGGAAGGACCAGTGGAATGTCACCACAGTTTGAAATTGTATAGGCAAAGATGGTTCTTAAACCCAAGCTAGAAGTGTACTGGGATCTCTTTTTGCTTCCAAACCTGGACTGCCTGGTTCTAAAAGCTATCTAGGCACTGGCTTATCTTGGCTTTTGATCTATATAAGTGGAGAAAGGGCCTTAGCCAGCCAAATGAAGAATCAGTTCTAGTTAGGCTGATCTCTCTCTTCTTTTTCTCCTTTTTTTTAATAAATGCTCATAACTCTGGTGCTAAGCCTTTAGATCACCTTTCAATTGTTACACTTGGGGAATGAGATGCACTTTTTATTTACCTCCTTTACTTGAATGTTAATGTAAAAATAGGATTTGATGAAAGAAAAACCTAAAAGCAGATTTAAGATACTGAGGTTTTCTAAACCTAACTTACATTTCACCAATACAATATGACTGGGGCCCAGTATTGACTATTTAACTTAGATTTAAGTGCATTTAAGGGAGAAAGGGAACAATATTTGCAGCCAGAATCCTCATGAGATACAAGATGATAAATGTTCTAGGCCTTAATTTCACACCACAAAAATGCAGAAGGTTCAATGGACTTAAGTCAGGTCATAAAAAGACAAAGAAGTCATAAAGAGTCCTCCCAGACCATGCATTACGGTCAAATGGGAACTGAATTTGGGTTGCAATTAGAATAATGCCTTGGCATTCTGGATGAATCTCGTTATACCATGGGATTATACACAGTCCCTCCAGCATCTTGTAGTAGTGTCCTAGGATTTAGTCTCCAGGCAAAAACAAATACATTTGTGTGTTCCTGGACAGTTAACTACATTAACATTAGATTTGGACAGTGAATGCGATGGGTGAAATAAAATCTGGTACTCCCTTCTTTTGTGGTTTTACCTCTTAATGTCTCCTCCAGCTTCAGAGACCAGATGGACCATAGTTTTTACTTTCCGCTATGCATCTGCTGCTCTGCCTGATTTCAGCTCCATGGAACAAGATGCCACTTCCAGGATAAGCTTATAATTTCTCATCACTATGTTGCTAATTCAAGCCTTGATTGACATCACCTCCCACAACTTTTTATTCCTACTGATTGGTAGAATGAAGAGTAGAATTCCACATTCCTCTGAAAGCCTTCATTTATTGAGAGCAGAAATTGGATCTCAGCTGACCCCACATTTTATCTTTTGCTCTACCAGATTTTAACTTCATGGAACAGGATATTCCCATGCCAGATTTCTCCTAGTGTCCTCCCTCCCCATTTTCCTGCTTTTCTGTATTGTTGATCCTAAGAAGATTTTTTTAAATTTTAAACCCTTAACTTCTGTGTATTGACTTATAGGTGGAAGAGTGGTAAGGGTAGGCAATGGGGGTCAAGTGGTCACACAGCTGGGAAGTGTCTGGGGCCAGATTTGAACCTAGGACCTCCCATCTCTAGGCCTGGCTCTCAATCCACTGAGCTACCCAGCTGCCCCCCTAAGAAGATTTTTAGATTAATTTTTATTTTTTTCAATATTGCATATTGATTAATTTTTCAGCCATAATTTTCTGACATTTTGTGATCCATATTCTCTATCTATTTGTAGTCTCTCTCCCAAATAGAATGTAATATGTTATAGGTTGCACATGTGTTATCATACAATACATGTTTTCATACTCATCATGTGATAAAAGAAGACACATATCACTTCTGCTAGAGAAAAAATCAAGGAATAAATAAAGTTAAGAATGGCATGCTTCAATTTGCATTCAGACTCTGTCAATTCATTGTATAGTGGTGGATAGCCTTTTTTATGAGTCCTTTAATGTTGCCTTGGATCCTTTATTGCTGATAACAATTGTCATTTACAACTGATCGTACTGTATTGTTTTAGTGTATAATTTTCTCCTGATTCTTCCTCCTAAATAGATTATAAATTCCTTGAAAAGAGAGGGTATTTTTTTCTGTCTCAATTGCATCCCCAGCATTTAGCACGTCTGACACATAGTAAGCCCTAAATAATATTTATCAAATTGAAACACATTTGATAAATGTTGTACCCAGATAGTAGAATAGATGTATCAGCCCATCTGATATCTCCAAATATTCTCCTACAAATAGCTTTAAAATAATACATTGGGGGAAAATCAAGATGGTGACTTGGAAGCAGCAAAATTTGAGTTCTCTGTGAAAATCCTTTCACTCTAATAAAAAACTAAGAGCTTCAAAGGGGAAAGAAAATGAAATATAACAAAAGGAGAAAGCTGGGTGATCCTCCTGCTGGACTCAACTTAAAAATTATGCAGAGAAATTTGAATTCTCTCATTGAGGAAAAGAAAGAAGGAAGGACCGAGAATCCTTCTCCCACCTACTGTGCTGTCACTTGAGTTGTTGTGGGATCTTGGGGAGAGGGCTCCAGGGCAAAGGGAGCACTTTGCTACCACAGCTATGCAAGACTCAGGGCCCTGACCACAGCTGGCAATGAGGCAGCTGGAGGAGAGGGGCAGAGAGAAGGGCAGCCTGTGTGCAGCCTTCAGCCACCACTCCTCCATCTTTTGGTATCTGTCTCTGGAGGTTTTGGCATCAGGGCACATCCAGCTCTACAGATCAGCTCAACCAGTTTAATCCAGTCTAGCAATAGTGCAGATAAGAAAACTTCAGAAGGTAGGAAAGCTTGACCTTCAACAACCCTCCCCCACCAATTGCACTGAAACCTGCAGTAAGAATCCAGCTGACTGTGATCCCAGGGTGAAAACTGCAGTGGTGACAGAGTACCACCATGGGAAGCTCAGGACTCTGACAGAGCAGCTGGCAGGGAGGTGGCTGGCAGAAAAGAAAGAGGAGGAGAGACACTATCTTCAGCCTCCACCCACAGCTGAAGAAGACGTAACCTCAGAGCTCATTAATAAAACAGGCCAGCTCCTTCAGCCTAATCCAATTAATGAGCGGAGAAGAGAAGAAGCCCCTTCAGGACAGAATAGCCCAAACCAACAGATCCAGCATATAAACAGAGTAACAAGAATACAGCCAATGATGTGGAGGGGGGGCAGGAAAAATATGAGTAAACAACAACAAAAAAAGAAAAAAAGCAATTACAATTAACAGCTTAATTGGGAAAATAACTTAAAAAGCAAAATAAGTCATCTGGAAATAGAGGCACATTAACTAAAACAAGAAAATCATTTTTTTAAATCCAGAATTGACCAGTTTGAGAGCAAGGCAAAGAAAAAAAAAAGATGACCTATAAAGAAAAACAGACCAAAAGGAAAAGAATGATAAAAAAAAAGCCAGGAATGAAATTCAATCTTTAAACTTAGAATCCAACAACAATAATTAAATGACTTTACAAGGCAAAAAGAGTCTATAAAACAAAATCAAAAGATGAAAAAAATTGAGAAAATATGAAACATCTCATTGATAAAATAATAGACCTGGAAAATATATCCAGAGGAGACAATTTGTGAATTATTGGACTACTGGAAAATCATGACAAAAGAAAAATACTGGACATTATTCTACAGGAAATTATCCAGAAAAACCATCCTGACATCTCGATCAAGATGTTAAAGTAGTGATTAAAAGAATCCACAGATCACCTCCTGCATTAAATCCCCAATTGGCAATGCCCAGGAATGTTATAATATAAGATTTAAATTAATATCCAATAACTCCAAGTATTATGTTTATAAAGTTTATTAATAATCACTTGAAGTAGAAGAAGTAAAAGACAAAAGTAAAAGCCTGAGAAAAGAAAAGTTTTCTCAGCCACATCTACAGGAAAAGAGAGAGACAGGGCCACACACAAACTTTATCTCCAAAACATAAGGATGTAAAGTGAGAAGGAAAAGGGGAATCTGGAATTTTGTGTCCTGAGGAGCAGATTCTAATTATCCAATCCCACCTGTAATTCCATTCGAAAATGAGCATGTAGAAATCTCTCAGACTTACATCCCTAGTTTCCCCATGGAATCAGTACACATAACCAACTTATATCTTTAAAGATCTTTAACTAGAAGTACATACAATATTGCAATTTCTAAGGGGAAATTATAATAATTTAGGGATAAAAGAGAAATAAAATAGAAAGAGAACAAAATCAATGATAGGTGCATTGACAAAAAGTCAATTAGGAAGCAGTCCCCTTTGGCATAAGAGTATACATTCAAAATAAATGTGTTCAGTCCCCCACCGTTCAATTTCACTGCATCCCAAAGTTCACTCTGGATCTCTCAGTGCAATGTGCGGTTTCTGCAGGCATCTTCATGGCACCTTCTCCAAACAGTTCCCTTTCTGGATTTGAGGAGGTATCAAGTTTCTTATCCTAAAATTACTCTCAGAAAAAAATTAAATCTAGAATCTTATGGCAATAATAAAATCCCCCCTGAAGAGAACATTGACTGACACATGGATCACCTAGGGATACATGGCTGAGTTATGAGGTATACGAATCATTTGCCATAGTCTAAAGTTTTGGCGATATGCACTGACATTGGGGCTAATGGACATTTTAAACTTAGCCTAGTGCAAAATAAAAAAAAAAACGAACCATTTATACTGGTAACATATGCTTCAAGTACAAAGAACAAAAGAAAAAAGAAAACTCAAATACTCTATTGCACATACAAGGAAAAATAATAAAATTAAGAAGAATAAAAAATATAATTCACAATCAGTGAAAAAGTGTCAGCCAAATCGAGGCAGAATACAAAGATTTCTCACCCCAAAATGAGATCCACTTCCTTTTTAACTTGGCTATGATCCACAGTGTGAGTGCATATAATTTTCACTAAGAAAACAGTTTTTTAAAACAGTAGTACAGCAGGTAATACACATTCAAAGAAATACCAAAATTCTCAAAAATCACAAGAGCACATCAACTTCTCGAAAGGTTACTAATAAAGGTTTTGTCCAACTAGTTTATGGACTTGTAGAATGGTAATTTTTCCAGTGCAAGCAAAGGACAGTAAAAATAAAGATAGTGCAACAGAGTATATATGCTAATAGCCATAACACAGTAACTGAAAGTGACAATGCAACAGGATATTATAGATAAAATTAGTACGTAAACTTAAAAGCAAAATTAAATCTTAAAACAATCGGCAAATATAATAAGCATGATGGGATACAGTCACTCATTATCCATAGAAGGTGCTCTCTTTACATGTGAGCAATGTTCCAAGAGTCCTTTTCTCCAATTTTGATAGCTGAATTGCCCCTATCACTGGAAGTTTTTTGTGTACACCTTGTCACCTTGGTGCAAGTCATTGAGTTAGAAGTCAATGTTCTGATTGTAGAGCAGCTCCAGATTCATGGAGTTCTCATAATTTGATTTGCAAATCAAATCTGTATATCAGAGGCAATAGAAGTATCTCCCCCTAGTAATATGTGTATGTAGGAGAGAAGAGTCTAACCTGCATGACAGAGATGTCCAAAAAACCTCTCAAATGGTGAGATGTGTAGATCTCCCCCGGGTCTGCCTCTAAGATAAAATAGGGCAAGGGAAAATTTCAGACCATTTTAAATGAGTCTCAGTACACAATTTGCCAAACATAGGTTTAAGATCTCTATGCATTGTCTCAACTTAGCCTGAGCTCTGGGGATGGTGTGGTACATGGAATTTAGGAGTTATCCCCAAACAAGAATATATCTGAGACAAAATAGAATTGGTGATATGAGTTCCCCATTTGAATCAATTCATGCTGGCAGGCCAAAGCAAGAAATAATCTCTTTAAAAGCACCTTGGCAACAGAAGCCACTGTGGCTCGAAGAGTAGGAAATGCTTCTGGTCATTTGGTAAGCTAATCTACTATGATCAGACAACATTTATACTGTCCAGCTTTTGGCATAGTGATAAAATCAATTTGAAGGTGTTCAAAAGGTGTGTAAGTCAGAGGATGCCCATCAAAATCTTGGCCAGAAAAGGAGTGCTGATTACATGCTAGACAGGTAGGGCAGGCTGTATACACTTTAGTGGCTATAGAAGTGATGCCAGGGGTAATCCATACTCTTTTAACAGAGTCAACAATGCCCTCTATACCAAAGTGACCATTTTTGTGAATGGATTGGCAAATTTCGTCATAAAATCTTATAGGGAGTAGAGGTTTTCGCTCAGATAATACCATACTCCAATTATCAATTTTGCTTTAAATTTATGCTTTCATTTTCCCACTTTCTTTTAATCATAAGAGAGGGACAAATTTAAGTCCTTACTAGTTGCCAAAGTTAAAATTAACTCAAGCCCTTCTAAGGCCCCTAGCTTTACAATGGTATCTGTGCAGTCATTCCCCTTAGAGACAGTGTCACCTCTATGGGAAGGGCAACGAACTACAGCTAGGGCTTCAGGGAGATGAAGGTCAGGAAGAACCTCATTAATAATGCATTTTGATCTGAAAAGTTTACATTTATTATTTCTTCTCTTTTACATTTGCTTGTCATGTTTTTATTCCTTAGAACAGGGATCAGCAACTTGTGGCTCTCGAGCTATATCTGGCTCTTTCGAGGGCCAGATATGGCTCTTTCTGCAGGAGGCATAAAGTCAATTTTTTTTCAGGTGCTGTTACAGGAGCCCACACTATTTTGTACGACTCTTACAAAATTACATTTTAAAAAATATGGCGTTTATGGCTCTCACGACCAAAAAGGTTGCCAACCCCTGCCTTAGAACATGGTCAATCTTTGTGAATGTACTATGTGCTAGTGAAAAGGATTATTCCTTTTTGTCTCTATTTATCTTCCTCCACATATCTATTAATTCTAAATTTTCTAAGATTTCATTCATATCTCATATCTTTCTTGTTTATTTTTTGGTTTGGTTTATCTAGATCTCTTATAGGAAGGTTCAGCTGTCCCACTAGTATAGTCACATTATCTATTTCCTCCTTGAGCTCCACCAATTTCTCCTTTAGAAATTTGGATGCTCTACCATTTAGTGCATACATGTTGGGTACTGATATTTCCTCATTTTCTATACTACCTTTTATCAGGATGTAATTACCTTCCCCATCTCTTTTAACTAGATCTATTTTTACTTTGGCTTTTTCAGTTATCATAATTGCTACTGCTGCCTTCTTTTTCTCAGCTGATGCCCAATAGATTTTGCTCCAGCCTTTTACCTTAACCATATATGTTTCTTGTAGACAACATATGGTAGGATTTGGATTTCTATTCCACTCTGCTATTTGCTTCCATTTTATGGATTAGTTTATCCCATTCACATTCAGAGTTATAATTATCACCTGTGTATTCCCTAACATTTTGATTTCTTCTCCTTGTCATGCCTTTCTCCTTTCACTATTTCTTTCTAGACCAGTTTTTTTTAATTTACATGGAATTTAGGAGTTATCCTCTTCTTATTATGCTTTCCTTTCTCCCCCTCTCCCTTCTTCTTTCCCTTTTATTTTTCTTTAGGGTCTTTTTAAGCTACGCCCCCCCACACACACGTTTTCCCTCCCTAGTATTCCTTTCCTCCCCACCAATCTGTTTGTCACCTTTTTACTGCTCTATAACTCATGAATCAATTCTCTGCCCCAATGGATCTGATTGTTCTTCCCTCTTTGAGTGAATTTCAATGCACTTAAGAATTAAGTATTTCCTGTCTCCAACATCTTTATACTTCTAATGCACTGGTATTGTCCCCCATTCTCACCATGCACTTCTTTATGAAATATAAATTTACTCCATTTTGTCTCTTCCCATTTCTCGTAATATTATCCTTTTTACCTCTAGTTTTATATATATATATATATATATATATATATATATATAT
>NC_058130.1:306515743-306589802 GCF_016433145.1 Gracilinanus agilis | reverse complement strand
TGGTATTCCTTTTCAATCTGGTCATTTCTTGTGTTCAATTTGCTTATCAGTTCATTTGGTTTCTGAGCCTCGCTTTCCAGCTGCAAGATTCTACCTTTTAAGCTGTTATTTTCTTGCCAGATCTCTTCCATTTTCCTCAAAATCTCAGATTTGAACTCGTCCATAGCTTGTGAGGAGTTTTCCTTAATTGGGGAGGGTCTGGATGGTTGTTTGTTCTCCTCTGTTTGCTCGGTTGTCTGGATTTTCTCTGTGTAGAAGCTGTCGAGTGTTAAAGACTTCTTTTTTTTGTTATTATTCTTTCTCTTCTGAATTTCCTGTAACTGGTTAGCCATCATTAGCCCAGCAGCTTCTCAGGTTTATCCTCGCGCTCAGTCCTGAGGTCTGAGTTCTAGTTTTTTCCAAGGTCAAGCCCCCTGGTGGATTCCCTTGCTTGATCCTCTGCAGGAAGTTTCTTTACAAGTCTCAGGGCGCTGCTTCCACAGTCGTATACCCGTCTGCACTGGTTCCCCACTTAGGCTTTAGTTCCTGGTTGTGTTTGCCTCCACCCACACCTCTGCTCAGCCGGCACCCACGCCTCTGCTCAGCCGGCACTCTGCGCGCCCAGCGTCCACTCTCTGCTCCCGCGCGTGCGCTCAGCTTTCGCGTGCGTTCTTGACTTAATGGGGTCCTAAGTCTTGCTGCTCTCAGGAACAGGTCCCGGAGCTGCTGATGACTCGATGGGTGCCCCAAACTTGCTCTATTTCTTTTTAGCTGGGTTCCGTGCTATAGGTGAGTGTGGAGGGGGTGGGGGTGGGGCGGTTGCTCAGCTCGCGATTTAAGGAGAGCCCTTTTTAGCCTGGAAATGTCTCGATTCCACTTACCTTCCACGCTGTGCCCTGTTGTGGGGTTCCTCCGTTCGTCTGGACTTGTTTTTATGTCCCCTTGAGGAGTTTTGTGTGTTTCGGTCAGGAGAGGTTAAGAGCTGCTTCTTACTCTGCCGCCATCTTAACCCGGAACCTTCGATAATAACAATTTTTAAGAGTTACTAATATCATCTTTTCTTTTAGGAATACAAATCATTTGAACTTATTGGGTCCCTTAAAAAAAGGTTTTTTTGGTTTTGTGTTGTTTTTTCCCCCTTTCTTATTTAACTTTAAGTGATTTCTCTTGAATTCTGTGTTTGGACATCAAATTTTCTGTTTATGTCCATTCTTTCCTTTATGAATGCTTTGAAGTCTTCAATTTTATTAAATGACCATACTTTCCCCTGCAAGAATATAGTCAGTTTTGTGGTTAGTTGATTCTTAGTTGTAGACCCCATTCCTTTGCTTTCTGGAATATCAAATTCCATGCCTTCTAGTTCTTCAGTGTAGATGCAGCCAGAGCCTGTATTGTCCTAACTGTGGTTCTCTGATATCTGAATGTCTTCTTAGCAGCTTGTAATATTTCTTCCTTGGTCTGGTAGTTCTTAAATTTGCCTATAACATTCCTGGAGTTGTCAATTTTGAATTAAATGTAGGAGGTGATCTGTGGATTCTTTCAATCTCCATTTTTCCCTTTTTTTTGAGAATGTTGAGGCAGTTTTCTTGGATAATTTCCTATAAGATGGTGTCCAGGTTTTTTGTTTTGTCATGATCTTCCAATAGTCCAATAATTCTAAAATTGTCTTTCCTCATTCTGTTTTCAAGATCTGAGGTTTTTTTCAATGAAATGTTTCATATTTTCCTCAATTTTTTCATTCTTTTGCTTTTGTTTTATAGATTCTTGTTGCCTTTTGAAGTTATTTGCTTCTAGTTTTTAGATTCTAATTTTTAAAGACTGGATTTCATCCATGGCTTTTTGGTCATCCTTTTCCTTCTGGTCTAATTTTCTTTGTAGATCATCTTTCACTTCTTTGTTTTCAAGCTGTTCAATTTTTGATTTCAAGACACTATTTTCTTGTTTTAGTTGATTCATTTTCTTTTCCCAGTTGTCTTCAGCCTCTCAATTGTTTTTTGAGTTCTTGAATTTTGGTGTTAATTGAATTTTGACTTCTTCCAAAGCCTGTTTCCAATTCACTGAAGTTTCTGTGTTTTTCTTGGTTCTCCTTTGTTTCATTTGCTCTTTATTTATTACCTGGATAGAAGCTTTCTATTGTAATTTCTTTTTAATTTTTCTGTTGTCTACTCATATTTTTTCCTTCTTTCCCTCCTATAATTGGCTATAATCTTGCTCATCTTTTCTGGGGGGATTCTGGGAAGATGGAGGCTGAGATGCAGCAAAACTCCAGACCTCTTAAAATCCTTCCACACAGATAAAAAACAAAGTTCTTCAGAAAACCAAATCTAACAATAGAACAGAGCTGGGAGATCCTCCTGCTGGACTCAGCTCAAGAGTGATGCCAAAAAAAGCCTGAATTCTTGAACTGTCGGGTTCAAGGAAAAGGAAGAAGGAAGATTCCAGGTCCCCTCCTCCACTTGCTGTGCTGAGTCTCTAGTGGTTCCTGGAATCTCTGAGCAGGCAAGGGTGCTAATCTAGAGGAAATGCCTTGTTGGCATTGCTGTGCCAGGCTCAGGGAGTTGAACACAGACATCAGAGAGGTGGCTGGAGGAGAAACACAGAGTAGGCAGCCTAGTTGTAGGCAAAATGCTCCATCTTGTCCCTCTCCCCTTCCCCCATTTTTTGAGGTTTTTGTCTCAGGGCACATCCAGCTCTGAAGATCAATTCCACCCTGGCTTAACCCTATCAATAAGGCAGATAAGAAGTCTTCAGGGTTCAGGGTAGCTCCAAAACCCCTCCCCCATAGACTGCACAGAAAAAAGTAGCTGTAAATTTCTGTTATCAGCTGGGGAAGATCTTACCTAAGAGTATATTAAAATCATAAGTTTAATCTAATCAATCATCAGATCAGAGAAGAAGCCCCTTCAGGACAGAATAACCCAAACCCACAGATCCAGCAAATAGTCAAAGATTGAATTTGAAAGTGATCTCTAGGGTCTAGTTCACAGATCACTGAGAAAAGTATTCATTCTACAGTGATGCTGCATTTGGACATGAACTCTGATAGAGGAACTAGCTGGAAAGTAAGATATCTTTCCCCAGAAATCAACATGGAATATGGATAATGTACCCCTGAAATTTTTGAAAGAAAATACTGCATATTGTCATTGTTATAGCTTCCAAATTAATAGTCTATTGTAAAATCTAATTGTTTTCAGTAATGAAAAGCAATTGGGTTAATACTTATTGGAACATAAAAGTGAAAAGAATGATTGGTTGGAGTTTAAGGTGATAGTAGTATAGACAATCCAAATAACTGTGTGTGCTGGTTTGGTTCTGGGGAATGAGTCAGCATATTGCATATTTACTACAAAACAAAATATATTTAGTTAAGTTTAAGATATTTTAGTTTGATGAACAAAATTAATGTCCTTTATGATAAAATATTCAATAAATATTTGTCCATGTAACGAAATAAATGCATAAACAAAAATAAATGTATGGAGAAATAAGTAAACAAATAAATGTATAATTAAACAAATCATCAAATTAATGAATAAATAATAAATATGTTCTGGATATACATTCAATGAAATGTATGCACCTATGCTACACCCAGGTATGAAACAATGTATAATATGAGGTCCTAAGGGAAGAAGTTATTACTAAACTCAGAAGATGAATGAGGCTATTACTAAACTCAGAGGATGAAACAATAATCTTGGGAGGGTTCAGTTGAATTTCAAATTGTGGAGCAGCTAGATGGCTTGCTAGACAGAGCACTGTGTCTAGAATTAGGGAGATCTGTGTTCAAATTTTCATTCAGACACTAGCTGTGTGACCTTGGGCAAGGCACTTCATTTCTGTTTGCCTTAGTCCACTGGAGAAGGAAGTAGCAGGCCACTTCAATATCTTTGCTAAGAAAACTTCATGAGCATCATGATACTTGAAGCCATGAAGAGTTGGTCATAACTGAATGACTAAAACAACAACAACAACAAATATTCAATAAGAAAATGAAGTGAAGGGCAGTGAAGGACACCTTTCTAATATAAGCAAGTTAAAAAGGAATGAGAAATGGTGGTGAATGTCAGATAAAGGAGTTTGAATTTTATTTTGTAAACAGTAGGTACTCACCAAACATTTTTATTAGAAATATATGCATAAGCAAGATTATACTGACAGCAACATGAATGATGAATTAGAGAAGATGTGTCATTAGAATGACAGCAAGCAAACCTTTAAGTATAGACTTTTGCAATTGTCCAAGGAGCCCATAATGATGCTAGTCAAATAAACTAGATCAGCAATTACCTTCACGTTATGTGCTATAGTCTTAGTAAGGTTATATCTATTTATAATTGAATGTTTCTTAAAAACCCACTCTATAGAGATAATTTAAAACTGTCAATCCAGGTCTACACTTGAAGAATTGAATTTGTTTTCGATGTTCTAAAGCAAAGGTGATACAGTCAAAGAAGGATATTTGAGGCTCATAACACTCCTGAGTGCACCTCAATCAGATTAATATATAATTGGAAATTTTTTACAAAATGAATACAAATACAATAATATTTATAAATATATTTATAATATTAATATATGGTCTTCCTAAACAGTTCCTGCACCAAGTATCCTTATGTATAATTTCTCCTCTTTCTATTTGAGTTTGATGCCACCGTTCTAATATACAAAGTACAATTCTGAAGTACAAAGCAAACAGAAAAAAAAAGAGAAAAATAGAACTATCAGCAGCAAAAGTTCTTCAATATATCAGGTTATGAATTCAACAAATAAGGAGAAAAATATTAAAAATTTCCCTCAGTAAAAATTATCCAAGATCATTCTCTTACTTCATCTTCTATGTTACACAGTGATTTTTTAAGTATTTAGCAAGAGTGAAGACATACACAGAAAGCATCCTAAATCACTAATTAAGTCTCTGCAGTGAGAGCTGTTAGGCTGTCAACTGTATCATGACCAGTTAAATCCTTTCAAAATGAGAAATGATATTATTATGGATGGAGACTACAAATTTGTGGCTTCAATTTGTGAATTAATTACAAAAGCTCAGGGGAAAAACAAAGAAGTGTTAGATAAAGATAAATGTAGCATAAGCTCTGAGAATTCTTTTTTCTGCACATTTGTAACACCTATTTGCAAGTTCTAGATGCTACAGATTTTCTTCTTTTTAAAAAATTTTGAAATCCCTAGGGATGAAAGAAAAGGAGAAATTAAGGAACCGAAAGTAGAATTGTCCTGGACTTAGAAGGTAATTGATCATTTAATGCCAGGTTATGGTGAGACATTTAAAGACAGTCACTTAATTTGGAGAAAACATGTCAGAACATTATAGAAGACACAGACTAGACATGCCAGAAGAAGAGAACATAGCTGGTAAACTTGAAGCATCCTTTGTAATGGGAGCTTTAATGTCTATTAGATAAGGAGCTCATGACCCAGGGAAGCTGAGGATGACAGCAGGGATAGAAAAGTCCCACCAGTGATCATTCTGATAAATCATTTATGCCTGCAACCTGTCCAGAAGTAATTGCTGTCCCTACTTGACTGAGAGGAAAGGATCACTACTTTTCCTATGGTAAGGCAAGACCCTTCCATTTGCTTTTTAATAATGACTTTAAGACAGGGACTTGAAAAACCTCCTCCACAAATGGATCTTGGGTTCTGTTCTCTTGGCTTAATTGAAATTGATGGCTTAGATCATAATGAGAAGTGATTACAAGTACTAGAAAATTGGGGTTTGAGTCATTTCTAGGAGAAGATGGTTTGGTGATCTGAGAGTTTTAAAGATAGATCCATTACTTTTATTCCATTCTCTAAATTAGCCCAATTGATGATGCCAATCAATATACTTGTTAACTACCTACTGTGTGCCAGCTACCATGCAAAGGGCTCAGGATTAAAAGAAAGGCAAAAGAGTCCATGTACGATAAGAGCTAATGGAGAAGAGAACATACAAAAAAATGTACAAACAAACAATATATGGGATAAACTGTTGCTGGATATTCATTTATATTTATTGAGCTTTTGCATTTTCCTACCAATATAAGTAGTTGTTTTTATTCAGATTTAAATTGGAAGATAAAGTTACCTACCTTCAGAATTGTTTCTCTGAATGTAAACCATAACTGTAAATAATGATTTCACAAAATTGTGGACAATGTAAAGTATTAAAACAAGTATTTTTCAAAGGCTCTGAGACTATACAAAGAAAAATGATTAATGATTCCAGGCTTTTTATGTACATGTTTGCTGGAGTCCCTTTCCAGTCAAATTAACATAATAGCAAATAGATGTTATCTTATTTAGAACTATATGTATTAGATTTTCAAAAGCTTTATTATTTATTTGAAAAAAATAGATTTTACTGACAACTTTTGTCTTCTCATAGACTTCTGATTGTTTTTCTCATCCCAAATTTCTCTTCATTCTTGTCTGTAATAGTAGAATTATAGAGGTAAAAGTATGTTTTAAGAGAAGTTGAAGGTTGTCTTTAAGGTGTCAGCATGAGAACATGCTAGGAACTCTGGAGAAAGGATTCTGGAATGCAAGGGGCAGAAGAGGAAGAGTTTTGAAGGTACAACTGGCACTTCCTGTCCAAGCTAGGAGAGGAAGAGCTTCTTCTATGAGCTTTCCTACCTCAAACTTTTGGTGGATGAAGGGAAACCTTCAAACCATTTTCCTGAGGTTTCTGTTTAGCTGGTGAACATCCTGGAGAAGAATTAGTTATCCCTGCTGTATGTGTCAAATTGCCTGGTGATTTTATCTTTAAATCCCGACTCTTGGACTCTGAGATTTTTCCTCAGGTTTCAGACCCAGCTGGGTGGACTCAGCCATCTTGAGCCCACTCAGCACAATTTGGAAATGACTTTGGGAGAAATAACAGAATCAGAGTCTGAGTATTATAGTTAGGTAGATAGTCAGATTTGGGGGACATCTAGCCAGAAATAGGGAGTTGATAGGGAGCCTAAAGACAAGACGCTTTCATCTTACCATGAACTTAGTTTTGGTGGGTGTGAGTTAAGAAAATTAGGGCTAGGAAAACCCTTTTTCCTAATCCTCACTTCCTAACCTTGATCTACAATAAAATAGATACTGTTTCTCCCTATAACATTGTCTCTAGGGTTTTGTGTGCTACTGGTGAAGTGAAGGAACCTGCTTTCCTTTCACAGATAGGTAACTGAGATACCCAGAAACAACAACTGGGCATCAAGGCAGCTCTCTAAAGTGGATTACACCAACTATCCACCTTGGTTTCTAAATTAGGGACCTGTTTTTTCATGCCCATCAACTGCTGCCAAAGTAATCTTCCAAAAGTGCAGTTCCAATGAGTTTACCTTCTCCTTCTCAAAAAAATTCCAGTGGCTCCCTATTACTGCCAGGATCAGACATAAAAATCTATTTTTCCCTTTAAAACTCTTTACAAGCTGCCCTCTTTCTATCTTACAATTACTCTCTATGAGTATATGGAAGGAATGAAATTAAAGAAGACTGGAAGAGTAGGAACTGGCTAGATTATGAAAGGCTTCAAATGTCAAACAGAGCAATTTATAGTTGATTCTGGAGGCAAAAGAGAGATATTGGAGTTTATTAAATAGAATGCAGACCCACTAATAGACTATTGCAATAGCCCAAGTGTGAGATGATGAGGGCTTACACTCCAGTGGTACCAGTCTCAGCCTTAGGAAATATTTTGGATATGAGGGAAGCGAGAGATAGTGAGGAATCAGTGGTAGCTTCTAGACTGTGAGACTGAGGGACTGGGAGTATGATATTGTTGTCTATCCTAATAGGAAAATTAGTAGAAGGGGAAGGGGTGGAGGGAAGTTAAAGGTGAAAGATAATAAGCTGTTTGAGTGTGCAGAATTTAAGATGTCTCTTGGACTTCCATTTAGTTCCTTACATGTTTTTCCTCTCCTTCTATCATAACGTGAGCTCCTTGAGAGCAGGGACGATATTTTTCCTTTTCTTTAAATTTTCAATGCTGATAGTTTCTTGCACACAGTTCTTGATGTGCTTGTTGACAGTGATTGCTTTTAGAGTCACTTTGGCTCTCCCTCCAGACATATATGTAAAATATCTGATTTGATGACAAATTGTTACAATGTTAGTCTAATCTAGCAGTCTCTACGTCTTTCCATAAAGAGAGGATTATGTTTCATTACATGTGACCTTCACTTATTTTCATTGTATCATATTTACACTCCCTTTTAATGATCTTTAATGACTTTATAGTCATTGCATATGTTGTTTATTCTCCAAATTTTATTCTAAATCAGTTCATACAAAACTAACCATTGTTCTCTGAATTCTCTGAAATCCTGTATTCATTCAATTACATTAATATTATAACATTATTTTCATACCAGAGTTTTTTTCAGCTCTTCCCAATTGATGACAACAAATATCCATTTCCCCCAGTTCTTTGCTACCAGAACGGGTGCTAGTATGACTATTTTGGCTTGTATGTTTGGTATAGATTGTTATATCATAGCTAGAGGCCTAGAAAATTAACATCACATAGGTAATAAGTGGCAGAATCTTTTTGTTTTAATTTTGTTTTTTTGTGAACTTAGGAGACACCAAAAAACATGAAAATTTTAATATGCAAAGAACAGAAAAGATTACCTAAACTGTGAGTTCTGCTACATAGCATTTGAAGTATATACTACATAATTACATATATACATATCCATATGTATGTATATCCAATCCATATGCATATGCATATAATATGCATATAATAAGAAATTATTAATGTTCTCTTTTAAATACTTTAAGTCTTTTTCTGACTTTAATTTATTTTGTTTTTATGTAGCACTATCATTATTCTCCATTTCTCCCTTAACAGCTTTTCTACCATCTATAATAGAAGTCCTTTATTATAGTAAATAACTATTAAAACTAAAAAACTCAGCTATTATCAATGTCTGAAATGACATTTCATTCTACCTTTTTTCCCTATTACTTGTCAAACAAGAGTTATTATCTCAGAGTTCAAGCCTTTCAAAATTATTTTTTCTTTACACTATTTTGGTCATATAAACTATTCTGTGCCTTCTTACTACAGACTATATCAGTTCATGAAATTCGTCCTAGTTTCTCTGAATTGGTTATATTTATAATGCATTTGGAGCACCCAGGAATCTTCCTCTACAAGACAAACCCCACCTTCTCCCAATGATAAGATCCTCCTTAAGAATGTATTTTGTGTTCGACTCAAAGCAGTTCTGCCTTATTCTCCTCCACAGACTGTTCCTAAATTCCTGCCCATCTATCTACTTCTCACTCATTCCCATTTTACCTTACCCCTTATTTCTCTCTTTCCTATATTATCTTATCCCTTTCCAGTATAATTTCCCGTAAATCAGGAACTTTTTTTCTTTTTCCTTTTATTTTTATCTCTAGCACTTATTATAGGGCCTGGAATATAGTAAATATTTAATAAATACTTATTTCTTCCTTTCTTCATTTCCCAATAATATTACAAATAGCATAATTTATTCTGTCATTCTGCAATTTATGGGTAACAATTTTACTCTTTGCCAAAACAAAAAATGCTGCTATATATTGTAGATATTTTTTTTGACCTTACTGGAATATATTCCTAGTAGTGGTACCACTTGGTCAAAGATCATGTAGAATTTAGTTGCCTGTTAGGAATTCAACTTATGTCTTCTCACTCTAATAACAGTATATCATGAGGCCTTAAAGACCTTGAGACCTTTGTTTCTGACTTTGACTTCCATGGGATTCCTAATCTAGAAACTTCTGAAACAGCACTTCAATACAATCTCTACTCTTCACTTGTTGCCTTGAAGGACATTACCATCTATTTTCAATGATATCCCTAGACTAATGCCAGTTTCTGATCCACCTCACACCTTTAATTCCTGCCTCCTGACTGGAGTCCCAGACTACCATGCTATACCTCACAAGTCTCAATAACATGACCTGACTTTGTCTTACATGACATGTCTTTACTCACCTAATCATATTCCTCTATCAGTATACCAGGGTCCATCTTGTGATATTGCATGGATTTATTGGTTAACACATTCCCATACTCTTTTATTAGCCCTTTCCAAATGATACTGATTCCTCCACCTATCAAGTGATCTTTTCCTTATTGCTTTCTACCTCAACCGTACTCACATAGTGTATCACTCCAGAAATCCTGAACTCTTTTACTGTGCCACTCCAGAATTAATGAATCCTCTCTAAATAACTCCCCAAATAATAAACTTTCTTTCATTCCTTTATCCTTCATCATCTTATTCCTTTACCTTTATCACCCTTACCAACTACTGGAACTCACTGAAACATGTCTATATACCTTTCTACACTGGCTACACCTTTCGTCCTACCCTTCAATTCACTATAATTGAGGTAGTCACAATAGTTCTTGCCTCTTCATTGACACTATATTGATTCTATATCAATATGACCCAGCAACTTCTCCAAATATCTAAATTCATTTTTTAGTTGTTATGATTAAAGTTCTTTGAAAACCACATATTAATTTATAATTACTTATTAAATAATAAAGAGGACTAGAGCAAGAAAAGGCATCAGTCATGTGTGGTTGGCCATTCTCTTAGCAGTCTCCTCTCTAAGGTGACTGTCCCAGTCCATAATCATACCACACCTGCTAGTGATTAGGCAACCCAGAGCCAGACCACCTATGCTGATACTTTCCTGGCTGCTTCTCTTCTATTCAGCTGTTCTAGTCTTGATCAAAACACTGATGAAGCAGCATTTTCATAGCTACCACCTCTAACCACAATTCCAAGGCAAGAGGCCCCAATTTCCTTCCTGACTCCAAAATATTGATCTATCATTATTCTAGCTATAGCATCATTTAAATATGGTCCTCCTAAGTGGAGAGGGGAGAAAGTACTATGAAACAGTGTCAAAAAATTGGGGAAATAAATTCACATCTTTCATCATTTCATTTATTCCTGTAGCAATAACCGCACCATTACCTCTCAGATATCCACTTCACTTCTAAAAATATAACCTGATAAATGTTTTTAAAAATTAAATTATTGCAATTTCTTTACAAAGGGTTTTTTAAATAAATTTTCTTTATTTTATTCAATAACCATTTATTAAGCTCCTAGAATGTGCTGAGCACTATACTAAGTGCTGGTGTAATGCAAGGTGGCTAACAGAAACTTTTTGCTTCTGTAATTTCTAACGGTCACAAAAAGTCAGTTAAACATCTTAGAATGTTCAGAAAGTCAGTTAGAAGTTAAAGCTATAAATAGAGGTGAAGTTCCAACTGATGGGGCTTTTGCCTTCTGGCTTTTGCTGTGGCTGGAGGCTTTTGCTTTGACCTTTCGGCTTTGGCCTAATTGCTTTGGCCTTGGCCTGTGCTTATTTTGTTTTGGAGAAATTTGGACCTATCTCATTTCTCTGGACCTCTCCCTGATCTCCCATCTCCATCCCTCCCCTTCCCTGATTTTCCTTTGGGTTCTGGTTGGAAGGGAGGGCTTGATGATTGAACATTGTGGGTTTTAGTTTTTCTTTAGATAATTAGAGTATCCTCAAATAAGTTATCCCTAGGTTTGATAAAGACTTTACTTAAAAGGCAGTCTGACTGGGAGAGCCGGGCTCTCTCTCTGTGTTTAAATCTCTTCATGACCCATCCCCCATCCTCACCCCTCTCCCTAGCAGCAATTAGAAAGCCCTGAACCCCTCTTCCCTCCTGACTGACCCTGGTATTAATAAATCCCCTTGTTACCTATTCAAACCCTGTGGTGAGTCATTGTGTCGAAAATTAAGACAAGGGCTCAAGTGGAAGGAAACATTTTCTTTTATTTCTTGAGAAAACTCAGGCATCCATCCTGGCAGGAAGTATCTCCCCGAGACTTCCTCCAGCTATCAGTTTGACTGGCAGGGAGGGGCCCACTCGACTCCTCCAAAAAAAGACTGGAGAAACTAATAAGAGAAACCCTCCAGTCAAGCCTAAATGTTTCTTACTGGCCCTAGTTTCCTCCCTGTATCTTCTTTCTCAAGCCTCTGGGAATAAACCTGTTTGAACCGCCCTCTCTTATATACCCCATTTCCCTTATCTCATATATACCTTCCCCTACCTTCATTCCTCCTCCAATCACCTTATAATCACCCTAATATCCCCATTATCCTTCCTCACACCCACCTACTCAGATTATTTACTATATTTTTTTATAACACTGGAGATGTCAAAAGAGCCAAAAGACAGTTTCTTTTCTAAAAGAACTTCAAAACTAATGATTCCTAATATTAGTGTATCAACATGCAACCTAATGAAATTAGCTTATTATTTTCTATTTCTTCTTTGTTTTTTGTTTGTTTGTTTTTGCAGGGTGGAGTACTTAAGTCATAATTTTATCATAGAATGAACATGATAGCTAACCTTGTTTCTTGATTTTTAATGAATAAATCATATCAGTGTATTTATTGTTCCAACTTAGATTAGTTTTAATTTACTGTTAAATCTCTCTTGACCAGACATTGACAGTGTTATTGTTGTTTAACTTTTGCTGTTTTATAATTGTTTAATCTTCTTGTTTTTTGAATGTGAATTTCAGGAATAGTAGTTTAGGAAGATGAATGGTAAAAAAGGAAAACATTTATTAAGTGCTTATGATATAACATAAGGCACATAGAAAAATACCTTTTGCTTCCAATTAAAGTGTTCTCATTTCTTCAATGTTCAGAACCAATGGTATATTTCTAGTAACACTATAACAGTATTTGCCAAGAGTTATAGCTTATGTTACTTAAATAATGGTAGAGTATCAAATTACTTATTCTTCCCTATGAGGAATGAAGAAAAAAATTCCAAATATATGTTATTTTTAACAATTGCACTTGTTAAGATTTCAAAGAAGTTTATGGATAGTATATTATTGACATTTATCCAAAAAAGTTAAATTAAATTTAGTTTCTTATTAAAATATAATTCCATTTAAAATGTACTAACATAAAAAGATGGGCAGCTAGGTAGTACAGAAAGCTAGGTAATACAATGGAAAGAGTGCCAGGACTGGAATCAGGAATTTTCATTCTTGAGTTCAAATATGACCTCAGATGCTAACTAGCTGTATAACTGGACAAATCACTTAACCCTATTTGCCTTATTTTCCTCATCTGTCAAAGGAACTGAAGGAGAAATGTCAGACTACTCAAATATCTTTGCCAAGAAAACCCCAAATGAGTTCATGAGGAATTGGAAATGATTAAAACAATTAAACCACAAGAAAGCAGTAGGCAATATGCTAAGTTCTGAGAATACAAAGATAGGCAGAAATAATACCTGCCCTCAGAAAACTCACATTCAAAATGAGGAGACAAGTAAATAATTAGTTATAGATAAGATATACAAGATATCTTCAGTGTAGATGGAAGTTAATCCCAGAGAGGTGGGTACTAACACATGAAGAGATGAGGAAAGGGAGTATTCAGAAGCTGGTATCTGACCTGAGACCTGAAGGAATATGGGTAAATAAGAAGAGAGGATTTCTCTCAGTCTCAAAAAACTTTTTCTAAGGTTAAAATACCCATGTCAAGATTGCTATTCAATCACCTATACTCAATAAAGAAACAAAACAGAAGTAGTCAGCTAAGACTCAAGTTTACCTAAGAAATCTTACCAAATCCCTGTTACAAAATACGTATGGTGCTGATACCTAAACCAGAAAAATAAAAAACAGAGAAAGAAAATTAAGTAGAGACCAATATCATTAATGAATATGGATGCACAACTTTTGGAAGGGCAGAGCTAAGATGGTGGCTTAGAATCACCAAAGGCTCAAACCTCTCTAAAAATCCTTTCATACCAATTATTAAAAAGTGCTTCAAAGAAATATAAATCCAAATCCAACAAGGTGTCATCACAGGACTCTCTGGTGGAATGCAGCTTGAATGGTAGGTACGGAGAGTCTATTTTCACAGGATAAGGGAGAGATCAGCTAGAACATACCCCAACACCCTCTCCACACTCACCATAAGAGAAAATACCAGGCTGTCTGTGTGGGCCCCTGACAGAAGTTGCAGCCATGAGGGAATGACTGTGACCCACCATACAAGGTCGAGGGTTATAATAGTGGCTGTCAGGGAGGAACTTGACAGGGAGCCTGGTTGGACATACTTGGCCCAGCTGGCTATAGTGAAGAATTTGCCCCAGGGTTGGCTAGCTTAACAAGTTAGCTCAATCTGTTGAATCCAGTACACCAGCAGAGGATTGGGAAAATACAATATTTGGTCTTGGGGCAGAGAAGCCAAAACACTCTGGTTCAGTAAGTGAACAGAGGGACAAATTTATAATCCATAGGGTAAGAAAAATAAATGAATTTTAAAAAAATAAATTAAATGAGTAAGAAAGAGAAAAAATGAAAGTAACAATTGAAAGCTTCTGTGGGAATAAGGACAAAAGAACAGAATCAATGGAGGACGATGAGATTCAGGGAAAATCAAGCAAACCATCAAAGAAAACAAATAAACAAAAGGGAATTGGAATGCAAGCTCTGGAGGAGCTAAAAAAGGTGACTTAAAAGTCAAATAAGACAGGTTTAAGAAAAATGGCAAAAGGAAAATAGTAGCCTAGAAAGCTAAACAGGACACCTGGAAACAGAGGCACAGGCATTGAAAGCCAGAATTGATCTGTTAGAAAAATTGGAAGAGAAGAATTACTTGAAAAGAAAAATGGACCAAAAGTAAAGGGAGAATCAATAGGTCATGGAAGAAATTAAGTCTTCAAAAAATTAGAATTAGGCAAGTAGAAGCTAATGACTTCATGAGACACCAAGAAATAATAAAACAAAACAAAGGAATGAAAAAATAGATGAAAATATGAGGTACTTCATTGAGAAAATTACTAAGCTGGAAAATAGAACCAAGAGAGACAATTTAAGAATTATTGGACAATCTGAAAGTCATGACCAAAAAAAAAAAGCCCAAACATCATACAACAGGAAATTATCCAAGAAAAATGACCTGACATTCTTTAATAAGAGGGTAAAATAGTGATTGAAATAACCCACAGAACACCACATGCATTAAATCCCCAATTGACAATGGCTGAGTATGTTATAGCCAAGTTCAAGAACTTCCAGACCAAGGAAAAAAATAGTACAATCTGCTAAAAAATCAGAAATCATAGAGCCACAGTTAGGATAACATAGGACCTGCCTGTATCCATATTGAAGAACCAAAAGGCATGGAATATGATATTCCAGAAAGCAAGGGAATAGGTCTACAAACAAGAATCAACTACCCAGAAAAACTGACTATATTTTTTTCAGAGGGAAGTATGGTCATTTAATAAAATATAAAATTTCCAAGCATTCCTGAAAAAAAGACCTTACTTAACAGAAAATTTGATGCCCAAATACAGAATTCAAGAGAAGCATAAAAAGGTAAATAAGAAAGAGAAAAATACTTAAGGGCTTTAATAAGGTCTAATGGCATGTCTTCCTATATTGAAGATGATATCTAAAATTCTTAAAAATTACCTTTATCATAGTAAATAGAAGAAATGTACGTAGAAGGTGTGATGGTAAGCTGTTTAGGATATGTTGAAAATATAAAAAAAAACTAGGGGTGAAAAAAAGGATACTACTAAGAGAAATGGGAAATGAGGTCAAATGGGGTACATAAAGAAGCATGCAGGGGCCAGTGTGGAGGGAAGCAGACCAATACAATGGAGGATAAAAAGAGGTTGGTGACAGAAAATACTTAAATTTTACTCTCATTGGAATTGGCTCAGAGAGGGAAGAACAGTCAGATCCATTGGGGAATAGAAATATCTCTTGCCCTATAGAGAAGTAGAAGGGTAACAAAAAATGGGTTGATGGGGAAGGGAGTAATACAAGTGAGGGAGAGATTGGGGGGATTTTTGAATGTATACTTTTATACCAAAGGGGACTACCCCCTAATTGGTTTTCTTTTTGTTCTCTTTCTTTGCCTCTTCTCCCCAAGTTGTGGTAATTTCCTTTTAAGAGACTGTAATGCTGTATGTACCTTTGGTTGAAAATCTTTAGAGTTTTAAGTTTGTTATGTTTAAATGATCCACTGGGGTGTAAGTGGAATTTTGTGTCCCAGGATCCCACTCTCCTGCTGACATAAGCAAGATATAGATTTCTAGGTAGCTTCACCACTTAGGGGATTAGGCTTCCAGTCAGGGCTTTATACCTGGGGCTTGAGTGAGACAGGCAGCTGAAGCTTGGGCTCTTGTCTCTGATCAATGAGAGAAAAAAAACCTTTCTCTCTACCTAATAAAAATAACCCTACAAAAGTTAAATGCTTTATAGTTTTTTTTACAATATGTATACATGATATGAAATATATACATATGAATGATGTGTAAAAAAATCAAACAAGGACTAACAGAAAAAGTTGCACTTAGAGAAAAGGGAAGGGAGAGATATAATGGGCTAAATTATATAACATAAAAAAGTGGGGGAAGTCATTATAGAGAGGGGACAATAAGGATGGTGAAGGGAAATGCTTAAACATTACTCTCATCTTAACTGGTTCAGAGAGGGAAAAACAAGTATTCTCAGTGGGGTATAGAATTCTATCTACCCTATAGAGAAGTAGAAGGGGAATAAGACAAGGGAAGAGAGTGGTTGTTGGAGTGAGGGGGAAATGGGGGGAATGACAAAAAGGAAAATACTGGTGAGAAGGAACAGAGAGAAAGGGAATAGAGCAGTATCTGAAGGGGATAATATGATGGAGGACAATACACAGGTAGTAATCATAATGCTGAATGTGAATGGGATGAACTCACCCTTAAAAGGGAAGTAGATAGCACAGTGGATTAAAAGCCAGAATCCTACTATATGTTATTTACAAGAAACACATTTAAGGTAGGGTGACACACACAGATTCAAGATAAAAGTTTGGAGCAGAATTTATTATGCATCACCTAAATTTTAAAAAAGCAGGAGTAGCAATCATGATACCAGACAAAGCCAAAGTAGAAATTGATCTGATTAAAGGAGAGAACAAAGGAAAATAAAATTCTGGTAAAAGGTAATACAAACAATGAAGTAATATCATTACTAAACATTTCTGCACCAAATTGTATAGCATCTAGATTTCTAAAGAAAAAATGAAAGGATTTTAAGGAAGAAGTAGATAGTAAGACCATACTAGTGGGGAATCTCAACCTTCCCCATTCAGAACTAAGATAAATTGAACCAAAAAATAAATAAGAAGCAAATGAATTGTTAGGAAAATTAGAGTTAATAGATATCTGGAGAAAACTGAAGAGAGATAAAAAGGAATACAGATTCTTCTCAGCAGTACATGGTATATATACAAAGATCAACCATGTACAAGGGCATAGAAATATAGCAAACAAATGTAGAAAAGCAGAAATAATAAATGCAATTTTTTCAGATCATAATGGACTAAAAACTATAATTAAGAAGGGTTCATGGAAAAGCAAATTTAAAATTAATTGGAAACTAAATAATCTAATTCTTCAAACCTGTTGGGCCAAAACAGAAATCATCGAAAGAATTATGAACTTCACTAAAGAGAATTACAATGAGGAGACAACATATCAACATCTTTGGGATATAGCCAAAGCAGTACTTAGTGGAAAATTTATATCTCTCAGGGTCTATATCAGTAAAATTGAGAGGGTAGAGATCAATGAATTGGGCTTGCAACTTAAAAAATTAAGAAAGGTACAAATTAGAAAAAAGGACAAATTAAAAATCCCCAGAAAAAAAACTAAATTGGAAATCATAAAAATTAAAGGAGAAATTAATCATATTGAAAGTAAGAGAACTTTTGCACCTATAACTAAGACTAGGAGCTACTACTTTGAAAAAAACAAATAAAATAGATAAATAAGTGTCTAATCTAATGAAAAAGGAAAGAAGAGAATCAAATTAACAGTATCAAAGATGAAAGGGGTGATCTCACCTCTAATGAAGACAAAATTAAATATAAATAAATATAAATATAATACAAATATATATTTAATTTGAATAAATAAATAATATATGAAGCACAAACAAAAATTAATGAATAATAAATAAAAATAAATATGAATATAAATAAATATAAAAATAAAAGGTAATTTTTAGGAACTACTTTGCCAAATTATTGGCAATAAATATGACAATCTAAGTGAAATGGGCAAATATTATTAAAAATTCAAATTTCCTAGATTAATAAAAGAAGAAATGGAATATTTAAATAATCCCATCTCAGAAAAAAAAATTGAACAAGCCATCAAGGAGTTCCTCAAGAAAAAATTCCCCAGGGCCAGATGGATTCACAAGTGAATTCAATTAAACATTTAAAGAACAACTAGTTCCAATACTATACAAATCATTTGACAAAATAAGCAAAGAAAGAGTTATACCAAATTCTTTTTATGACACAAATTTGGCACTCATTCCAAAGCCAGGCAGACCCAAAGCAGAAAAAGAAAACTACAGAACAATCTCCTTAAAGAACATAAATGCAAAAAATTTAAATAAAATACTAGCAAAAATACTTCAGTAATTTATTACAAGTATTATTTATCATAACCAGGTGGGATTTATACCAGAAATGCAAAGATGGTTTAATATGAGGAAAGCCGTCCACATGATTAACTGTATCAATAATCATACCAATAGAAATCACAGATTATCTAAATAAAGAAAAAATCTTTGATAAAATATAAAACCCATTCCTATTGAAAGCACTAGAAAGTATAGGAATAGAAGGGTCATTCCTCAAAGTAATAAACAGTATGTATGTAAAATCATCCACAATGGGGACAAATTCGATTTCCCAGTAAAATCTGAAGTGAAGCAAGGATGCCCATTACAATCTCTATTATTTAATAGTCTATTAAAAATGCTATTGGTAGCAATTAGAAAAGAAAAATAAATTGAAGGAATTAAAGTAGGCAATGAAGAAACTAAACTATAACTCTTTGCAAATGATATGATGCTATACTTAAGGAATCCTAGAAAATCAACTAAAAACTACTGGAAATAATAACTTCAGCAAAGTTTCAGGGTACAAGATATACCCTCATAAATCATCAGCATTTCCATGTATTGCCAACAAAACTCTTCAGCAGGAGTTAGAAAGAGAAACTACATCTAAAACACTTTAGACCAGTGATGGGTAAACTTTTTAAAGAGAGGACCAAAGGAAAGGAAATGCTCATCTGTCAGTCTGTTTCTAAGGCAACTCTTTCAAAGATTCATTGTATTGTATCCTATTCATTGTATTCATCAGATTAGGAATAATGTCGTGCATCTGGATAGAACATTTCAGGGGGCCCCATCTGGCCTGTGGGCCATAGTTTGCCTATCACTGCTCTAGACAATATAAAAATTTTAGTAATCTATCTATCATGACAAACATAGGAATGATATGATCACAAGTACAAGCACTTATCATACAAGTAAAACTGAATCTAAATAGTTAAAAACATTAATTGCTCATGGGTAGAATGAGCTAATATAATAAAAAATGACAATCCTATCCAAATTAATTCACTTTTTCAGTGCCATACCTTTCAAACTACCAAAAAACTTTTTTTTATAGAATTAGAAAAAAATTATAACAAAGTTCATCTTGAAGAACTAAAGATTGAGAATATCAAGGGAAATAATGAAAAAAATATGTGAAGAATAGGGGCCTAGCAGTACCAAAACTTAAACTGTACTATAAAGCAATGACCATCAAAACAAAATGGTACTGGCTAACAGACAGAAGGATGGATCAATGGAATAGACTAAGGATAAAAGAATTCAGCAAATTAGTGTTAAAAAAAAAGTTGCAGCTCTTGAGACAAGAACTCACTATTTGATAAAAATTCCTGGGAAAATTAGAAAACAATATGGGGAAAATCAGGTCTAGTTCAGCATCTCACACCCTATATTAAGATAAATTCAAAATGGATAAATGACTTAAATATAGGGAATGAAATCATAAATAAATTAGATCAACATAAAATAGTATACACAAGCAAGAGATAGATGACAGTATAAAATATAAAATGAATGATTTCGATTACATCAAATTAAAAGGGGGTTTTACAAACAAAACTAATATAACCAAAATTAGAAGGAAAGCAAGAATCTTGGAAAAAATCTTTATAACAAAATTCTCTGATGAAGTTTAATTTTCCAAATATATAAGGAACAAAGTCAAATTCACAAAAAAATCAAGCCATTTCCTATCCTAGCTGGCTCACCAAACTGTTAGGTGGAAGAGAGACCCTGTTCTAAAGTTGTAATAAGTGGCTAGGATTTGACCAACCTAGCCTTTTGCCTTACTTGCCAACTTCTTGGCTATCCATAACTATTCAAAGTAGAGAGCTATTAAAAATGGAATGAGGTAAAGTTTAAGGTTGTCCAGTAGAAGTTTGGATTGATTTAAAGGCACTCAGAAAACTACAGTTTAACAATGGTTTCTTTCACATTTCTGGAGAGGAAGGAATAACCTTCTCTAGAGAGATCTGAAGTGGCTGGCTGAACTTTGTGACAATGCAGCACTTATGGCACCTGGACTGCCATAAATACAACAACAAACATGATGAGAATCAGAGATATTGACTGGAATATATCACATAACCACATCATCCCAGCCTAACACCTCCAGGAACCTACTTATAAATAAAGAAAACATAATCCAGGTCAGGCTGGATTTTGAAGAGCCAGATACTGATAAACTATGGAATTCTATCTCTCATCCTACTAGGTTAGTACTCACTATTACTCCTATGAATTTCCTCTAAAGGTGATGCAGTCTGAGATTGGAGGTCCTCTCTATATAAAGAAACATCTAACAGTCATCCCTGGAGTATACTGTGGGAGAGTTCTAAGAGTCTCATGAACCATGGAAGGGAGAGTATACACAGTAAAATTCATGTACAAAGAGGGACACATCCTTGAGGTCAGGGAAATCCCCTCTCCACTCACTCAAATGGGATTCAGACAGCATCGCAGTCAGCATATTTTGTTGGCATAACACTGCAGACAATGTTTACCACTGACAATACTCATATATTTTTTTTTGTTTGTTTTTTTGTGGTCATAGTTTCAAATTGCCATGCAGAATGGTTGGATCAGTCCACAACTCCACCAGCAATGCATTAATGTCCCAATTTTGCCACATCCCCTCCAACATTCTTTACACTCCCCTGCTATCATTTTAGCCAATCTGCTAGGTGTGAAGTGATACCTCAGAGTTGTTTTGAAGAGTTGTTTTGATTTGCATTTCTCTAATTATTAGAGATTTAGAACACTTTCTAATGTGCTTGCTGATACTTTTAATTTCTTTATCTGAAAATTACCTATTCATGTCCCTTGCTGTAGTATACAGAATTGGGGTGATATAGTTTTTTCTAGCTTTGGCTGAGTTCCAAAAACTGTTAGGGGTTTGGAATCTTGAGAAAAGGCAGTTGGCTGGATCTTCCATGGAGGGAGGTTGTCAGTCAGCCGAGCTGCCTTGATTACCTAACTTTAATATTGAAATTTAGCCTAGCTTTGACATATTTACTTAAGAAATTATTATTTTAGATAAACACTTTATATCTTCCTTCCCATTACCATTCCTGCCTTCCCTCCCTTATCTTATATGTCTGTGGAGTTAATAAGGAGAGTAATTAGAGAGGAGTTAAATCTGTGAAGGGTTACCTAATTGACAGCATTAGTTATAGTTAGTCAGTCATCATTTATTCCCTTTAGATAACAATAGCACTTTGTAAAGCTGAGTTTAAAGGCAGGTCCTTACTCAGACTCCATCTTTCCTTCCCTTCCCCCACCTGAGGTTCCTGAGACAACTGATAGGGCTTTCCTTTGATCCACCTTCCTAACAAACATCCTTCAAAGAAAATAAACCCTTTTGTGTTTCAACAGCCCTATTAGTATAATTTGTCTGTTAGTTATCAAGAGGGAAGAAGAGGGAAAGAAACAACATACTCTGGGCTTAGAGGGAAGCTGGGGCATCCATCTTGAAGGAAGGTGTTACTTCAAAACAAGTCCCTTCCTGTGAAATTAACTAAAGCCTGTTTGTTAATTTGAGTCTAGTCTATTTCCCTCAGATTGTGTTTGAGTCTAAGTCCCAGTCTGTAAGCCTGCTGTGTTTGTCTGTTTAGTTTAATTTCTCTTCTCCCTAAAGATCTCTGTTTCCCTTCTGTGTTATACTCCTGACTTCAGTCCTATTATACCCTGAATCTCCTTTAATCCCAACCTACCTGTAACCGAGATTACCCACTTAGCAAGTCTCCAACATCCTCCTTTCAAATTCCCTTATACCACACACCTTCCTCAAATTATGCAAATAACATTGTCCATTTATCAATTGGGGAATGGCTTGATTTTTTTATACAACTGATTTAGTTCCTTGTCTATTTGAGTAATTAGACCTCTGTCAGAATTTTTTGTTATAAGGATTTTTTTCCCAGTTTGTCTTTTCCCTTCTGATTTTGGTTGCATTGTTTTTCTTTATACAAAAACATTTTAATTTAATATTCTCAAAATTATTTATTTTATATTTTGTAATTTTTTCCAACTCTTGCTTGGTTTTAAAATCTTTCCTTTCCCAGAGATCTGACAAGTATACTATTTTGTGTTCACTTAATTTACTTAAAGTTTCCTTCTTTATCTTCAAGTCTCTCACCCATTCTGAATCTACCTTGGTGTAAGTGTGAAATGTTGATCTAAACCAAATCTATCCCATATTGTTTTCAAATTTTCCAAACAGTTTTTGTCAAATACTGGATTTTTGTCCCCAAAGTTGGGCTCTTTGGGTTTATCATACACTGTCTTGCTGACTTCACTTAACACAAGTCTATTCCATGGATCATCCCTTATGTCTCTTAGCTAGTACCATATTGTTTTGATGACCTCTACTTTATAGTATAGTTTAATATCTGGTACTGCTAGGCCACTTTCCTTCACAGTTTTTTTTCATTATTTCCATTGATATTCTTGATATTTTGTTCTTCTAAATGAACTTTATTATACTTTTTTCTAATCCATTAAAAAGTTTTTTTGTAGGTTGATAGGTATAGCACTAAATAAGTAAATTAATTTGGGTAGAATAGTCATTTTTATTATGTTAGCTCATCCTACCCTTGAGCAGTCAATGTTTTTCCAATTGTTTAGATCTAGTTTTAATTGTTTGGAAAGTGTTTTGTAGTCGTGTTCTTACAATTCCTGTATTTGTTTTGGTAGCTAGATTCCTAAGTATTTTATATTGTCTAGGGTGATTTTAATTGGTGTTTCTCTTTCTAACTCTTGCTGATGTGATGTGTTGGAAATATATAGAAATGCTGATGATTTATGTGCATTTATTTTGTATCCTGCCACTTTGCTAAAGTTGTTAATTATTTCTACTAGCTTTTTAGTTGATTCTCTAGGAATTTTTAAGTAGACCATCATATCATCTGCAAAGAGTGATAGTTTAGTCTCCTCATTGCCTATTTTAATACCTTCAATTTCTGTTTTTTCTCTAATTGCTACTCCTATTGTTTCTAGTCCAATGTTAAATAATAGAGATGATAATGGGCATCTTTGTTTCACTCCTGATCTTATTGGGAAGGCTTCTAATTTATCCCCATTGCATATGATGCTTGTTGATGGTTTTAGATATATACTGTTTATTATTTTTAGGAAAGGTCCTTCTATTCCTGAACTTTCTAGTGTTTTCAGTAGGAATGAGTATTGTATTTTGTCAAAGGATTTTTCAGCATCTATTGAGATAATCATGTGGTTTTTGTTTGTTAACTTGATGATATGGTTGGTTATATGGATGGTTTTCCTAATGTTGAACCATCCTTGCATTCCTGGTATAAATCCCACCTGATCATGATGGATAACCCTCTCAATCACTTGCTGGAGTCTTTTTGATAGTATTCTATTTAAGATTTTTGCATCTATATTCATTAGGGAGATTGGTGTGTAGTTTTCTTTCTCTCTTTTTCACCTACCTGGCTTTGGAATCAGTACCACATTTGTGTCATAAAAGGAATTTGGTAGGACTCCTTCTTTGCTCATTATATCAAATAATTTGTATAGTATTGGGATTAGTTGTTCTTTGAATGTGTGATAGAATTCACTGGTGAATCTATCAGGCCCTGGTGATTTTTTCTTAGGGAGTTCTTTGATGGCTTGTTCAATTTCTTTTTCTGATATGGGATCATTTAAGTATTCTATTTCTCCTGCTGTTAATCTAGGCAATTCATATTTTTTTGTAAATATTCATCCATATCACCTAGATTGCTATATTTATTGCCATAAAATTGGGCAAAAGTTTTTAATGATTGCCTTGATTTCCTCTTCATTAGAGGTGATCACGGTTTCCCTTTTCATCTTTGATACTGTTAATTTGGTTTTCTTATTTCCTTTTTTATTGTATTGACTAGTACTTTGTCTATTTTATCAGTTTTTTCAAAATAACAGATTCTAGTCTTATTTATTCATTCAATAGTTCTTTAACTTTCAATTGTATTAATTTCTCCCTTGATTTTTAGTATTTCTAATTTAGTTTTCATCTGAGGATTTTTAATTTGTTCATTTTCTAGTTTTTTAGGTTGCATGCCCAATTTATTAACCTCTGCCCTCCCTAATTTGTTAATATAGGCACTAAGTGATATAAATTTTCCCCCTAGAACTGCTTTGGCTGCATCCCATAGGTTTGGGTATGACGTCTCATCATTGTCATTCTCTTCAATGAAATTATTAATTGTTTCTATGATTTTTTCTTTCACTAAATGATTTTTGGGAATCCTATTATTTTATTTCCAATTAGTTTTTGTTTTGCCTCTCCATATGTTCTTACTAAAATTATTTTTATTGCATTATGATCCGAGAAGGTTACCTTTATTATTTCTGCTTTTTTGCATTTGTTTGCCATGTTTCTATGCCCTATTACATGGCCTATCTTTGTTAATTTTCCATGTGCTGCTAAAAAGAAGTCATATTCCTTTTTTGTCCCTATTTGTTTTTCTCCATATATCTATTAACTCTAATTGTTCTAGGGTTTCATTCACATCTCTTATCTCCTTCTTATTTATTTTTTGGTTTGATTTATCTAGATCTGATGAGGGAAGTTTGAGGTCCCCCACTAGTATGGTTTTGCTATCTATTTCATCCTTGAGCTCCATTAGTTTCTCCTTTAGAAATTTGGAAGCTATCCCATTTGGTGCATACATGTTGAGTACTGATACTTCTTCATTGTTTTTACTACTTTTTATTAGGATGTAGTTACCTTCCCTATCTCTTTTAACCTTATCTATTTTTACTTTGCCTTCGTCAGAGATGGTGATGGCAACACCTGCCTACTTTTTTCTCATTTGAAGCCCAATAGATTTTGCTCTATCCTCTCATTTTTGCTCTATGTTTGTCTGTCTGTCTTATGTGTGTTTCTTGTAGATATCATATGGTAGGATTTTGATTTCTAATCCACTCTGGTATTTGCTTTCATTTTATGGGTGAGTTCATCCCATTGACTTTTAGAGTTATAATTATCAACTGTGTATTCCCAGACATTTTGATTCTCTTGCCTTGTTCTGTCCTTTCTTTTTTCACTATTTCCTTCTATACCAGTGTTTTGTTTTTAATCAGTTCCCCTGATCCCCTCCCTTATTGTACTTCTCTTTCTTCACTCTCCCTTCTTATTCCCTTCTTATTCTTCTCTTGGATCTTTTTAAGCTACCCCCCGCCCTCTCCTTTCCTAGTGTTGCTTCCCTCTCCACCAGGCCTTTTGTTACCCTTCTACTTCTCTATAGAGTCTGAATCAGTTCTCTGCCCCAATGGATCTGATTGTTTTTCCCGCTTTAAATTAATTTCAACGCACTTAAGTATTATATATTTCCTCTCTCTAACCTCTTTACCCTTACAGTGTATTGTTATTCTTCCCTGTTGGTCCCACATGCTTCTTTATGGAACATTAATTTATTCCTTTTTGTTTGTTTTCCTATTTTTCTTTTTATTACCTTCTTTTCCCCACTCTAGCTTTGTATATATTTATACATACATACATACTATAAAAATATTGGGCACCAGAGATGTTAAAATATAAACTAAATGGTTGTGGGTACACACACACTGGGTTGAAGGAGAGACAGGGCCAGGATAGGGAGACCAGAGTACACAGATAAGCTGCTGCTAACTGTCAAGAATGGCTGTTGGCCAACTGTCACCCAGCTCACCACTAGGCCAGAGTCTTTGAAACCAGCAGGCAAGGTAAAAGGTTTAACAGTTTTAATTATGTTTAACTAAATAAAGGTGGGATAGAGGATTCTACACTAAAACCTAAAAGGCAAAATCACAGGGCAAGGGGAGGACTTGACTTCTCTAATCTTAGTGTTCTAAGCAGGCAGGGCCCAAAGGAACAGTACTGGAGTCTCTGGGAGGCTGCTTCAAACCTGGTTCCAGCCAGGTTTGACCAGCACAGCTAAAGACCTGAGGGTGGCTTTGAGGGTTCTCATGGTAATCCACAGATGATCACAGGATGCCAAAAGCCAAGGTGACCCAAGGTATCCAAGTAGAGAGAGTGTGCTTGAGATGCTGTCAACCAGATCCCAAACTCCTCCTCCACTTGGTGCTGCTCTGTAGGTGTTGTCCACTTGCTAGAAGCCACCACCACTCAGGATCCCAGGGAATCAGGATGTAGGGTGTCCTTAACTCTGAGATCTCCCAGGGCTAGCAACAGTTTGTGCCAACCACTAATGGAGTCTCTCAGAGCATAAGCCCTACTTCCTGCTCCTTCATTCCATCTTGGAATTCTCCAGCCCTTCCTGCTAGGTCCAAACTTAATAATTAATTAATTACTAACTAATCTTCCTCACAACAGTTCCCCACTTTGCACAAAGCCAAAATTAACAAAATTTTGGTATTTGTGCACTACAAACTAAACGAAAATTCTAATGCAAAATAACAAACAACCCACACTAACTCTACTCTATCTAACACTATCCTACTCTACCCTACACTAGGGATTTCAACAAGGAAAGGTAAAAGAATAAATACATTGAATAGTTACATAGTTCAAAGAATAAAACAACAAGTAACAATGCAAAATTTCCAACAAAATCAACAAAATCAACAGCAAAATGAAATATCAACACAAAAGTCAAAACAAACATCAAACATAACTCCTATTCTAATACAGAAATATCCTACCAACTAATAAATGCAAACCATTTTGGAAAATACATTTTAACACAACATTGCATAAGTCTTTACATCAAAAGTAAAACAAAACATCAAACTCCCTAATGCAAATTACATTTGAATGTTTGCAACTCAATTACATCAAAGAATTTACATTTATACACATATATACATATGATACATATATATAATATATACACAAGATATACATATATGCCATACATATATACATGCATGTACACATAATATATACATATGAAATATACATGTGTACACCCTTTACATATATACAATACTTACACTATAATACAATTTACAATATACACATACTATTTACACAACTATTTATATTATTTGTGATATGTGATCAGTAATATGTTATATGTCCTTCATGTAATGCAATTTTGTTATGCTTGTTGCATCTGCACTGTAATGTACATTAGTACCTTATCTTATCCTCTAACCTAATCTAATACTATGGTATTAGTATATTAGTCTAGCTACATCTACCTAAACACATAGCTAATCTTTGTTAGTAAGTGTCTCTTGTTAGTACTTATTATCCTATAGCTAATTCTAATTTTGTTAGTATTTATACATTGTTTAATTCCATAAGGAACACAATGTATCCTAACATGTTTGTGTCATATGTATCAGATTTGTTATGTTGTTTCTTTGCTATATTGTGTTGCAAACATGTTACTGATGTATGCGTGATACCTACCAAAACTCCAGATTTCCTGCAGATCTCCTTTCTCCTTATGATGTTCCATTCCTCTAGGAAATCTTCTCTTCTCTCCTGTTTTCCTCTTCTTCTTTTCTTCATCAAAGGTCTTGATATTTTATGTGCAATTTTGGATACATATGAGTATCTAGTAATACTATATATATTACCCCAAATACTTCCAAACCATTTAATCCAAATTGTCCATGATTAATCCTCTTCTTTAAGAAAATCCTTGTAAATGAAGTTTTTTCAGTTCAATCCAGAAGTTCATCAGTCTTAATACAAAGTCCATAAATTCTGAATCCTGAATCCTCTTCATCCATGTCCTCTTCCATCCGAGCGTCCTCTTCCGCTGGAATAGTCCTCTCCTTACTGAACTTTCTGACTGCAGACTCTAATTGACTAAAGATATCAATTACACAATCTCTTTTTCTTCTCCTTCTTCATTATTAACAATCTCTACAGTTTCATTATCTATTCCATGTGCTAATTTAACATGAGAACAGTGATGCCATGAATCTCTACCTAAAACTTTCACAGATGATGGTGAAACTAATAAAACTGTATAAGGACCTACCCAATTTTGTTCTGTTGTCGATGTTTTGGCAAAATTTTTCACATAGACCATATCACCTGGTTGAAAATTATGAAGAGAATAATCCAATGGACCAGATTGAATTAGTACTCCCATATCTTGTAATTCTCTTAGCCTCTGCTGTAAAGCACTTAAATATGAAGCAATTTGGCAATCACCTCCTAAGAGTGATGCATAAACAGCGTTACAAGTTTTTGCTTGTAGCAGAGCATGTCCAAAGAGCATCTCATACAATGATATACGTAGATCCGCTCTTGGTCTCGTACGTAGGTAAAACAAAGCTATGGGAAGAATCTCTGGCCATTTAAGATGAGTTTCAGCACAGAGTTTCCCAACCATAGTCTTGAGTTCCCTATTCATATGCTCCACTTGACCTGAACTTTGTGGGTGATAAGGAACATGATATTTAGGTGTTATTCCGAGATTCTCATAGACTCTTCTAAGGATATCCTGAGTGAAATGAGATCCCTTATCCGAAACTATAGTTAAAGGTACACCAAATCTAGGCACAATTTCCTTGAGTAACACTTTCACCACAAAACTAGCTGTATTGGTATTTGATGGAAAAGCTTCAAGCCATTTAGTTAGTCTATCAACTATCACAAGACAATACTTGTATCTTCCAGCTTTAGGCATAAAGATATAATCAATCTGCAAACTCTCAAATGGACAATATGACAAAGGCCTACCACCTAAATCTTTCTTTCTGAATGCACCTTGATTGAACTTTTGGCAGACTGGACAGGTATTACAGATCTTATTTGCAACAGTACTTTTTCCAGGAGCAACCCATTGTCTCCTGATGGAATCCACAACAGCTTGTGTACCAAAATGACCTTTTGTGTGGATGGCTTGACACAAATAGGTATACAAATCTTTTGGTAACAATGGTCTTCCTGTATCAGTAATCCATATCCCATGTTCTTTCCTACCTCCAAATTTATCCTTCCACTTCTGGATATCTGAGTCTACATAAGCTTTCTCTAGATCATCAGAATCAATAGATGTTAAATTCATTATGTAAATTGGAGCATCCTGAGCTGCATACTTCGCAGTGATATCAGCTCTGTGATTTCCTTTAGAGACTGAATCTCTACCATGAATATGACTCCTATAATGAATTACTACCAGCTATTTTGGCTTTTGGATTGCTTCTAAAAACTCAGTTATTATTTCTGCATGAGCTATTGGTTTTCCAGATGCAGTAATAAAACCTTGTTGTTTCCAGATCGTTCCTGTTGCATGGCAAACAGAAAATGCATATCGAGAGTCTGTGTAAATATTCACACTTTTACCTTCAGCTAGAAGACATACTTGCTTCAATGCCACCAATTCAGCACCCTGAGCACTAAGATTACTAGGTAATGAGCCATACCACAGTGTCTCAAATTCTGTGACAACTGCAGCACCAGTACATCTGATTCCATTACATAAATATGATGATCCATCCATGAATAACACCCAGTCTGGATTTTCGAGTGGAGTGTCTTTTAAATTCATCCTAGGCATATCCACAAGATCTACTATCTCAACACATTCATGCAATGGCTCACCATTCTTTGGCAAATCAGGAAGAAGGGTAGGTGGATTAAGTAGGCTACATCTCTTCAACTTGATGTTCTCACTACCTAAGAGAATAATTTCATTCTTAGCTATTCGTTGGTCTGAATATGCTTGAGGACGAAACTTCCTCATTAGTGCTTCTATCTGATGTGAACAATAGACCGTTAAAAGACATCCCAAAACTAGATCAGCTAACTTCTGGACTAACACAGCTGCTGCTGCCACTCACCTTAGACAGGGAACTGTCCCCGCAGCTATTGGATCTAATTGACAGCTGTAATACCCAATTGGATGATGACTTTGTCCAAGAGTCTCTGTCAACACAACAGAAGCTATACCTTTTGTTTCGTTGACAAACAGCTGAAAAGGTTTCTCATAGTCTGGGATTCCTAATGCAAGTATAGATAGAATGGCTTCTTTCAGCTTATCCAAGGCTAAACGATGTTCAGGCTTTAGTTTCAGAGGTTCTGGTTCTGTATTCCTGGTCAGATCTGTTAAACATTTAATGATCCCACTATATGCAGGAATCCATTGTCTACAGAAACCAGTAGTTCCAAGAATAGCTCTAAGCTGTTTTTTAGTTTTAGGTGCACTCAATTTCTGTATGTCAAATATTCTCTTTTGTGTAATACTTCTGGAACCCTCTGACAACACAAATCCGAGATATTGCACCCAGGCCAAAACAAATTGTAATTTTGCTTTGAAGATTTTATGTCCTCATTTATACAATTCAATCAAATGAATCTTGCTATTGCTAAGACACAACTTTGCATTTGGGGATGCCAAAAGAATATCATCCACAAAATGCACCAATTTACTCTCTTTAAATTTCATAGTTTTGAAGGAGCACCAATAAGGATCAAACAGGATCTGGCAGCCTCCATTCTAAAAGACTGCAAGGCTTGGAATATGATATTCACAAAGGCAAGAGAACTGAAAACTGACTATATACTTCCAGGGGAAAGTTTGGGCATTCAACAAGATAGAAGATTTCCAAGTATTAGCACAGAAAAGACCAGGACTAAATGGAAAGTTTGATATCCAACCACAAAAATCAAGAGAAACATGTAAAGGTAAATAAGAAACAGAAGGAAAATAAGAAAACTCATATTTTTTTAAATTTGCCTCTTTAAGGGCTTCAATAAGATCTAATTATTTGTATTCCTATGTGGAGAAATGTTATGTATAATTCTCTGTAGTAAACTCTTCACTATTATAATATTCACTATTATAATAATTAGAAGAATTATTCATAGGAAGAGTTTGGAATACTAAATGGTCTAAGATGATATGGGGGTGTTGGAAAGAGGGGGGTGAATATTAGAGGACACAAAGAGAAACTTGAAGGAATAAAAAAATAGGATATTCTATTACACGCAAAAAGGGCATAGGAAGAGGAAGGGATGAATACTATTATAAGAAGGAGAGAAAAAGAACATTAAGAGGTAATATTTAAACCTTACACTAAGTGGAATTAACCCTGAGAGGGAAGAGTAGCTATATCCATTGGGATATAAAACTCTATCTAACCCTACTAAGAAAGTCAGAAGGGATAAACCAAAGGGAGCAGGGGACTGAGAGATCAAAAAAGGGAGGGAAGAAGAAGGGGGAGAGAATTCATTAGGCCTTAAAAATAAAAAGAGGGGAATAGGGGCAGCTGGGTAGCTCAGTGGAGTGAGAGTCAGGCCTAGAGACGGGAGGTCCTAGGTTCAAACATGGCCTCAGCCACTTCCCAGCTGTGTGACCCTGGGCAGGTCACTCGACCCCCATTGCCCACCCTTACCAATCTTCCACCTATGAGACAATACACCAAAGTACAAGGGTTTAAAAAAAAGAGGGGAATAATAAGTGAGGGGGTAGAAAGGGAAGTAAATCAACAAAGGGACAAGGGTTACTGGCTTAAAGAGAACCACTGGTTTAAAAGGAAATAGTGTAAGAAGAAGGGGTAGAATTAAGAGAGGATACCAAAATGTTGGTGAATAAACAACTGATAATTATAACTCTGAATGTGAATGGGATGAACTTGCCCATAAAAAAGAAATAAATAGCAGAAGAGATTAGAAACCAAATCCTACCATATGTTGTCTACAAGAAACACGTATGAGGTGGGTAGACATACACAGGTTTTAGGTAAAGGGCTTGAGCAAAATCTTTTGGGCTTCAAATGAGAAAAAGAAGGCAGCAGTGGTGATCATGATTTCTGACAAAGCCAAAGTAAAAATAGATATGATTAAAAAAGACAGGGAAGGTCATTACATCCTGATTAAAGGTAGTATAAACAATGAGGAAATAACAGTGCTCAATATGTATACACCAAATGGCATAACATCCAAATTCATAAAGGAGAAACTGGCAGAGCTCAAGAAGGAAATAGATAGTAAAACCATAATAGTGGGAGATCTAAATATTCCTCTTTCAGATCTAGATAAATCAAACCAAAAAATAAATAAGAAAGAAGAAAGAGAGGTGAATGAAGTCCTAGAAAAATTAGATTTAATAGATATGTGCAGAAAAATAAATAGGGACAAAAAGGAATACACCTCCTTTTCAGCTGCACATGGTACATTCACAAAGGTTGGCCATGAAATAGGGCATAGAAACATTGCAAACAAATGCAAAAGAACAGAAATAATAAATGTAACCTTCTCAGATCATAATGCAATAAAAAATAATAATTAGTAAGGGCACCTGAACAGGCAAATCAAAAACTAATTGGAAATTAAATAATATGATTCTCCAAAACCAGTTAGTCAAAGAAGAAATCATAGAAACAATCAACAATTTCATTGAAGAAAATGACAATGATGAGATATCCTACCAAAGTCTGTGGGATGCAGCCTAGGCAGTACTCAGGGGGGAATTTATATCCTTGAGTGCATATATTAACAAATTAGGGAGGGCAGAGATTAATGAATTAGGCACGAAACCTAAAAAATTAGAAAGCAAGCAAATTAAAAACCCTCAGATGAAAACTAAATTAGAAATACTAAAAATCAAGGGAGAAATTAATAAAATCAAAATGAAAAGACCTATTGAATTAATGAATAAGACTAGAAGCTGGTATTTTGAAAAAACAGATAAAATAGACAAAGTACTGCTCAATCTAATAAAAAAAGGAAAGAAGAAAACCAAATTGACAGTATCAAAGATGCAAAGGGAGACCTCACTTCTTATGAAGAGGAAATTAAGGCAATCAATAAAAACTATTTTGCCCAATTTTATGGCAATGAATGTAGCAATCTAGGAGATATGGATGAATATTTACAAAAATATAAATTGCCTAGATTAACAGCAGAACAAATAGAATACCTAAATAATCCCATATCAGAAAAAGAAATTGAACAAGCCATCAAAGAACTCCCTAAGAAAAAATCGCCAGGGCCTAATGGATTCACAAGGGAATTCTATCAGATACTCAAAGAACAACTAATCCCAATACTATAAAAATTATTTTATATTATAAGCAAAGAAGGAACCCTACCAAATTCCTTTTAAGACACAAAGATGGTACTTATTCCAAAGCCAGGTAGATCAAAAACAGAGAAAGAAAATTACAGACCAATCTCCTAATGAACATAGATGCAAAAATCTTAAATAGAATACTAGCAAAGACATTCCAGCAAGTGATAAAGAGCATCATCCACCATGAACAGGTGGGTTTTATACCATGAATGCAAGGATGGTTCAACATTAGGAAAACCATCCACATAAATGACCATATCAACAATCTAACAAACAAACAAAAACCGCATGATTATCTAAATAGATTCTGAAAAAGCCTTTGAGAAAATACAGCACCCTTTCCTATTGAAAACACTGGGAAGCATAGGAATAGAAGGAACTTTCCTAAAAATAATAAACAGTATATAACTAAAACCATCAACAAGCATCATATGCAATGGGGATAAATTAGAAGCCTTCCCAATAAGATCAGGAGTGAAACAAGGATGCCCATTATCACATCTATCATTTAACATTGTACTAGAAGCATTAGCAGTAGCAATTAGAGAAGAAAAAGAAATTGAAGGGATCAAAATAGGCAATGAGGAGACTAAGCTATCACTCTTTGCAGATAATATGATGGTCTACTTAAAAGATCCTAGAGAATCAACTAAGAAGCTTGTAGAAATAATCAACAACTTTAGGAAAGTTGCAGGATACAAAATAAATGCACATAAATCATCAGCATTTCTATATATTTCCAAAATATCATAGCAGCAAGAGGTAGAAAGAGAAACACCATTCAAAATCACCCTGGACAATATAAAATACTTAGGAATCTATCTACCAAAACAGACACAGGAATTATATGAAAACAACTACAAAACACTTTCCAAACAATTAAAACTAAATCTAAACAATTGGAAAAACATTGACTGCTCATGGGTAGGATGAGCTAACAACATAAAAATGACCATTCTTCACAAATTAATTTACCTATTTAGCGCTATACCTATCAAACCACCAAAAAACTTTTTTACAGAATTTGAAAAAACTATAATACAGTTCATCTAGAATAACATAAGATCAAGTATATCAAGGGAAATAATGAAAAAAATGTGAAGGAAAGGGGCCTAGCAGTACCAGATATGAAACTATACTAAAGCAGCAGCCATCAGAATGGTATGGTACTGGCTAAGAGACAGAAGGGAGGATCATGGAATAGACTTGGGGTAAGTGACATCAGCAAGACAGTGCTCAAGGAGCCCAGCTTTTGGAACAAAAACCCACTATTTGACAAAAACTGCTGGGAAATTTGGAAAACAATATGGGAGAGATTAGGTTTAGATCAACATCTCATAACCAAATGAAGATAAATTCAGAATGGGTGAATGACTTGAATATAAAGAAGAGACTATAAATAAGTTAAGTGAACACAGAATAGTATACTTGTCAGATCTCTGGGAAAGGAATGTTTTTAAAACCAAGCAAGAGTTAGAGAAAATTACAAAATGTAAAATAAATGATTTTGATTATATCAAACTAAAAAGCTTTTGTACAAGCTAAAACAATGCAGACAAAATCAGAAGGCAAAAAACAAATTGGGAAAAAATCTTTTTAACTAAAAACTCTGACAGGGGTCTAATTATTCAAATATACAAGGTGTTAAATCAATTGTATAAAAAAATCAAGCCATTCCCCAATTGATAAATGGGCAAGGGACATGAATAGGCAATTTTCAGATAAAGAAATCAAAAGTATCAATAAGCACATGAGAAAGTGCTCTAAATCTCTAATAATTAGAGAAATGCAAATCAAAACAACTCTGAGGTATCACCTCACACATAGCAGATTGGCTAAAATGTTAGAAGGTGAAAGCAATGAATGTTGGAGCGGGTGTGGCAAGATTGGGACATTAATGCATTGCTAGTGGAGTTGTGAACTGATCCAACCATTCTCAAAGGCAATTTGGAACTATGCTGAAAGGGCTATAAAAGAATGCCTGCCCTTTGATCCAGCCATACCATTGTTGAGTTTGTACCCCCAAAGAGATCATAGATAAACAGACTTGTATGAAAATATTTATAGCCGCACTTTTTGTGGTGGCAAATGTAGTGCAAAAGGGTGCATGTTAACCCTGCAAAGCCTTACTGCAGAATTTCTGACATTTGAAAAGGGTTTAGAACCCTGACTAGTGGCAATTGATCCTGGAGATTTGATGAGAGTAGGAGGGTCAACTGAGCTCTATCTTTGCTCTGAAGCCTGGCCTATATTATGCGGCCTTTCTCTTAAGATTTGTTAGCTTAGCTATTTCCTTTGGATCTCCCTGACCTCCCCTATTCCCAATCATCACTTTCCCTTCCCAAATTTCTGTGGGTTTTTGAAAGGAGGTTGGATCTGGGTGGTAGCTTTCAAACTTTGTAGATTTAGTTTTCCCATAGTCAAGTAGGGCTTCCCTTGATACAATTTATCTCTTAAATCATTATATGCAACTTTCCTACCCCTTTTGAAGAACAAAACCTCAGGGGCTGTGTTAGGCAGATCCTTTCTCAGTCTCTCATTCCTGTGCCCCTCCCCCACCTGAAGCTTTCTCTAGGTAGCTTTTAGAGTTACCTTGTATCTCTCTGTCCTTTACATTCAACCCTGAAACTCAATAAAACCTGTTTGTCATTTAATCAAACCTTTGGCTAATTCATTAGTTGATTGATAAGAGAGGGAGAAGGAGATAAAGGAACAATATCCTCTCTGGGTCTTGAGGGAGTCGGAAGTGTCCATTTTGAGAGGAAGTGGTAATTCCTATACTTCTTCTGGACTCTTCCTTTGTGAACCTGAGAAACTGACTAGAAAGCCCTCTAGTCAGTTTCAAGCCATTTCTGCCTGACCCTAACCTTTGTCTGTAGAAGTGCCCTTCCTACCTGGAGGGCTCAGTCTGTTTCCCCTCAGTGTCTCTGTCTCAAACCTGTGTACCCAGTCTGTGTCTCCCTGCTGTAGCTGCCTGCCCTAGTTACCTCATCCTCTCCCTTTGCTCCACTGTTGTACCCTCCTTATCCACTTTACTGTCTTAGAGGTCCACAAACCCCTATCCACAGTGCTTTGTCCCCTATTACAGCCTTACCTGCCTTAATTCCTATTACAACTACCTTATCTCCCTACCTGCCTTTACTCCCTTACTACGTCAACTTATTATCCCTAGCCTATTCCCTTTTTACACAAAAAACTGAAAAATGAGGGTAGGCCCTTCAATTGGGGAATGGCTGAAAAAATCATGGTATATGCTGGTGATGGAATACTTTTGTGCTCAAAGGAATAATAAACTGGAGGAATTCCATGTGAACTGGAAAGACCTCCAGGAATTGATGCAGAGCGAAAGGAGCAGAGCCAGAAGAACATTGTACACAGAGACCGATACAATGTGATCAAATAGAATGTAATGGACTTCTCTACTAGCAGCAATGCAATGACCCAGGAGAATTCTGAGGGACTTATGGTAAAGAACGCTACCCACATTCAGTGGAAGAACTACAGGAGTGGAAACACAGAAGAAAAACAACTGCTTGAACACATGGGTTGAGGTGGATATAATTGGGAATGTAGACTTGAAACTACCACACCAATGCCACTATCAACAATTTGGAAATAGGTCTTGATCAATGACACATGTTAAACCCAGGAGAAATGGGCATGGACTATGGGGGGGGGTAAGAGGGGGTCAAGGGGAAAGTAAGAGCATGAACCATGTAACCATGTTAACTTTTCTAAAAAATAAATATTATTAAATGTTAAAAAAAGAAAATAATTAGCAAGCAATAAACTTTCAAATTTCTTTTTAAGGTTATTTCCCCTTCACCAGTATTTTCATCCCTTCAGATTTATTTTGTCAGAGCTCTGAATTTCATCATAGTGAGGGCAAATTCTGTACAGAACATAGTGTGCTCAACCCTCATAATGGGTATGAGTAACCCAAAAAACAAAGGGGTGTGAGGAGATGAATTTCTCCCCTGAATTTTAAGATTAGTGAAGGTCTCAACTGTAAGTTATTCAATCAGCATGAAAATCCCCAGGAAAAGAATTAAGCAGATCCAAACTGCACTTTTTAGCCCTACCAACTCAAACTGTTGTTTCAAAGTGCCTAGCATGCTTTGAAACAGCATTATTCCTCAAAAAAAAAAAAAAGGCTGAATAGGGTTTGTTTACAGATTAAACACAAAAATGCAAAATCTTGCTGGAGAATAATAGGGTATTTGCATATGATAGAGCTGGCCAAAAGGTAGAGACCAAATCCCAAAAACTTCTACCTGGAATCTACTGATTTACTCTGGTCTCAAAAGAAAATGCAGAGAAGTTCAAATAGCTAGCACAGGTTGGAAAACCCACGTGGGGTGGGGGAAGGATTGGGTGGAAAGATTTTTTTGTGTTACCTTCTTAAAAAAAAAAGCAGCTTGGAATGGCAGTTCTAGTCATTGCAAAGCAGAGGCTTCAGGCCAGCCGAGTGGTAAAGAACTCTGGCCCCTGGCTTGGGAAGGAGGCAGAGGCACAGGGAGACAGGCCTCAGGGTTGGTGGAAAGCAGGCAGGTGGGCATGGCAGAAGAAAAAACTTGCTAACAACTGAAAATCTCTCTTAAAAATATTTTGAGAATTCTATCCCTTTGTGGTAAGCCATAAATGTGGATTTTAAAATTAATATGCAAATTACTAAATATTATATTTATGAATACTTCATTAATAATAAATTAACAGAGATATAACTAAAAGGTTACTAACTAGCCTGATCCCAGGAACAAAAGAGGAGAGAGGGAGGAGTTACAGCCAAATATAAAACAATAACATGACATAATTTCCTATGGATACTGTCTGACTTACCAAATTCTCTTTCAAATAATGGTGCTCAAACTGAAGAGAATAATCCAAATCAGGTCTGGGGAGGACAGAGTATAAATGGAATTATGGCCTCATTCTTTTGTTAATTCAGACCAAGTTTGTATTAGTTTTTTACTGTCATATCACAATGAAGATTAATATTAATATTGTTATATGCTAAAGCCACTGAAACTTCTTTTTATTACAACTATCATCTACTCCTTATATTGAACTTTTGAGTTTTGCTTACCTAAATGTAAGATTTCAGATTTAGAGGACTAGAGTTAGGTGAGTGGATAGAAAGTCTAGCTTAGATATGGAAGTTCCTGAGTTCAAATCTGGTCTTAGACACTTTCTAGTTTTGTGACTCTGGGCAAGTCATGTAACCCTCATTTCACTTACCACATGTGTGTGTATGTATGTATGTATGTGTGTGTTTATGTACATATGTATATACACACATTTATAATTTTCATTCCCCAACATTAGATTCAGCTCCAAATTCTAGCTTATCAAGATATTTTTGTAATCTCACTCTATTTCTAGGCTCTTAGTAGTTCTACCCATCTGTCTGCCATCTATGAGTTTAATGAATATCTCTCTCTCCCATTATTTTATTTAAAGCACTTATAATAGCTTCACATAACACAGGAGCAAGCACAACTTCCTAAGGGTATTCCAGTGCAGACCTCTTTCCATTTCAATATTGAATCTTATTAAAAATAAATTTCTTTACTCATACAGGAAAGTAGTGGGAAAAGAAAACTCCTAAGCATAATTGATTTATTGCAAGATATCTCTTACAAAAAATGAATGGACATCTCACATCTTGGTTTGGTCAGAGACACCAAATCTGGATTGAGAACAATTATTTTAATTTTTAAACAAAACAGGAAATAAGGCTGAAGATATTTGTCAAATATAATGCAAGCACAAAGAAATGAGTGATATTTTTTTCAAAATTATAGTGTAAGGTTGGAATTTGGATTTATGGCAGTTAGTGAACCATGACCCCTCTGGGCCCCTTCCTGGAATGAGCTGCAACCCCCCACCCGAACCAGGGTCTCCTACTTTGGAGCAGCCCCAGTGCATTGGTAATAAAGTGTCTCATATGAACTTGCATTGTCTCTGGGTCTCTGTTCTTGGGGTCTATGATTCCGAACCCTAACATTTGGGGGCTCTTTCCAGGATCATACCACCTTGAGTGGACAACCAAGAGTCAGAGACACTCTTTTCCAGGTGAGTTACTATCAGAGTGAGTGTGGTGTGTGTGTGTGTGTGTGTGTGTCTTTATGGGAGGATAATAAATGCCTCAGGACACATGATTACGTGATCGGGAGATCCTATACCTGCGGATTATAAAGGTCGACCTATATCACTTCTGAGGGAGCCCCAGTCTGGGAGTTCCGTTAATTGCCTCACCTGTGTGTGTTTGTGGACCATCTGAGTACACAGTTCCTGAGTCCAGTGAGGGGCCAGGCCGGAAATGTTGGGAAGTGATTGTGGTTGTGATTGCCTCCCTGACACTCTCCCCTGAAAAAGTTGACCAAAACGGAGTGAAAGTTAGGGACTGAGGTTAGAGGCTTCAGGGGAATAGGAATAAAAAGGGGGTTAAAAGGCCCCCTGGGGTAAAGATAAAAAGGGGTTGGAGGCTCCTTGGGGCAGCAGAGGTGCTGCAGACTGGGTCTCTTTGGAAGAATGACTCCTAGTCATAAATCTGTCAGGTTTAAACCATCCTTAGTGTTCTCCTCTACTCATCTCTTTGTGTGTACTGTCTGTGTCTGTGTCTTTGGTGTCATTTCCATACTTACCATGGGCCAGGGCAAGTCAATTCCTCTGGACCTGGTACTAGCCCACTTCTCTGACTTCAAGGCCAGGGCTCACAACCTCTCCCTTGGAGTTCAGAGGGGAAAACTGCAAACATTCTGTAACACCCCCCCACCACCACCACCATCTACATTTCAAACCTCCAAAACTTTAGTCCAGAGAGGCTGTGCCTGTTCTGGCAGCAGACTTAACATCTAAACAGGGAGGGGATTTCAAAGTTCTTTTCTGCCTGCTCTGGCAGCAGACTAAACATCTGAATAGGGAGAGGATTTCAAAATTCTTTTCTTAAGAAATCCAGTCAGCCTTATGATCAGCTCACCTCCAAACTCCCACTGGGAGCAGATAGCAATTTTGTTACTGCAAATATTTCCTTTTAAACATGGATCCTAAAGCACTGATTTTTTCCCTTTTAAAGCATGCTTGTCACAAAGTTGTATGTTTCTGTTTATTGTTGTCTTTATCACAGTCTCATCTCTATGTATTCTTAAATTGGACACTTACAAAAAAAGGGGGGGGAAGGGGAGTTGGAAGATAGAACTTCCCACTGTCAAAAATCCTCAGCAGAGGACAAAAGCAAGTATCTGTTCAGTGATTTTTCCTCTTTCTTCCTTTGGATGGGAAAAAGAGAAAAATTCAGAGCAGAAAAATGGAGATTTTACTCCACAATTAGAAGCATTTTTCACTTGAGATTTGATTTTAAGGGTTGAGGATTGCTAATGATTTTTGATATGGTACAATGTAATTTTATTTATTGTGGTAACTGTCAGTTAAATGTGAAATATTAACCAGATTTTGTTAAGCACAAAAATTCATGGTTAAAATTTTGTTAGGCCTTGTTTTCAGTGAATTTGAGAATTGTCTAAATGTAGGTAATAGCCAGTCTGACACAGAGAGAGAATGTTTATTCTATAAGGACAGAAATTGTACTGGCTACTTTGTAGATGTAAAAGTCATTCAGAAAAAGTTGTAATGTTGTTATTGAGAACTTATTCTAGAATTTAAACTTGGGATTTTTCAAAATGAGATGTTCTTTTAATGTATGTGCTGTCAGAACTAACAACAAGTTATCATATGATGCACAAGAAGTCTTTAAAGTGGTTAATCTGTGCATGGGATTTAATAATGCAGGTACTAAATATTTGGTATTTTGGAAAAGATGGAATTTCTAAACGGTGTTGTATTTGACTACAGTTGTATGAAGTGTTTGTAAAAATGTGTACAATGTATAAGAAGGAATTCATGATCTAGAGATTAACATGTATTTAGACTCAAATTGCTAGAAAGTAATGATGAATGAATACAAAATATGTTTGCATTTGGACTATAAAGAGAATTAAGTTTTCCACCTGAATAGGTTAAGGATATATGATATGCAAACTGTGTGAAATTAACAGAGGAAATTTGACCAGCCCAGTAATCTAATAGGGTTTGACATAAGGATTACATGCAATTAAATATCATACCTTTCCTCTTTTTGTGATAATGGTAAAGTAGGAGAAGCCAGAGGAAATAAGAGTAATGGATAAAGAAATAATAGGTGGGAATTCTAGTGCAAAATAGATACAACAAAAGATAAATTGGAATAATATTGATGGAATTTAATCAGTTATGTAAGCAATGTTTTAAGATAAAAGGAAACTAAACTGGAGGTTCTATTCTGTTTTAAACAGAGGTCTGAAAAGAATAAGAATAAATGGCTTTGAAATTCAGTTGTTTTACTTAAAGATTACTAAAGTACTTAAAGTTATTTGGAAGTTGTGGAATTCGAACTAAAGTTTGTTGAAAATAATTTATTATGAAGATTTTGATACATGTAAAATTTTAAATTGGGGTGATCTTACTTGTTAAAGAGAGATAAGAGATAGGGTTGTTAGGTAATAAAAACCTAAATTAAGCCAGGAAGCCTTAGGATAGATTGTTCACAAGGTATTAAATACTTCCTTGCAAACAGAAGGGAGAAAGAAAGATTGTTCCACATTGATACTTAGGGACACAGTACATGAGTATGATCTTAATGTGTTTAAAGATGAGTATATTTTAATTTTATACTTCAGAGGCTTTAAGGAGATGTTCAAGCAAGTAAAAGGTGATAAAAAATAGCCATGGATATCTTGTAAAACAGGTTTGTTTTTTTAGTACAGTCTTAAGAAGACTGCTTTCCTCCTTATTTATCTTTCCATCATAAGAAGTTTTAAAAAATAGGTTTAAGTGTTTAAACTGACCAAAATTTTTTTGTTTAAAATTATCATAAATGGTTTTCATCCCAGTGTATTAAAGTTGAATAACTTTATTATTACATTTGACTTCCTGGTCTTGAAAATAAATAAGCAGCCTGCTGGTCAAAAGGCTTGCTTTAAGGTTTATAGTGCTTAAAAGGTTTCAAGTCTTATAATTGGAAATAGACCCTGTAATACTACATGCTTCATGAAATTCCTTTAAATATGACTTTTATGTAATTGTTGCTAAAACATGGGCTTTAAGTGTTGTTTGAATGTTAGCAAAAGCTCATTGTAAACCTGACTGTACCACAGATTTCATTCAATCTTCAGTGGTTACCTCAGTTTACTAATTTGTACTATGAACTGAAACTTATAATTGATGAGAACTGTGCTAAAAGTACAGTGTCTCAGTTCTTGGGAGTTGTTGATTAGCATTTTAAGGGATAACAAATGGTATGTTTATTTTTATGATGGTAACAGAGAATTAGAGAAAGTGAAGAGGTATGTTGTGTTTGAATACAGAAGAAGGAGAGACTTGATCTAATGCCCTGAGTATGCAGAGTCATGATGGATAAATTGAAATTGTGTTCTGCTTTTTAAGCAGAGGGTTTTGAGGGAAAAAGAGAGAGGAAGGAGAAACGAGGAGAGATGAAGGAGAACAGATAGGGAGGTGAAAGAGAAGGAGAGATGAAGTCTCCTTCAGATAGGGAGATAAAACAGATAGGGAGGTGAAAGAGGATAGATAGATGTTCTACTCTTATAATTGGATCCTTGACCTCTTCCAACCTCACCTCCGCCATTTACCTTCCTCTCTCCTCGAGCTCAGGTAACTAAAGAGGAAGTTCCAAGTCACTACCCCCTACTTAAAACAGTCCCTCACCTTGAATACGTCATCCAAAACAGGAAACCCGTGAAACCCGTTGGTCCACGGGAAATGTAGTTTTAAGGACCCCCCACAGGTCCACAGAAGTTTGTCAAACACTATATTGAGGTTCAATCCTTCCAAATAGAACCCCAGGTGATTTTAACTAACATAGGATAATTTCTAAAATTAATGTATATGGTGTTGGGAAAAATCACAAGTGGTTCTGGAATTTCTCTGGAAAGATACACTGAAGAAATTCCTGTATGGCTTGTCTTAGTCCTTCAGATGGCCCAGGTACAGGAGATGATACAATTCTGATTTATATTCAATGTGGAACTACTCAATCCAGGACTCCTGTTCCTTAATTCAGATTTTGTGACTAAAGTGTGATATGTTAATTATTGCCAAAATATGTAAGAATAACTTAGTGATTAGCCTGGTAGGGATATGAAAGACTTGTTTGAGGGTATGGAAATTTGTTTCTAGACTGCTGCTTAGCAGAATTTCTCTGAGCTGTAATGGGTAAGACTTGTCTTTTAAGGAAGGAAAAGGCTTCTGGGATCCAATGGTGATATAGTGCAAAAGACAGAGAATGTTCTATGATGGTTAGAGAGTCAATTCTAGGGCTCAACCTGGACTAGACCTCTTTTGACCATCTAGGCTACTAATCCTTGAGTGATACAACGATGGCATGAGCCAGTGACAGCTTTGGCCTATACATGCAGCCCCTTACTATGTGTCCCTTGGGACATGAAGAAATGCTTTCCCTCTCTGCCTTCCCTTTTTGGAGCAAGTTCCCATAATCAGCACTTAATGCAAGTTGTAAAATTAATGTTTCCATCTCCCCAAAAAACCTATTAAGTTAACAATAGAAAATTATCAAATTGTTAGGGGACACACTTTGAGAAGTAGGTGAAGTTTAGTAATAGATGACTTGTAACTTGCAGTCTTAATTTACCACAACTGAAGTTTGGATCTTGATTGTGGAAATAACCCAGGGCTTTCTGGATTTCCTCCAGAATCTGGGATAAAAGCATTTATCTGTAAAATATTGTTATTCAGGTATTTATAGATACCATATTAATGTGAGCTTTGCAAAAGGATATTCTTTAACAGAAACATCACATGCCAACTCTGCAAACAAATTAGGAATCAAATTTCCTAAAAGGTTGAATTCCTGTCAGAGGATGATTTCTGTAGATAAAATCTGTTGACTAAGATACCCAAATGTTAATGTTTAATATCAGTTTCTACTGTGCTAAATCCTTTCTCTTTATATTCGGTGTTCTAGTTTTTCCTCCAGTCCTGGGTCCTATCCTTCTGCCATAGGGATGGATGCTCCCTCTTGTGACCTGTCTGCCAGTCTAGGGAAACAGTCTCTGGTCACCCAGCCTTCAGGACCCTGGCATTCGCTGCAGAGATGCCCCTGAAGACCCTGTTCCCACAGCTCCTAATCCTCCTCTTTTCAGGGATTCTATGCCCCTTATCAGCTTGAAGAAGCTACAGAAGATTGAAACCATCGGCCCTCTTCTCTTAGATATTTGGAGGAGGTGGGGATGGCATGGGACATTGTGGGACATTGTTCCCCAGGGACAGCATAGAACATTGTACCCCCATAGTGAAAAAGTTTTTCAGGAAAACTATAGGCAGGAAAATTCCTTTGCTTCCATTATGTACCCTTACCTGCCTAAATAGACTAATGATCTTTGTTAAAGATCATATCAACACTGTATAGCTTATGGACTTTTGGCAACAATACTGGACCAAACTCTCTGCACCTTCTGTCTATGATGACACAGATATTTAAGAAAGATTTCTTTATGATCCAACTCCAAAAGTGGGGAATGTGGAACCTGGAAAGAGTCAGAATTAAAAATCCTGACCCCGTATGACATTACAGTGAAACAGGATTGTGCACAGGCATGCCAAACTTACAGACCTCTGGTCTCCAGGGCTTAACCTTATCTACCTTGCTGACCTCCCCCTTATCTGCAGGATAAGGTCAGACTCACCCTGTCCTCTATTTCAGGGCTAGGTACTTTAGGGAATAATACCCTGAGAAACCCCCACTACCTGCATACCCAAGTTCCCAAAGGAGCCAAATTCCTCATCCCTCCTTGGGGCCTAGGTGGGCCTGCTCTGTGTCTGGACTCACCTCCTACATTTCTGTTGCTATTCTTAATCAGACTAAAGAGTACTTCCTCCTCATCACTGTCCTCCCTCATATCCTGTAGACGACATTAACACCATTCAACTGATGGTCTTATGTCAATAATATATACCCCTGGCAGAACTCAAATCACCCTAAGGGAAAGATTTCCCTCTGTACAAAAAAAAAAGTTGGGCATGTAAGTTTGGAATTTGGATTTATGGCAGTTAGTGAACCATGACTCCTCTGGACCCCTTCCTGAAATGAGCAACCCCCCACCTGAACCAGAGATACCCTGTTATCTAATTTAGCTGCTTAAGCAAACATTCCCAAGGGTCTATTATAACCCCTGTAATCCTCCCCCTAAGCTCTTTTCCTACTTTTGAGCAGCCCCAGTGTACTGGTAATAAAGTGTCTCATGTGAACTTGCATTGTCTCTGGGTCTCTGTTCTTGGGGTCTATGATTCTGAACCCTAACAACAGAAATGGGGAATTTAGTGATTTTTAACTTTTCATACCTGAACATAATACGGTTACCTCAGGGAGTTTCTAAGTTGGGCAATTCTGATATTGGTTTGGTTCAGAGCTTGTGACTTTTCATTTTCTCTGTAGAGAATAGTAGATTTATGGTTTTGTGGTAAAAAGGGGAGTGAAAGATAGTTTGTAGATGAAATTTAGTTTCCAGCTTTTAGATAAAGTGTTTTCAAACCCATGATCTCTAACTTTAATAGTTTTTTCTTTTCTTTTCTTTTCTTTTTTTTAACCCTTAATTTCTGTGTATTGGCTCCTTGGTGGAAGAGTGGTAAGGGTGGGCAATGGGGGTCAACTGACTTGCCCAGGGTCACATAGCTGGGAAGTGTCTGAGGCCGGTTTTGAACCTAGGCCCTCCTGTCTCTAGGTCTGACTCTCAATCCACTGAGCTACCCAGCTGCCCCTAGCTTTTTCTAATATATATACTATAGATATGTATACATATAGTGTAGTGCATATATATATATATATACTTTATTTTTCTACATTTAAGTGTTTAACTTCTCATAGATTATGAGTACATTATGTCTAAAAGATTAGCTTCTTATTGATTCTATGGCTAATTAAGTAGCATATTTCATGTTGATTCAATTCAACTTTTAGGCCTAGTACTAGCTGGAATTATTTCTTTCTAAAGTAAATAATCAAAGGGCAACCTGGTTGGCTCAGTAAATGGAGAGCCATATCTAGAGATAGAAGGTCTAGAGTTCAAATCTGGCTTCAGACACTTCCTAGCTGTATGACCCTTGGCATGTCCATTAACTCCCATTACCTAGCCCTAACAACTCTTCTAACAAAATAAAATAAATCATCAAATAAATTCATATTAGTTCTTTCCTAAATCTTATCTATCTTGGACCCAGGAAGGACAATAATGGCATCAATGTTAGAAGGGAGCTTAACATCAACAACATGATAGTTCTGTTTTGGTTTGGGACAAAATTAGACAGCATAAAGTTACTGAATAGTTAACAAAATGAGACAAAAGTTAACTTCTCCTAACAGTAAAAAACAAAGATACACTGCATTTAGATTATATAGATGAAAACCTTTTTAAAGATATCTATGTAGGAATGCATCTCCTAACAGGGAAGGATACTATGACTGACATTGTCTTCAGACCTCCTTGCAAAGTGTCCTGAATTCTATGTGAATGGAATGATTTATACCCTGAGGTTACCAAGAAACTGTTTCCAATTTTGCAATATACAATTAGATTCTGGGGACAGTTTTCTTGCATTTTAGGAAAAATTAATCCTTTTTTAGGGGAAAGAGAGAATGTCATTTCACCATCAACGAATAGGGAAGAAAGATAGTGCACAAATCAGCACAACCAAGCAGCTGATATCTCCCTAACATATCTGCTGAGTTACTCTGAAGGGTTCAAAAACTTATCACTCTGATCCACAGAGATACAAGGAATCTCAAATCTGGGAAGCCAAAAATCAGAAAAAGAACCAAAGTAAGAGTTCAAGAATTAGGACTACCAACACCCCAAACAAACAAACAAACAAAAACATGACAGGATACAGAGTCTAGAGAGATGAATAAATAAAAGATATAAGTTACCACAAGCAATTGGTGTCCATTCAGAATCACCCCAAAATACCATATATAAAAATAGAGTACTTCATATAGTTAAGCAGAAATTCAAAAGTGAAAAAGATATTTTTCATAGGTACTAACTAGATAAATATCTAGAAGAAATGAATAATGGATTCTAAAAAATAAAATGAAATACATAAAGTAAAAATGGGGGAGGAAAATGAATCATTCAGAACAAAAATGATGAATACTAACTAATGAAATACTGTAAAATTAAACAAGACCAAGTAGAAATCAATGATACCATGAAACAACAAGAAATATTATGATAAAATCAAAAGTTTTAAAAAATAGAAAAAAGTGAGATATCTGATAATTTAGGAAGATTAACTTAGATAATATATCAAGAGGAGATAATTTAGGAATTATTAAAAACTCAAAACCATGATTTTGGAAAACACTGTATTTTAAGAAATCATTAATGAAAGTAGTCTATTGTAGAACCAGACAATAAAGTAAATATGGAAAAATTCACTAATTTATCCTAAAAAGAACCCCCAAAATAAACATCCCTGAAATGTCAGAGTCAAAGCAAAATATATCATTAAAGTAATGTAAGAGTGAAAATTGCAAAATTGGCCTCAAAATAATTTGAATTCACTGTCCCTTTCTGAGTTTTTGCCTCAAATTAATAATTTTATTAATCAAAAGTAATAGGGGAAAAGATGGAAAAATAGGAGAGAGATATAAAAGATACTTGCCTTATTGCTCCATTTAGCTTGCTATTCTGTGGCTTCCCTAAGGAACCCCTAACCATGCTCACAGGGAAGTCCAGTCAGCACCAACATGGAAGAGAAGGGAGCAAAATCTCCTCTTGTCTCACTTTATCAAACCTTTTCTTTGCTCACTAATTCTCACACATCACATCTTGAGAGCCAACTATAGCTTTCTATTTTGGCTGGGCCTCCCAGGGGGCAGACCAGGGGGCAGTGCAGAAGATATTGCCCTGCCCTCTGTCTTGTGATCTCTTGCTGCCTTTTTCTGGCTATCATTCTATCCTTATGACTCAATTTACCCAATGATTTCTTTACACAATCCTCTCTTCCAGATCAAGATCATGCCAGTACTTATACTCAAAAGGGCAAAGGGGAAATTTTCTTCTCACAGTAAAAATATTGTGGCAACTAGAAAGAAGTAAACCAAAGAATCAGTCAGTATCACATAAGACCTGGCAGTTTTTGCTACAAGCAGAATAATCATATCTTGAAATAAAATACTTCCAAATATAAAATATATGGTTTTATAGCCAATATTGACTTCATATGTATAGTTGAATATGATTTTATAGGGAAAATGTACTACTGAGTAGTGTTATAGTTTAATAATTTCAAACATTTTTATAAAAAATCAGAACCTATTATGAATTTTCAAATTTAAGGCCAAGAATTAAGTGAAACCAAAAAATATAAATTTATTTGTTCTATTAGAAAATGACTTTTCTGCACAATATTAGAAAATATCCTAATAAAAAGAGTAACAAGTAATATCTTTTTAGATACTTAGGGTCTCCAAAAAGCATTGAAATATTAAATATTAAATGGAGATTACTTAGATCTGTATCTTTTCCTTGTACTAAGGCTTTGAAGAAAATAAAGATTAAAGGGGGTAAAAGGAATATGCTAACAAGAAAAGGAGGAAGAAAAAATAATTTAAAATTTTTTCTCAGGATTGAAATGCACAATAAAAATGTAAAAACGAAGGGGGCAGGTAGAATCAGATGAAATGCACAGGGTTTGTTATAGAAATATATAAAATTCAAATACACAAAATTCAATAGTTAAACAAGTAGAGATATAGGAAAGATACATTAAAGACATGATAACATGAAGGAGGGAATAATGAAAGCAAAACAAAGTTTCTTAACCTTTCAAGATTAGGGGAGTAGAAGGCAGAACCAGAGGAGTAGAACCAGAAGAAGAAGAAAATCAAGAACAAGAAAAACAATAAGAACTAGATAAATAACATGGTAATCTAAAATAGAATGCCTGATAAAATCATTAATATAATGGATTATTAAAGATATTAGAAATTGATTTTTTGTGTGTGGAGATGGAAAGCATGGAATCCCTGCAAAGATACAGGGACAGCCTCACCCAGAATTCCAGGGGACCCCCCCTGGAGAACTTTGGGTGAGGGGGCAGTTGAGAGGAATTGGCAGTTACTTCGTGGAGGTTGAAGTGAGCAGACACCCTGCTTACTACTCCACACTTGGGGGTTCATTGAGAGGCCATAGTGGCATAGCCAGTGTGGTTACTACATAAGGGTTCGCCTGTTTAGTAGGGTTAGTTTATATCAACTTCATTACAACAAATATTTAGTAGATATTCATCAATAGCAAGAGAGCCAGTTTTAGTTAAGTGCCTTCATCCCCTCCTGTGGGGGGGGGGGGAGGGAAGCTTCAATCTAACAGTTCAGGGTCACCTTTCATTATCCTAAAACCCTCGTTAACCTCTCTAGTTTACCTTGTTATTTCCTAATATAACCTTTACCTTCAATATCTGTGCCTGGTAATTATTTGTGGGAATACTCACAACTCAGACTGGACATCTAGTTTGAATCCTGCCTGCTGCCAGTTTTAAGAAGATCATCTCTGTCCTCAACGGTTATATAGCTAGCTTCCATTTATTCATCTATCAGACCTGTGAGGAATATAAATTAAAGAAAGGGAACATCATTGGGGTTTCAGCCATAACAGAAACTTCCAGAAGAATCTCATTCCTATCTTCATTATCAACTGAAACCAGCAACTGTTTAGGGGGGAGGGGTTTGAGATCCAAGAGTGTTTTACCCTCTCCTTCCTCACTGAAGTCTGTCAATCTGTGGCTCTTAACTTGAAGCTCTATTTGGCCCAGATACATTTATCTGCTTCTCAAAATTATCTGTTATTATCATCATCATAACAATTTGAAATAAGAAAATTTCAGAGAAAACTAATTAGTATCAACCGATGGGTAGTGAAATAGAGATTGAGAATATTCTTTTAATTGGAAGACATCATTGTAAAGTAAAAAACAACTGAGAAAGAAAAATATGATAGATTCTATATCTCCATAGGATCTTTCAATAACAATTCTGATCACCTTCTTATAGACATGGAAAGGGTCCAAAGTATACAGAATAATATATAAAAAGAGAGAAAAAGAGATGTACATAGTGTGCATGTGCATGCATGTATGTATATACAGATATATTCTTAGATATAGTCAAATATGTAGACTTTTTCTTGGCTATTGTTATTAATTATAAGATATTCCTCCTTTTTCTTGATTTCCAGTGAGGAAAGAGAATTAGAGGAATCAAAATTTATCAATAGTGATATTAAATAAAGAAAATGTTAAATTCTAAAACATTTTTAAAATGAGTGGAAAAGAACAGAAAAATATTCAGTCAGAAGCACAAGAAGCAGGACAGTTGTTAAAGTAATGTAATGAATCTATTATATACTTTTCTTTTTAAAAAGCAGGTAATATGAATTGGAGATTTGTTATTTAATATGTAAACCTCATTTTTTGGTAGCCATGGAAATGGTCATAGTTTATGTTTAAATATAGAATTTTTCATTCTAACATGATCAGAGATGTTAAAAAACTGCTAATAAAAACAAATATATTTTTAATAACCACAAACAATGGATCAAAGTGAAAAAGTTGTTCCAGAGATGAAACATCCCCTTTCATAGAAAGTTTGTTGTCTTCTAAAAATGTGAAAATCATGGCTGCCAATCTACATCATCAAGATTTCTCAACAGTAAAGTAATCATTAAAGTTGAAATATATGTTGTTGGACTAAGAAATTGGGTTTCCATTCTGGTAAAATTATCATTTTTCTTAGATAATAATCTGTGTCCATTTAGTTCTTAAAGTATAGTATCTGACTTTGAAGTTCTTTAAGGGAAAAAAAATCTGTACACATGCCTTTTCATTTTCATTCTCCCTTGCAAAGGGAGAAAGGGATCATGCTTATCCAGAATCCATCTGTCACTTTGTTCTGTTGTCATAGTGCTTGATCCTTACTTGCATCTGCTCAAGAGTATTGTTTTGCCCAAGCATAGTTTCAATATATTTACTTATTTGTTTATACCAATCCATTATCATTTGACACAATTTGGTGCCTTTTGTACTTTATGTTTATTGTTATTAGTTTGATTATATGTCTGGTGACAAATTTCAAGATGATATAAAGAATTGTTTGAGAAGTTGTGAGTCAAAATATAACATTAATCATGGATGTGAAAGATTGGGGATATTGATGAAATAAAAATCTTTTGACTTGATATTGGTCCATTTTATATTTACTTCCTGAAATGTGAAAAATTACATGAGTTTATTCCAAAAGAATGATAAAATTCTACCTTAATGTTAATATATCACCTTTTTTAAAAGTTACCTTTTAGTTAGACAGAAAGAATATGGTATAGCAAAGGAACTGCAAGCCTTAATCTCTCTGAAAATGTATTATAACAAACCTTAAAATAAAGCATTTCAGAAATGCTTTATTAAATGGTAGATAGATTTAATAAATTATTTAATAAATTATTAAATGGTAGATAGAAAAGGTCTGTTTCCCTAGAATGAGAGAGGAATGAATTCCACATCAAGACCATACCAATTAATAGTCATCTATCAATATCAAACTCCCCATTCCACTTCTCAAAATTGGAGGCCAGACACCAAGAGTGAGACCAAGACTGTGCCTAAGACAACAGCAGAACAACCCCAAGCACCCCTCTCTAAGTTCTGAGCCCTTGTAGAAACTCCAGGGAAGTCTAAGCTCCAAGTCAAATGGGCTCATAAAGTCAAGGCCTGATCTCTAGTGCATGGCAGCACTCAGTGTGCCTGACCTTTGTACAACTGTCATGAACCCCAATGCAAACCCTTGGGAAGGCCTGGAGCTCTTGCAATGCAAGCCTTCAGTGAGGCTTTGAGAAAAATGGAATCAGCAGTGGGGATCAGAGTTCTCAGGCAATGGGCCATCATATAACCTTGAAAGAACTGACACTTTTTCTGAAACTAAGGGTAGACGTAAGAAAATGAAGTTTAAGAGAGCCCCCCCCCCACTCTGGGAATAGAACATATTTTTAAGATAAAAATAAAAGTCAATGAAAAAGCTGGAAAAATGAGTACACATCAAAAAACTCACCTATCCATGTAAAATTATTAGGGAGAGAAGGAAGACCAAGACATAAACTCAGAAGGGGACAGTGAATTCACAGCAGCTATATGAAAATTTTCAAAGAAAAATTACATTGGTCTCAGACTCTAGAAAAGCACAAAAAGGAATTTCAAAAATCAAATGAAAGGCAGAGGAAAAATGGGGAAAAGAAATGAAAGTGATCAAAAATAATACCTTAAAAAGCAGAATTGACCAAATAGCAAAAAAGAAATCTCAAAAATCCATTGAAAGGAGTTCTTCCTTAAGATTCTTCCTTAAAAATGGAGTTGGCCAAATGAAAAGGGAGGTTTAAAATATCAGTGAAGAAATAATTCCATAAAAATTTTGGGTTAGTTTGGAAGGTGATTATTTCATGAGATATTAGGAAACAATAAAATCAAATCAAAAGAATGAAAATATTGAGGAAAACATGAAACATCTCTTTAAAGAAACAAGTGACTTGGAAAACATATCTAGGAGAGATAATTTAGGAATTATTGAGCTACCTGAAAGCCATGATAAAAAAAAAAAAACTGAGACATAATATTAAAAGAATTGATCCTTCCAAACCAATCTTTAAAAAGTGCCTCAAAATGACAGGAGTCAAAACCTAACAGCAAGAAGGAGTGAAAGTGGCTCCCCTGCTAAACACAAGTTGTAAATAAATTAGGTAGAGTTGATTTTCAAGGGTTAAGAAGGAAAACCGAACACAGAGGACTGCTGTCTGACCATGCTTACCCTCCCACCTGGACATAGACCCGTACTCAGGCTACACCCAAAATAAAGTATCCCAGACCCCACCTCCCTTAAAGTCCAAGGCTCTGGCACCAAAACACAGTGAGGCCCAGAAGTCCATAGCACTTTGCCTTTTCTAGTCTGAATTATATTTGTGAAGACCTATCCCCAGGGAAAATTCACTGTACTGAGCCCTGCAAGCCAGCAACAGAGGAGATAGAATCATTAGATTTCAAAAATTCCAGTTCATAGGTTAAAAAAAAAGACTGGGAAAATGAGCAAACAACAAAAGAAACATTAACTCTAGAAACTTTCTATGGAGACAAAGAGTAAAACACTGAGCCAATAGGGGAGTATGAGATCCAAGCAACCACATGAAAAAACTTCAATGAAAAATGGAAATTGGTCTCAAGTGCTAGAAATGTTGAAATAATTTGGAAAAATTGGGACACTAATACACTGTTGATTCAACTATTCTAGAAGGTAATTTGGAATTATGTGCAAAGGGCTTTAAAAGAATGCATGGACTTTGATTCAGCAATACCACTACTAGGATTGTACCCCAAAGAGATAAAAATGATGTTTATATAAACATATTTATAGCCACACTGTTTGTGGTGGAAAAATTGGAAAATAAGGGGTTGTCTCTCAATTGGGGAATGGCTGAAGAAATTGTGGTATAAGATGGTTATAGACTATTCTTGTGCTATAAGGAAAGATGAACAGGATGATCTCAGAAAGAACTGTGGAAAGACTTACATGAACTGATGCAGAAGCAGGAGAATATTATACACAATAATAGAAATACTAAAGGACAGTCAAAAGTGTTAGACTGCTACTAACAGCAGTACAACGATCCCGGACAATTCTGAAAGACTTATGAAAAAGAATGCTATCCACCTCTAGGAAAAAACTTTTGTCATAGAAATACAGTTGAAAACATGATTTATAACTTATTTATTTGGTCATATGATTTGGGATTTTGGTTTTATAAGACTTACAAATGAATAATACAAAATTGATACAAAAATACTACAATACTTACAAAAATGAATAATATGGAAATGTTTGGAATGATAACACATGTATATCCCAGTGGAATTACTTGTCAACCATAGGAGGAGGATGGTAAGAGAGGAGGGAGACAACATTAATCATGAAACTTTGGAAAACCTATATGTAAATTTCTTATTGGAATAAAATAAAGGGGAAAAAAACCAATCTAGACAATACGATGTACTTAGGAATTTATTTGCCAAGATGTACATAGCAATTATCTGAACATAGTTGCAAAATACTTTTCATGCAAATAAAATTATTTATAAACAATTGGAAAAACATTAATTTCTCATGCATAGACCAAGCTAATATAATAAAAATGATAATCCCACCTAAATTAATTTGCTTATTCAGTGACATACCAATCAAATTATCAAAAAAAATTTTAAATTAGATAAAATAATAACAAAATGCATCTGTAAAAACAAAAGGTAAAGAATATAAAGGGAACTAATGGAAAAAAATGTGAAGAACGGTGGCATAGCAGTACCAGATCTCAAACATTAATCATCAAAACAATCCGATACTGGTTAGGAAATAGACATATGGATCAATGCAATAGACTAGGAGTAAATGACCTCAGCAATCCAATGTTGGATAAATCTAAATATTCTAGTTTTGGGGATAAGAACTATTTGACAAAAACTGCTGGGAAAATTAGAAAACATTATGGCAAAAATTAGTTTTAGATGAATATCTTACATTTATACTCGTGTTGTTGAATGAATGGCATGTATACTGGAGCATGCTGGAAGGGGCTGCTCCCTTCCCCCTCTCCACACACACCTGAGGACAATTCTCACATTATCTAACCCTCTATTCAGCAGCCCAATGGGAATCCTTCCTTCCTCCCCTGTCTGGGATAAGGTGGGGTAGTGACATGTAGCATGGAGATTTAAGTTTGGGCAATCAGTCTCTAAGATCTCTAAAAGTTTCACCATCCCTGCCATATACTAAGATGAGATGAAAATAGGCATATGATTTAAATGAAAAGTGTCATGTTATAATTAAATAGGGGAACATAGAATAGTCTACAAATCAGATCTATGGAGAAGGGAAGAATTTGTAACCAAACAAGAGATAGAGAGCATTACAAGGTATAAGATGAATAATTCTGATTATATTAAATTTAAAACATTTCCTACAAACAAAACCAATGCAAACAAAATTAGAAGGAAACAATGATGGAAAAAAGTTTATAACAAATTTCTCTCATATTCTCATATATATAAATAAGAAACTAAATCATGTTTATAAGAAACCAAGTCATTTCCCAGTTGATAAATGGTCAAAGGATATGAATAGGCAGTTTTCGGATAAAGAAATAAAAATTATCAGTAATCTTATGAAAAAATGTTCTAAATTACTCCTGATTATAAAAATGTAAATTAAAATAGCCCTTAGGTACTACCTCAAATTAGCTATCTACAACATGAGTATAGATGTAAGATATTCATCTAAAACTAATTTTTGCCATAATGTTTTCTAATTTTCCCAGCAGTTTTTGTCAAATAGTTCTTATCTCCAAAGCCAGAATATTTAGATTTATCCAACATTGGATTGCTGAGGTCATTTACTACTATCAGATTAGCCAATATGAGAGTAAAGGAAATTGGGACAATAATACATTGCTGATGGAGTTATGAACTCCTAGTGTTCTAGAAGGCAATTTGGAATTATGCCCAAAGGAATATAAAAGAATGTAGACCTTTTGGTTCAGTAATATCACCACTGTGTCTATTTCCCAAAGAGATAATAAAAAATGAGAAACAACTTGTTTGTACAAAAATATTTATACTGCTCTATTTGTTTTGGCAAATGATTGAAAACTAAAGAGACATTACTTAATTGGGAATGGTTGAAAAAATTGTGCTATATGATGGTGACAGAATACCATTGTGCTATAAGAAATGATAAACAGAATGATTTCAGAAAGAGCTGGAAAGACCTATTTGAACCGATAGAGTTCAGTTTAAGCAGAACCAGGAGAACATTATACACAGTAACTGAGATATTTTAAAACAATCAAATGTAGTAGACTTGGCTACTAACAGCAACACAATGATCCAGAACAATTATGAGCACTTATGGAAAAGAATTCTGTCCACCTCCAGAGAAAGAACTGTTGTTGTAGGAATGCAGATGAAAACATATTTTATCCCTTGTTTATTTGGTTCCATGAGATTATTCACTTAAAAATGAATAATATGGAAATATGTTTTGTATGATATTATATGTATCACCAATATTTAAGTGCTTGTCAGCTCTGGGAGGGGCCAGGGAAGAAGGGAAGCAGACAATACGGAGCATATAACTTTGGAAAACATATTGGATTTTGTAATTTTTTAAATTTATTTAAATTTATTTATTTTTACTGTCACCATCTAATTATCTTTATTTTAAAAAAAATTATTTTGTAATAAAAGATTTTCCATGGTTACATGATTCATGTTCTTATTTTTCCCTCCACACCACCCCCCACCCTTCCACCTCCCATAGCTGACACGCATTTCCACTGGTTTTTACATGTCATCGATCAAGTCCTATTTCCATATTTTTGATGGGGGTTATTAGAGTCTACATCCCAAATCATATCCACAACAACTCATGTGTTCAAGCATGGGTTTTTTTTTCTTCTTTGTTTCTACTTCCATAGTTTTTCCTCTGAATGTGGATAGCGTTCTTTTTCATAGGTCCCTCATAATTGTCTGAGATCATCGTATTGCTGCTAGTACAGGAGACCATCACATTTTATTTTACCACAGTGTTTCAGTCCCTGTGTACAATGTTCTCCTGGTTCTGCTCCTTTCACTGCATCAGTTCTGGGAGGTCATTCCAGTTCACATGGAATTCCTCAAGTTTGTTATTCCTTTGAGCACAATAGTATTCCAACATCAACAGATACCACAATTTGTTCAGCCATCCCCTGTAATGACATTTTGCATTGCAAAAAGCAAATGATTGACAGTTAGGTGTTTAAAACTTGGAATGAGTTGAGCTTGGCAGAGTGTAGCAGGTTAAAATTCAGTTGATGGGAGTATATAAAAGGAGGATTTGAACTGAGACAGAGATATCAATTTGAGATACAGATTGGTGTGGGTGGTCTTGGTTGGGCTTGGGTAGGCTGAAAGTCAACCTGAGATACCAGCAACCAGTGTAGATCACTTCCATAGTCTCAAATTCTGTGTTATCCTATACTGAACATCCTGATTCTAGCTCATTCATCAAGAAGAAGCATCATCATTTACCACCAAATAACCTGATTCAAGTTGAAGCACTCTGGCTCTTCCAGGCTGGTAACTGGCAAACTAACCATTGACAACTGACAATATTGAATACCCTGATTACCTTCAATTTATATATCATCTTTGTTATCAATAGTTTGGGCCAAGGATCTCCTATACTCCTCTTCCCCATTATTTCCCTGCTTCCCTACCCAAGCCTGTTATTATTAAATCTTTAAACTCACCTAAAGTGAATGTCATCTTTACTCTAGAAATTAGTGAATATTTATTTGGGTGTTTGAGGGAAGAGGAGATTTATTTCAACTGGAGAAAAATTTGAATCATAGTCAACCAGTGTTACCCATATTGATCAGGGATAGACTCTTAGAGGTAGCTGTGTATTCTTAACCACAGATTCTTTACATGACTATCTATCCTGGGACACTGTTATACTGAAGTTGAGTACAGAAGATACACTACAAATAGTTCTGTGGAGTCCTTTGTGTTTCACCACCACAACTTGTGTGCTACATTTAGGAATCTTCCACACTCCCTTAGCTCCAGCTATTCATAACAACAGGATACATATAACACCCCCAATTGAAGGGCATACCCTCATTTTCCAGTATTTTGTCACTTCAAAGAGTATAGCTATGAATATTTTTGTACATGTCTTTTTCCTTATTATCTCTTTGGGATATAAACCCAGCAGTGGTATGGGTGGATCGAAAGGCAGGCAGATTTTTAAAGCCCTTTGAGCATAGTTCCAAATTACCATCCAGAAGGGTTGGACATTAATGTCCCAATTTTGCCACATCCTCTCCAACATTCACCACTTTCATTTGCTGTCATGTTAGCCAATCTGCTAGGTCTGAGGTGGTACCTCATAGTTGCTTTGATTTGCATTTCTCTAATTACAAGAGATTTAGAACACTTTCTCATGTGTTTATTGATAGTTTTGATTTCTTTATCTGAAAATTGTCTATTCATGTCCCTTGCCCATTTATCAATTGGGGAATGGCTTGATTTTTCATGTAATTTATTTAACTCCTTTTTATGTTTGAGTAATTAGACCCCTGTCAGAGTTTTTTGTTATAAAGATTTTTTCCCAATTTGTTGTTTCCCTTCTGATTTTGGCTGCATTGTTTTTGTTTGACAAAACCTTTTTAACTTAATTTAAACAATGTATTTATTGTACATTTTATAATTTTTCCTAACTCTTGCTTGGTTTTAAAATCTTTCCTTTCTGGGGGCAGCTAGGTAGCTCAGTGGATTGAGAATCAGGCCTAGAGATGGGAGGTCCTAGGTTCAAATCCGGCCTCGGACTCTTCCCAGCTGTGTGACTCTGGGCAAGTCACTTGACCCCCATTGCCCACTCTTACCACTCTTCTACCTAGGAGCCAATACACAGAAGGGTTGAACAAAAATCTTTCCTTTCCCAGAGATCTGACAAGTATACTACTCTATGTTCGCCTAATTTACTTATAGTTTCCTTCTTAATATTCAAGTCTTTCACCCATTCAGAATTTATCTTAGTGTGGGGTGTGAGATGTTGATCTAAACCTAATCTCTCCCATATTGCTTTCCAGTTTTTCAGCAATTTTTGTCAAATAGTGGATTTTTGTCCCCAAAGTTGGGCTCTTTGGGTTTATCATAGACTGTCTTGCTGAGATAATTTACCCCAAGTCTATTTCACTGATCCTCCCTTATGTCTCTTAGCCAGTGCCATATTTTTTCTTTTTTTTTAAACATTTATTAATATTTATTTTTTTGAAGAGTTAACATGGTTACATAATTCATGCTCTTTCTTTCCCCTTCACCCCCCCGAATTCCCCCTACCCCCCATGGCAGATGTGTATTTCCATTGATTTTAACATGTGTCATTGATGAAGACCTATTTCCAAATTGTTGATAGTTGCATTGGTGTGGTAGTTTCGAGTCTACATCCCCAATCATGTCTACCTCAACCCATCTGTTCAAGCAGTTGTTTTTCTTCTGTTTCCACTCTTGTAGTACTTCCTCTGAATGTGGGTGGTGTTCTTTCCCATAAATCTCTCAGAATTGTCTTGGGTCATTGCATTGCTGCTAGTACAGAAGTCCATTACATTCTATTTTACCACAGTATATTGGTCTCTGGGTACAAAGTTCTTCTGGCTCTGCTCCTTTCACTCTGCATTAATTCCTGGAGGTCTTTCTAGTTCACATGGAATTCCTCCAGTTTATTTTTCCTTTGAGCACAATAGTATTCCATCACCAGCATATACCACAGTTTGTTCAGCCATTCCCCAATTGAAAGGCATACCCTTATTTTCCAGTTTTTTGCCACCACAAAAAGTGCAGCTATAAAAATTTTTGTACAAGTTTGTTTATCTATGGTCTCTTTGGGGTACAAACCGAACAATGGTATGGCTGGATCAAAGGGCAGGCATTCCTTTATAGCCCTTTGAGCGTAGTTCCAAATTGCCAGCCAGAATGGTTGGATCAGTTCACAACTCCACCAGCAATGCATTAATGTCCCAATTTTGCCACATCCCCTCCAGCATTCATTACTCTCCCCTTCTTTCATTTGAGCCAATCTGCTAGGTGTGAGGTGATACCTCAGAGTTGTTTTGATTTGCATTTCTCTAATTATTAGAGATTTAGAGCACTTTCTCATGTCCTTATTGATACTTTTGATTTCTTTATCTGAAAATTACCTATTCATGTCTCTTGCTCATTTATCAATTGGGGAATGGCTTGATTTTTTATATAATTGGTTTAACTCCTTGTATATTTGAGTAATTAGACCCCTGTCAGAGTTTTTTGTTATGAAGATTTTTTTCCCAATTTGTTGTTTCCCTTCTGATTTTGGTTGCATTGCTTTTGTTTGTACAAAAGCTTTTTAGTTTGACATAATTAAAATAATTTATTTTACATTTTTTAATTTTCTCTAACTGTTGCTTGGTTTTAAAATCTTTCCTTTCCTAGAAATCTGACAAGTAAACTACTCTATATTCACTTAACTTATTTATAGTTTCCCTCTTTATATTCAAGTTATTCACCCATTCTGAATTTAACTTGGTGTAGGGCAGTGCCGTATTGTTTTGATGACCACTGCTTTATAGAACAGTTTAAGATCTGGTACTGCTAGGCCACCTTTCTTTACGTTTTTTTTCATTATTTCCCTTGATATACTTGATCTTCCAAATGAACTTTGTTATAGTTCTTCGAAATTAACTTTGTTATAGTTTTTTTTAATTAAAATATTTTTTTAGAAAACATTTCCATGGTTCCATGATTCATGTTCTTACTTTCTCCTTCACCCCCTTCACCCTTCCCCCCAAAGCAGATGCACATTTCCACTAGTTTTAACATGTGTCATCTATCAAGACCAATTTCCACATTATTAATAGTTACATTGCTGAGGTCATTTCAAGTCTACATCCCCAATCATGTCCTCATCAACCCAAGAGTTCAAGCAGTTGTTTTTCTTCTGAGTTTCCACTCCTGTACTTCTTTCTTGGAAGGTTGGTAGTGTTCTTTTCCATAAGTCCCTCAGAATTGTCCTGGGTCATTGCATTGTTGCTAGTACAGATATCCATTACATTCGATTTTACCACAGTGTATCAGTTTCTGTGTACAATGTTCTTCTGGCTCTTCTCCTTCAACCTACTTCATGCCTCATTAGCTATCTAAAAATCAGCAAGTTGTTTAAATTATCAGAGTTTCAATTTCACCACCTGAAAACAAATAATGGGGATACTTCAACTCCCTATGTCAAACAATTGTTGCAAAAAAAAGTCTTAGAAATTCACAAGGGATAATACAAATCCAAATGATCATTTTTCCAAACACAATCCTGTTTCATACCTTTCTTTGCCATTAACATCTTTTTACTACTTTTTTCATCATTTTCCAAGACCTAGAATCTTCTATTTAGTTTTTCCTAACTATTCCACTCTCTTTTCCAGGAATAAGTGAGCTCTTCTATTTTAAATTCCTAGGATACTTATTCACAATTGATATTTGTTATATACTGTCTGATATAGGAAATCTTAAATTTACAATGGGATTTGGTTACATGTTAGTCAGGTTTTGAGTCCCAAAGTTTTATATGTGTGTGTATCTATCTTATTTATTTTAATAATATTCTAAATAATATTTATGTTCTAAGGCTAACCAAGAAAAGTATTTAATTCACAATATTCATGGCATGAAGTAATGACATACTGGGGAATGAAAGAATTGAATTATAACTTGAGATAAGAATATAATATTAGTTTATGGGAGTCAGGAACTGCTCTTTCATTCAAGTTCCCCAACTACTTCCAGAAAAGAACTGACAGAATTTGAATCCAGACCAGAGCAAATATTTTTAAAATTGTCTATATCAATTTTTTTTGTTCAAGCTTCCTTCCACAAAATGATTTATTTGGAAAAAAAGTTTTACATAATTGCACATGTAATTAGGTTGCTTAACATCTCAGTGGAGATGGAGATGGAAGGAGATAATTTGAGTCTAATTTTTTAAATGTTAGAATTTGTTTTTACTCATAATTCAGAGAAAATAAAATATCCAAGAAAATATCATCAGAAAACTAGATGACTGTGACACAAATTTTTAGTAAGAAATATGTCAGTTGTTCTAGTGTTTTGTAAATTTTTAATAAATCAATAAAAATGAAGAGAAAAAAGCTCATGTTTGTGAGGTAGACAATGTCAGAATTCTTTTTGATGTCCAGAATCTTTTTGAATACAAATATCTGCAATCTCATAATTGTTGAGGCAATTGAAAAGTACATACATTTACTGATGCAATTACAGATAATTAGGATAGTATGGTAACACTTTCTTTAGTGAAGAAAATGGGTCAATTTATACTTAATACAGAAAAGTGAAGCAACTTGCATTATCAACATTAGGGAAAAAATTGGGTATGTCTCCTTTTACTTCATGTCTAATTTAATGCAGTTCTCAAAATGAATATACTAATAGAAGGTTAAGTTCTACAGTTTCTTCCCCCACCCCCACTTTTTTCCCAATAAATGACAACTCACTACATTTTAGGAATATAGCAAAAAGTCTGAAATACAATCTTCCTCAAAAGAGTGTTGACTCAAAAACCATCTGTAAAAAGTTTTCCTGTCCTGATTAGCAGATAAAAAGTATAAAGAAAATTTAATTTTCAGGCTGAATTCCTTGGGGATTTAGGTTTCCAAATTTTTAGAGACAGACATATAGAACTGGAGGTCTTCTTAATAGAATTATCTTCAAAGACTCTAATGAGTATAAAGGTGTGTTGGGGGGGGGGTGCGTGATGCATAAATTTGAAGACAGCCTTTGTTAGTCTTAATGAACCAAAGTAAATTAAACTCCCTTCTTATGTAATAGGGATATTTGGGTGGGATTAGATGGGATTAGGATTACTTTGGACCATTATCAAGGTTTCTACAATGTGGGTGAAAAGGCCTAACAGACAGCCTTGACCAGGCCAGAGCCTGGTCTGGGATCAGCACACATATAATGAAAGTCACACAAATAAAAGGAGTAGTTTATTTCCAAAGAGAGAGGTTCAGAGGGAAAAGGGAAAATCTCTGACAATAATTTTACTAGCTAAATACCCCAGAATCTAAAGCCTTCTTACAAAGGGTATTCAGTGATTTGATTTTCTGCTCTTATCACCCTTTCCTAGCTAATCTGTAAACCCAGGCCTGTTCTGAATATCCTGTAATAAACTCTTCTCTTGGTTGTTACTAGAGATACTGATCTATAACAGATCAGGCAGGGATCAAGAGAAAGGTCTCAAGTCCAAATGGACTCAGACCTCTATTTACTGACACCTTGATGTTGAAACAAGATAGTGACAGGCTCTTAGGATCTTCTCCAAGGACACACAGCACAAGGACAACAACACAAGCATCAATAGAGATAGAATCAAACCTTCAGGACTTGGCATCCACTACTTTCAGGTTCACATCCAGAGAGAGACAGACCCAACATTCTCTAAGTTTTCAGCCAAACTTTGCCTGCAGCATTCCAGAATCTTTCCCTGTTGGTGTCATGAATCTTTCCTCTGCAAACCTACATTTTCCTACTAAACTTATCTCTTCCTTATAACAGTACCCCCACTTTGCGCAAAGCCAAAATAGTGTTGAAAAAAATGTTTTGGCATTTCTGCACCAACAAACTTAAATTTCCACCTAAACTAAAATTCTTACCCAAAATAATAAAAATTCTTTACTCACTTATATTATCCTACCTAACACTACCTTACTCTAGGGATTTAAACAAAGGAAAGGAAAAGGAATATACAATAGTTACAAAGATCAAAATACAAAACAAACATATACAAAAGCAAAACAAGCAAGGAAAAAATCAAAATAGAAATACAAACACCAAAGTTCATGCAAAACGATAAGGTCATAAAAATACTATACTTATAAAGTAATACAGAAAAATCTTATCAAGCTACTGCAATGCATAAAGCAGAAAACAGAAAAATAGAAAAAGTACAATAAACATAACATAGCATAAGTTTTTACAAAAATTCAAACCAATCTATCTAAAACTTATTTATGCAAAATACATTAAAAACTAGATGAAAATTCAAAACAATCTTATTCTAAACTAAAACATTATTATTACACAAAACTCAAATTGTTACAAAGACCTATGCACCTAACTATTCTATCTAAAAAACTTAATATCACATATTAAGTACATATATAATTTACACACATACATGTAATACATACACATATAATATATACATGCATGGTGCACATATGCATATGTTTATATACATACAATATAATATAATGTCAACCCTAATTATAACATATATTTACATATCTATTTACATGCTTGTGTGATATTCAATATATAGTGTGTAATGTGTAATATATACAGTGTATTGCAATGTAATTCACTACTATACCTTAACCTGTCAACCCTAACCTCAAATCTATCTAATCATATCCCTATATGCATCCTGATATCATCAAAACAGAACATCTGAAATCGGACATCCTTTCTTAATATTATCTCATAAAAACTGACCTATCTCACTATGCTACTGCTATTCTAACCTATCTAAAATCTATACAGTATCCATTTATCTACGTGGGTATTCATATATAACTAAATCCTATAACAAGTAGTGAATTAATATATCCTAACCATATTTACATTTATGGTTATGTTGCATGCAAAAATACTTACCAAAACTTCAGATTCTCCATCTTCTCATGTTGCCTGATGAAATTTCTCCTTCTCCAAAATCCATGGTAGAAATATGTACTGTTTAATGCATTCTAATATGAAAATATGCTATGTTACATGACACAAGATCTCACAAACATTTGTCCATCAATCTCCTGATCCTCTTCACTGAAAAATCTTCTTTAAAGTCTCTATCTGCTTTTCAGCTGCATATCATCCCCCTTCTGCATGATCTCCTCTGTTGTCTCCAGATTATCCTCTTCCACAGGAATTGTGAAATCAATTTGCCTGATGGAATCTCAGCTTTCTGCTTCACAGCAATTCACCAACTCTTCTTCTTCATCATCTGCCATTTCTCCTTCTTCTACCTCCACTATTTCCATACTTTCATCATCAGTTCTATGAGCTAATTTTTCATGAGAACAATGGAACCAGGAATCTCTTCCTAATTCTTTCACTGATGAAGGTGCAATTAACACTATAGTATAAGGACCAGCCCAAATTTCTTGTGTAGCCAATGTTTTGGCAAAATTTTTCACATTTACCAGATCACCTGGCTAAAAATTATGAAGAGGATAATCCAGTGGACCAGACACTTCCCTCCCTCTGTCTCTCCCTCCATACCTTTTTGTTTCCTTCCTTCTTTCCTAACTTTCTTCTTTTCTTCGCTTTTTCCACCTCTTCTACTCTCATTAAGTTCTAATCTAATTTCTAGCCTCATTGTTTGACATAAATTATCTCAAGACTTAAAATTTATGCCTTTCTCAGTCTTTATTTTTTCTGAAATCTCTACAACTTTCATCACTGTAAATCCATGTCTCCTCTTGGATAATCATTTCTCTAGGTGTTCACAACATTGCTTTCTTTTTTTTTCCTTCTTCTGCTTACCCAACTTCTCCTTATCTTCCATTGCTAGATCTTCACTTAGGTCATGCTAAATAGTCATAGGTGTTCTCACTGGCCCTCATCAGTTACAATTTCTCTATTTCATTGTCCCCCTATCTCCATAAGACCAATTATTTGACTTATTTATTGGTTTAATGGTTTTCTTACTTTCAAATTTAGCATTTTTTTTGACTTTTGATATTTATTATTTGATGTTTAATTGGTGATTTTAATTTTTTTACTTCATTTTTAAATAATATACTTTATTTCTCCCTATTATATATACAATAATTTTAAAACTTTTTTTAGTTTTCAGTTCCAAATTCTCAACCTTCTTTTCACTCTATCTCTCTCACTCTCTCCCTGCGCTCTTCACTTCCTGAAATGACAAGAAATCAGATATAGATTTTACATGGGTAATCATGTAAAACATTTTTATTAGTCATTTTGTAGAAGAGATCTCAAATGAAGAAGAATGAAAAGAAGGTAGTAGAGGAGGAGGAGAATGAAAACATCAAGAACAACAAGAAAAGAAAATGAAATATATTATGTTTCAGACTGCCTTCAAACTCCAGATCTTTTTCAAAGGACACATAACATTTTTCATCATGAATCTCCAGGATTGTCTTGGATCACTGTACTGCTGAGAATAACTAAGTCATTCACACTTATTCATCAAAAAAAATTGATGTCAGTATGTAGTATGTTATTTTGGTCCTGCTCACTTCACTTTGCATCAGCTAATGTAAGTCTTTCCAATTTTTTTCTGAAATCAACCTGTTTTTTACTTCTTATAGCACATTAGTATTCCATCACCATCATATACCCAGACTTGGTTCATCCATTCCCAAATTAACAAATTCTCAGTTTCCCATTCTTTGCTATAAGAAAAAGAGCATAGGTCTTTTTTCTCTTTTCTTGTTGTCTTTGAAATACAGACCTGGAAATTATATTGATGGATCAAAAGATATATACAATATTAGATGTTTTATCATAGTTCCAAATTGCTTTCCAGATGGTAAAATCAGATAATAACTCCACCAATATTGTATTAGTGTCCTAAATTTGCTACCTCCCCTCCAACATTCATCATTTTCCTTTTTCTGTCATGTTAGCCAATCTGATGTGTGCAATGTTTTAATTTGCATTTCTCTATTCAAGAGCAGTTTAGAGCATTTTCTCATGTTACTCTACATGGTTTGACTTATTTTTCTGAAAACTGACTGTTTATGTTTCACTTATATTATATTTATATGTTATATTTCATATATAACACTATATATTATATTATCCATGAGCAATTAATATTTTTCCAATTATTTAAATCTGACTTTACTTGGGTGAAAAGTGATTCATAATCAAATTCACAAAGTTTCTTGGCTTATTTTGGCACTTAGACTCACAAGTACTTCATATTATCTAATATTAATTCAAATGGGAAAATTTTTCTTTCTCTTGCTGCTTGACTTTATTGGTAATATACAGAAATGCTGATGAAGTATCCTGCCATATTGTCAAAGTGGTTAATATTTCAAATAATTTTTAGTTGATTCTCTAAGTTTCACTTACTATACCATCTTATCACATACAAAAGAAGATAATTTTGTTTCTATATTGTCCAGTCTTATTCCTTCAATTACTTTTTCCTCTCTTATTTCTATAGCTAAAATATTGAATAATAGTGATAATAATGGGCATCCTTGCTTACTTCCTAATTTTCTTGAGAAGACTTGTAGCTTATCCCCTTTGCAGATTATCCCTGCTGATGGTTTTAGATAGATACTATTTATCATTTTAAGGAAAGCTCCATTTATTACTATGCTCCAGAGAAACTCATAAAATTTTTATTAAGTATTACTAACTTCTTAACTTTTTTCTTGCTTAGTTTTTGGTTGTATTTATCTAGTTCTGAGAGGGGAGTTGAAGTTCATCACTTTGTATTTCATCCTGTAAATCAAGTCATTTCTCCTTTAGGTTTTTTTTTTTGCTTTGTCATTTTGTTCATTTATGTTTATTGATATTGCTTAATTGTCTATGGGACCTTTTATCAGTAGGTAATTTCTTTCCTTATCTCTTTAATTAGATCAATTTTTATTTTTGCTTTTTTTTGAAATCATTATCGCTACTCCCACTTTAAAAAAATTTAACTGAAGCATAATAAATATTGCTCTATCCCCTTACTTTTACTCTCAGTGTGTTACTTTGTTTTAAATATGTTTTTATAGATATTATATTGTGGGCTTTTAGTTTTTAATCCACTTTGCTATCCTCTTCCATTTTATGAGTGATTTCATCCTAATTACAATCATAATTATTATTACTGTTTCTCTTCTTATTTACCACCATTTATCATTCTTTCTTTCTCCTTTCAGCATTTCACTGTTCACGAATATTTTGCTTCTACCCACCAATTCCTCCCAATTCACTCTACCCCTTTATTATGCCCTTCGCTTGTTCTTCCCTCCTAGTTCCCTTTTGAGCGAGATAGGTTTCTAGAGCCGAGTATGTTATTACCACTTTGAACTAATTCTGCTGAGAATAAGGTTTATGTAGCACTCATTACCCTTCCATCTTCTCTCCCACTGCGTTGAATCTTATATGTCTCTTAATGTAAGATCATTTATCTATCTCTCCTTTTTTTCTTCTCCCAATGAGTTCCTCTTTTTCATCAATCATTTTTTTTTTGCATATAATCTAATTCTATTCAATTTGGGCTCTTTCTTCTGTTTTCTTGTCTCTGACCCAAAGAAGATAAAGATCTCAAGTACTTTAAATATCTTAGATTTTTTCTGTACCCAAAGAATCTTTACTGTCATGAATATATTAAGTATCTTAATTATCATTTTCCCAACCAAGAACGAAATCGGTTTAAGCTTATTGAGACCTTCAAGTTTTCACTTTTTGTTTACCTTTATATGCTTTTCTTGAATGATAAATTTGATGATTGAATTTTCTTTTTAACTCTGCCCTTTTTTGGTCAGGAATATCTGGAAGTTCTCTAATTCAGTTAACATCTATTTTTGGCCCTGGGAGATTATACTCTGCTTCACAGTGTACGTGAATTTTTGTTGAAGTTCTAGACCCTTTGCCTTTCAGAATATCATTTTCCATGCTTTCTAGCCCTTTAATGTAGAAGCTGTTAGATTCTGTGTAATCCAAATTGTGTCTCCGCAATATTTGAATTGCTTAATTATGGTTGTTTATGGTATTTTTCCTTAGCCAGGGAGTTCTGGAATTGTCAATTTCAGGTGGTAATTGGTGGATTCTTTCAATTTCTATTTCCTCCACTTGTTCAAGGATATCAGGACAATTTACTGTAATGTTTTCTTATAAGATGGTGACCAAGCTCTTCTTCAAATCATGTCTTTCAGGTATTCCAATTATTCTTAAATTCTCTCTCCTGGATTTATTTTTCAGGTCAATTGTTTTTCAGTGAGATATTTCAGATTTTATTCTAATTTTCTTTCTTTTGATTTGATTTTATTATTTCTCAATTTCTTATGAAGTTATTCACTTTCATTTCTGCAATTCTCATTTTTAGGTGTTATTTTCTTCCTTAAGCTTTTGTGTTTCCTTTTCTATTTGGTCGATTCTTCCCATTAAGAGGTTGTTTTCTTCAGTGCATTTTTGAGTCTCCTTTTACATTTCATCCATTCTTGTCTTTGGGCATTTTTTTTCAGTTTTTTTGGCATCCATTTCCACTTGACCAGTTCTAGTATATATAGAGAAGTTTTCATTATTGAATTTTTTTTCCAAGCTGTGGAATCTGTCCACAATTTCTCTTACTTGATTTTTCAATTTATTTTCAAGTTCTTTCAGGAGTATTTTTTGAGACCTGATACACTTTGGCCCTTGATTCTGAGAATCACATATTTCCATTTTGGCATTGTTATTCTCCTCCAAGTTTGTTTTCTAAAATTCCTTGTCACTAAATCAACTCTCTAAGGTCAGGTTTTACCTTTGTATTTTTCTTTGTTTGTTGTATTTTTCCTTCTTTCTTTCTTTCTTTCTTTCTTTCTTTCTTTCTTTCTTAATTGAAGAAATTAAAATGAAATAAATTTGGAAATGACTTTCAATTTCTTTCTATCATCCTCTCTGAAAGAATCTCATTTCCTCTTTTGTCTTTATTTGCCTGACTAAATGAATAGTTTGCTTTTATTTAAATTTATTGATGAATTTAGAATTTATTCTGTTTTTATTGGATTTATTTTTAAAGAAGAAATGAATAGACTTTATTCAGAATCTATGCCATTCAGGATTTTCTCAAATTTGGAACTACCTCAGTGGGGGTTTGGCCATCGCTATGCTGCTTTGTTTCCTTTCTGTTTAGTAAAAAATGGAAAGCAAGAAAGAATTAATAAATGCCTATTTTGTACCCAGCACTGCACCAAGTACTTTGCAAATATCATCTAATTAGGATCACTAATGCAGAAAAACTATGAAATGCCCCTGACTGTACTTCCTATTTTTATCTTACTGTTTCTCCTAGTTGCCTATTTCTTTCTGTTCAGTATCACATGATTTTAACCAGTAGTATACTTCTGATCTCTTCCTTCCTACACAATCTTTTCTCTCACACTTTCCTCTTATCTTCCTGCTTTCTTAATGATCAGACCTCAAGATTTGTCTGATATATTATCTCCTAATTCTGAAAAGCAGTAGGCTTCCTTCCTGAAATGTTTCCAAAACATTATCTAAAACCTGATATCTCAAACTGGAGCTGCCATAAGGGAATTAGTGCTTTAGTAGACCAAAATCATCATTATGTATGGGAAGATAGATGGAAGGTGAGAGAAAAGAGTAACAGGCATTAGTTTTTTTGGTTTTTTCCCCCAAAAAGAATTGTTTTTGTAGGCATTTTTAATATTCCTACTTGGTTGTAAAATTGCTACTTTGAGGTACACTTCTAATGAATTTTTGGAAAGTTCTGATCTAGTTCTAACCTATTTTAGCTTATTCCTAGGATTCCCTCAGTTTAATTTGTAAAGATTAATTTTGCCTTTGCCTTGCACAGAGATCATTAAAAATAGATTTGTATCTTCATAGTGAAATAAAATAATACTTATAACTAGATTTGTATGTTCCTTACTGCGTTAATAATTTTCCCTGATAGTCTCAGGAAAGTTATGGCTTTTGAGAAAAACTATAATAATTTTGTTTGGTTTAGATTTCTAGGTCTTTTATATTCACTATTCAGAAGATTCCATAAGTTCATGACCACTAAAATGCTAAATTATATTGGGTTAAGACACAGAGAACATCTTCCCCAAAGTCAGACCTTATTCTAGCAGAATTTCTAAGAGTTGAACAACTACCAAAGCAAAACCTTGAGGTGACAGGTTAAGATACTTTCATAAGAAAACAAAAATAAAAATAAAGAATCCTCAAGGTGGATGGTAAGTGTAAGAGGGAGATTTTAGGTATTTATAGATATGTATTTAAAATGTGGTCGCCAGGAATCAACAATTCAGATTGATTCCATAATTAAAATAGACCCAAGTCAGGATCCAGTTTAAGGTAGTTTATTTACAATTAAGAAGGTAAAAGGTAGGTAAATAGAGAGAGGAAGAGGCCAGTTCAGGCCTGGAGAGGCCTGGACGGAGAGAGAGGGTTAAAAGACTAATTAAACTAGATTACAAGCTATAAGACCTTGGAAATCAGAGAGGCAATAAGCCTACTTAAAGCACAGTTTGGAAACGACAAGGTAGGCCAAGGAAGTCAGCCTAACTTACCCATGTGACAATTCAGAGTAGAAGCATTCTGAGGTCTCAGCTGAGGATCTTCAGCACCAAGTCCAAAGCTGGAACTACCTCTACCAGGTTGTAACCCACATATTTTTTAAACATTTATTAATATTCATTTTTAACATGGTTACATGATTCATGCTCCTCCTTTCCCCTTCGCCCCCCCCGCACTCCTCCCACCCATGGCCAATGCACATTTTCACTAGTTTTGTCATGTGTCCTTGATCAAGACCTATTTCCAAATTGTTGGTAGTTGCATTGGTGTGGTAGTTTCGAGTCCACACCCTCAATCATGTCCACCCCAACCCATGCATTAAAGCAGTTGTTTTTCTTATATGTTTCCTCTCCTGCAGTCCTTCCTCTGGATGTGGGTATCATTCTTTACCATAAATCCCTCAGAATGGTCCTGGGTCACTGTATTGCTGCTGGTACAGACGTCCATTACATTCAATTTTACCATAGTATATCAGTCTCTGTGTACAATGATCTTCTGGCTCTGCTCTTTTCGCTCTGCATCAGTTCTTGGAAGTCTCTCCAGTTCGCTTGGAACTTCTCCAGTTTATTATTCCTTTCAGCACAATAGTATTCCATCACCCGCATATGCCACAGTTTGTTCAGCCATTCCCCAATTGAAGGACATACCCTCCTTTTCCAATTTGTTGCCACCACAAAAAGCACAGCTATAAATATTTCATACAAGTCTGTTTATCTATGATCTCTTTGGGGTACAAACCCAACAATGGTATGGCTGGATCAAAGGGCAGGCATTCTTTTATAGCCCTTTGAGCATGATTCCAAATTGCCAGCCAGAACAGCTGGATCAGTTCACAACTCCACCAGCAATGCATTAATGTCCCAATTTTGCCACATCCCCTCCAACATTCATTATTCTCCCCTTCTTTCATTTTAGCCAATCTGCTAGGTGTGAGGTGATACCTCAGAGTTGTTTTGATTTGCATTTCTCTAATTATTAGAGATTTGGAACACTTTCTCATGTGCTTATTGATACTTTTGATTTCTTTACCTGAAAATTGCCTATTCATGTCTCTTGCCCATTTATCAATTGGGGAATGGCTTGATTTTTTATACAATTCCTTTAACTCCTTGTATATCTGAATAATTAGACCCCTGTCAGAGTTTTTCGTTATAAAGATTTTTTCCCAATTTGTTGTTTCCCTTCTGATTTTGACTACATTGTTTTTGTTTGTACAAAAACATTTTAGTTTAATATAATCAAAACCATTTAATTTACATTTTGTAATTTTCTCTAACTCTTGCTTGGTTTTAAAGTCTTTCCTTTCCCACAGATCTGACAAGTAAACCATTCTGTGTTCACTTAACTTGTTTATAGTTTCCCTCTTTATATTCAAGTCATTCACCCATTCTGAATTTATCTTGGTGTAGGATGTGAGATATTGATCTAGACCTAATCTCTCCCATGTTGTTTTCCAAATTTCCCAGCAGTTTTTGTCAAATAGTGGATTCATGTCCCAAAAGTTGGGCTCTTTGGGTTTATCATACACTGTCTTGCTGATGTCATTAACCCCAAGTCTATTCCATTGATCCTCCTCTCTATCTTTTAGCCAGTACCATATTGTTTTGATGACTGCTGTTTTATAGTATAGCTAATATCTGGTGCTGCTAGGCCCCCTTCCTTCACATTTTTTTTCATTATTTCCCTTGATATTCTTGATCTTTTGTTATTCCAAATGAAATTTGTTATAGTTTTTTCTAATTCAGTAAAGAAGTTTTTTGGTAGTTTGATAGGTATGGTGCTAAATAGGTAAATTAATTTGGGTAGAATTGTCATTTTTATTATGTTAGCTCGTCCTACCCATAAGCAATCAATGGCTTTCCAATTTTTTAGATCCAGTTTTATTTGTTTGGAAAGTGTTTTGTAGTTGTTTTCATATAATTGCTGTGTTTGTTTTGGTAGATACATTCCTAAGTATCTTATATTGTCTAGGGTGATTTTAAATGGTGTTTCTCTTTCTACTTCTTGCTGCTCTAGTGTGTTGGAAATGTATAGAAATGCTGATGATTTATGTGCATTTATTTTGTATCCTGCAACTTTGCTAAAGTTGTTGATTATTTCTACAAGCTTCTTAGTTGATTCTCTAGGATTTTTAAAGTATACCATCATATCATCTGCAAAGAGTGATAGCTTAGTCTCCTCCTTGCCTATTTTGATACCTTCAATTTCTTTTTCTTCTCTAATTGCAACTGCTACTGTTTCTAGTACTATGTTGAATAATAGAGGTGATAATGGGCATCCTTGTTTTACTCCTGATCTTATTGGGAAGGCTTCTAATTTATCCCCATTGCATATGATGTTTGTTGATGGTTTTAGGTATATACTGTTTATTATTTTTAGGAAAGGCCCTTCTATTCCTATACTTTTCAGTGTTTTCAATAGGAATGGATGCTATATTTTGTCAAAGGCTTTTTCCGCATCTATTGAGATAATCATGTGATTTTTGTTTGTTAGACTGTTGATATGGTCAATTATGTGGATGGTTTTCCTAATGTTGAACCAACCTTGCATTCCTGGTATAAATCCCACCTGATC